>NC_072733.1:198789571-199116694 GCF_026930045.1 Uloborus diversus | reverse complement strand
TCCCTTTCTCTATCATTCAGAATTGAGTGATACTTTTAGAGCTATTCCTCTGCTTTTATCAATGTGTGCTAATAACGATAAAAAAGTGAAATTTTTACATTCATTTGCCTGAACTAATTTGAACACTTCACAGATTCTGTACCAAAATTTATTCTCTAGAACAAGGGTTGAAACAGCATTTTCACAAGAGCAAATTTTAACGTTAGTTAAAACTTCCTTGTTGGTGAGGTGATGAGATCAGGAAATGAATTTGGGCCGCCCTCTTCTTTGATGAAAATGTTTCTGGTTAAATGCTATTTCACTCTACGTTCTAGATGTCGTATAATACTTCATATTAACGATTTCTTTGTTTTCATTTCAGATATAACTTTCTCTTCTACAAAAAATGAAGCGAATCCACGGATTAAAAGTAAATCCAATGAAAAGCATCAAGCCGGGAGTTCTTTTTCTCGCGGGACAAGAAATAAAAGACGACCTCGAGTGCTATTTTCTCAAGATCAAGTAGCTGAACTAGAACGACGATTCGCCTATCAACGTTATCTTTCTGCACCAGAAAGGGACCACTTTGCCGCAACTTTAAAACTCACATCGACACAGGTGAAAATTTGGTTCCAGAACCGACGCTATAAAAGTAAAAGAATGCGGCAAGAAAAAGAGGCATTGGAGGCACTGGATCCAATTTGCTACAGCCATAGAAGTAATATGATCCCCCCTCATTTTTCCAAATCCATAGGTTCATACAATCCAGCCTCTTTACAGAATTACGTTCCTCCTTACCCGTTCAGTCTCCCAAATCCTGATGCAGTTGGTATGTTTGGAACCATTCATCATTTTCCCCAAGAGAACAGTTTCGTCAAAGAAAGACAGCCGTTGCCATATAGTGGAAGTGGTGATATGAATGATGTGTTTGGGCCGTTTGACAACCAACTTATTTCATCAAATCCACATTTTAGTGATAACCGCTTTGTGTACAATAATCAAGATCTAGATCCAAATACTAAATTCATGTGAAACTTTTATGTTTTTTCAAAAGAAGGCTGGGCCTTGTGCACATATTTATTGTTGATACGCTTTGTTAATATTGCTATAACGCATTTATTGACGGTTTCACGAAGTTTTCCTCTTTGTATTATTTAAGCAAAAATTTCTGAATGTTTTGTGTACAACCATTACTGTATCTTGTTCTTGAAGCATGTCTGACATAAACGATTGTTCAGTGGTCAGATTAACAAATAGGTTCAAAAAAATGTTTAATCTTAGCTATTTATTTGCCCTGTTTTGGCTTCAGTATTGTGTACTGTGCTGAAAGGAGCGAGTCCAAAAGAAAAAAAAAATTTTTTTACTCAAGGATAACACATTTTCAACGTAATTGTTTTTGGTTCACGCGCTTATACGTAACATTAAAACATTAAATAGGGGATTGAACTATCAAGAATGACTTTGCTTGAAAAATTCGTAATTATTTCAGTTTTATTCAATTATCATGTAACTTTAATCGCTGCCAAAATCATTTTTCAAATAATGAGAAAACTGAGTCACTATTTTCCTCAAACAACCTTCTTAAAAGTGACGAAAATCCGATCAAAAACGTATTTACACATTCGTTGCGTGAAAGCTAATTGAAAGGTTTAAAATAACGACTTAGTTAGCTACTCTTATTAAGGTTACCCATTTTCTTTTACATTTTTAATTTAAGCAGTTACTTGAAGTAATAACAAGCGTAGTTCACACAAAATGCTGGACATTTCGATATGATTACTATTTTAGATTAAAATAATTTTCCCCTAGCTTAACAGATTTAAAAAAAAACAGTAATTTTGCAATAATGAAAGCAGGCAGGCCAAGAGTGGTGTAAAGACATTACCCGTAACCCATACTGTGTTTATCCTGTATACTTGTTGAAGTGAATTTTATTACTTATTCAAAATGTGTTGAAAAAAAAAAAGGTTTCGACAGTGGCTGGCCGTACTGAAGAAACACTACAGCACGTTTATTAGTATTTTTTAATCTTGAACGGACAAGAGAAAATTAGTAGCTAAAACTAGTTTTATAACTTTTTTAATATCAGGGTGTAAAATATTTCTTTTTGTTTGAATCATCAGTTAGAAGACAATCTTCATATTGTTTCTTTCTGTGCCTAAGGTATGACTTTTTTTTGAAATTCTTTGTACATTATGAACTCAAAAACGCATTTTTATTTACATAGTTTTAAATTGAAAAAAAAAATGAAATAATTTGATACATTCTTCACTTTGATATGTTTTCTGTGAAGAAAAGTGAGTTAACTCCAGTCATATTATTATTTGTTGATAAATTTTAATAATGTTCTTGTTTTTTATGAGTTGTTATTCAATAAAGTTCTAATAAGACTTTTTACAAACAGTGCACTCTCTATTCACTTTCTTACAGCTATCGGAGCAAAAAGTAACACACATTTAAACTTAGAAACAGTGAATGAAATACACCTCTGAAAGGATACATTATTCATTTCACTAATTCTCTACTGAATTATTATGGACTTATGATACATTTTACTGATAAAAATGATCAAGATTATATATATATATAGAAATGACGTAGTAAAAAAATGAGACTAACATATAACATTAGACGTATGATTCTAAGTTGAAATTAAACTACAATACAATTAAAATTTCTGAAAAAATACAGAAATAGAAAGAATGGTTGAAGAAAAACGAATATTTTTTTTTTTAAGAAAACTTTGGCTGCTAGGTTTAAAAAAAAAATTGTGATGAAATTATTTTCGCGACAAAAAGCGAATTATTCTCTAAACTTGCTTTATTCTTTTCCCACTACCAGTTTAAGCATACCTGCAAGCAAATTGAATGGTGGAAAAATCAGTTCAAACAGTTTTTAAACTGCTTAAAATATGTAAACATAATGGCAGTGATCCCATTTTTTAGATTTATTTGCTTACAGAAATACACCTACTGGTGATGTTTTAGGATCACCGACGCTGATGTTGATGAACACAGGAACAAGAACTATTTTTCCTATCACTAAGAGTTCGCCAAACCCGAAATCCGGTGAAAATATTTCTGACCAATTAAGGAAAACAAGATAATTAGAAAATTTACTTTGATCGAAAGTGTAAGCATCTACCACCAATTAACCTGAGCAGCTTGTAAGAATACTGAATATTGGTTATTGGGTTTCAGCAATTGAAAAAAAGATGTCATGAAACCCCAAATTCTTATATCGTCACCTCAAAGCAACAGTAGAATATCTTACTGTTATTCCTGAGATCCTGAGGCGACGATATAGTCCAGTTGTGCAATCTCAAATCTACCTGCAGAAGATTGCCAGAACAAGAAGTGGACGTTTAGTAAAAAAAGAAAAAGCAAAATATAATCAAATATTAATATCTATTACGTTTCTGTTTTCAAGCAAAAAAGAGAAGGTGCAACTTAATTGATATTTTAAAAGGAAGCTTTAATATTAGTAATGACAAAACACAATTTAGTGTTACTAATGACAGCAGGATTAGGTTATCTTAAGCATAGAAATTGTTATAAATTATTTTTTTTAAATTGTCTTTTTAGCTTATATAACGAGTATTTTCTATAGAGTACTTAAAATTAATTTCACTTTCGAGAAAAAATTAGGGAGGAGACCCCAAGCATTTTTTAAAAATATTAGCAAACGTAGTCTAAAATTGCGTTTATACTACTTCAATGACGAAAGTGTTTTAAAGAAGAGCAGAAGAATCTCCTATCTTTACCAAAGATAGTTTTAAAGACTTTTATTTTGAAACTTGCCCGAAGTAGTCCACCCCCCCCCCCTCCCTCTCCCACCTAGCGTCATGAAAGAAATAGCCTAAAATCTCGTTTTACATTTTTCATATCAAAATATTTCAGGAGATATGGCACCGGAGACACACATATATCCCCATCTTAACGTTACCAACAAAGATAGCTTAAAATTATGGTTTAAAAATAATCATTTTCTAAATTTACTGAGAGGAGCCTCTAATCCTTTAACGTTCTCAAAGATAGCTTAAAATTGATTTTAATTTTTAAAAAAATTTCAGAGGGATCTTAGCACCTCCCCTCTCCCCTCTTACGCTTAACAGTACCAACAATTACAATCTTTTGCCTCAATTTTGAAAATTTCATCAGGGAAAACTTTGAACCCTGCTCCCTTCTTCTAACTAATACAAACAATAATGGACTAAAACTGCATGTTTGAGATTTCAATATCGAAAATTTTCTGGAAGAGACCTGAATCCTCCCTTTCTGTTTTTTCCATGCCGTAACCAAACACCGCTCAAAATTATGTTTTTAGGGTTGCACTCTTTTTTTTTTTTAAATTTATATAAAATAAAAGGATAATACTTGAAGAAGGATGTCTAAGGGTATAAAGAAAACTAAACAGATCCCTTAGAATATGAAAAGTTTTCAGACCTTAAGGCCTGATGGGGAGAAGAGTTTCCAAAAATTTTAATTAAAAGAGCTGTTGAAATTTCAATGATTATTAAAACGCAGCAAGATTGGAAAAAATTCAAACCTCCATAGAAATGATGGACAGTTAGTCAAAAACTGTATTAAAAAAAGGTAGATCAAGAATGATAATATAATAAATTCATATAAATAAACAAATGAAGACAAAAGAAATCAAGCAGTTAAAAATAAACAACAATTTAATATCCAGATCAATGATTCCTTTTTACTCGTTTTAAAAATAATTTCGTCAATTGAGGTAGTGAGAAGCAAAGGGATGCAAGTGGCGAAATTAAAAATTTGGCGATAACCAATACAAATGATAGGTAAATCTCTCCTCTGTCTTGGGGCAAGAGATTGTTCTAGTAGTCCTGGTAGGTGCTGCTGTATAGCATGATTTTGAAAAAAAAATTAATGAAAGCCTACCTAGAATCTGATCTTTAAACGTGTTTTACTCAAAACTTAAAATAGTCCACTTGCATTCTTTTGCTTCTCACTACCTCAATTAAATCCCAATCTGATTAAAATTTTAATACATCACAAAAAAAAAAAAAAAAAAAAAAAAATCGCACAAAAAAATCGCATAAAAAAAGACCGCATAAAAACAATTTTGGGTGTTTGTGCCACGCGTCCATATTTGATACAACTCTTTGGTAACCAATTGCATTTTCATTAGTTTTTTGTTTCAGTTTTACTTAAAAATCCTTTTATATACCTGTCGTCTTTTTCAATTTATGCATATGCACACACACACGCACACACAAAATATATATTGCGCATATAGATTTCATACAATAATTTTAATTAACTAAAAAAAAGTCTGAAAAAAAGAAAAGAAAAAAAATCCTGCATCAACGAAGAAAAGGAAAGGAATGGAAATCTTGCAAAAGCGGTGCAGAATGATTTAAATAGTTTCGAAAACGTTTACTGAAATGAAGTGATATGGGTTTAGTTCCTTTTTCTTTGGACTTGAAATGTGTACGTTTAAGACGATCACAATCTTATCTTAAATCTTTGGACTTTCTACCGATGATGTTATGCTACAAGAAAACTGATTCTAGTTATTCTCTCAATAAGGTTCGATTTATGAAACAGTGAAAAATAAATTTATGAAGGACAACTGGTGGAACATATAACATAATTATAAGTTCTAACAAGTTCAATTATAAAGCAGAGCAATGAAAAATCTGTTGAACAAAACAAACCAGTTGTATGGCCAATATATGTGTTATGCATGACATTTTGTTTAAAATGATCTTTTCTTGCTCCAATAATAGTTTCATTTTATCCAAGTCAAAAGTCCATTCCTTACGTGTTCTTTAAAAACTTAATTCGTTACATTGCCCAAACAAAATGTCCTTTTTTGATCAGGAACATGGATGATTGAATTATACCCATCGATTTTTTTTCCTTTTTTTCGAGTAATCATTAATTGCTAATTGAGGCAGTAAGAAGCAAAGGGGTGTAAGTGGACATTTTCAAGTTTTGAGTAAAATGCGTTTAAAGATAACATCCTAGGTAGGCTTTCATTGATTTTTTTTCTAAAGCATGCTGTACAGCAGCACCTACCAGGGCTACTAGTATACTGTTAAAACTACAGGTTGCATTCGGCACCTTTCAGGGGTGAAACGCTTGTTCACCAGCGGCACCTAATACGGAGCCGAAATTGCACCTCTAACTAGGGTGAAAAACAGGCACCTTTTAAGGGGTCTAAGGACCTTTAATCTTCAGAATTTTCGATTTTCTGGAAAAAACATATGTTATGCATAATTTTATTCTGAACAATTTGATACCTTATTTATTACCATACGCCAAAAACTTTTTGAGTTATTGTAAAAATGCGTAAACTTTCCCCGTAGAGATTTATGTTAACAGCAGCTGTTTAAGCCTCTTTTTCTCAGGTGCCGATTTCTTCGGTTTTCTCGTTTTGCGCGCATGATATTTCAGAAAGTTTTTAATATATTTTCGTAAAACTTTTCATGCATGTTTGTCTGATACATCTTAACGATCTGAACCTAAATTTCAACTAAAAAATTAAAGTTAATATTTAAAAATAAATATTTTTTACCCAAAATTTTGGAAATTTTCGATAATAACTTACCAAATTTCAAAAAAATAAATAAATACTTTTCAAAAAATAAATAAATTTAGGTTCAGGTCATAAATATAAACCAGATAAACATACATTAAAAGTTTTACGGACATATATAAGAAACTTTCTGAGATATCATGCGCGCAAAACGAGAAAACCGAAGAAACCGGCTCCTGAGAAAAAGAGGCTTAAACAACTACTGTTAACATAAATCTCTATGGTTAAAGTTTAGGCATTTTTACAATAACTCGAAAAGTTTTTGGCGTATAGTAATAAATAAGGTATCAAATTGTTCAGAATTAAACTGTGCATAACATATATTTTTTCCAGAAAATCGAAAATTTTGAAGTTTAAAGGTCCTTAGACCCCTTAAAAAATAGGCAGCCGGGGTGAAAGGAATGAATCTTCGGAGAGAGAATTGGCACCCTTACTGTTGCTCATCCTCCCCCCTCCCCCGTATTTGTGCTTTTTTGAATACAGTTGTGTATTTTTTTTTTAATAGTTTTGTTTTGATTCATGATAGTCTACGTTTTGCACACGTTTCACATTGCATGAATTCAGTACTGGAAATGATTAAAACTTGTAATTACAGCATTTGATTATATTTCAGAGTTTTCAACATAGTGAAGAAGTGCTCAGTGCTTTAATTCATCTGATCGTTCTCTACATCAGTGTTTCTCAACCTCTTTTGATCCACGGGTCTGTAAAAGCAAATGAAAAACATTGCGGACCTGTGAAATTTTTATCCTTTTCTTAAAAATAAATAAAATAAATTATAATAATTATAATAACTCTCGGGGCGGTAAAAAACTTGTAAAAAAATTCTGCGTACTGATGAGTTTTTTTTACAAAGGAATATTAAAAATGAATAAAACACTAAATATCTACAGACTTTATTTGATATCAAAGAGTGGTCATAAATATATTTAAAGTTAAAGACAAGTAATTATTTGAATAATCATAGTTAAGTTAATGATCATTTGTGAGAAATAACCGCACCGAAAGTATACTGTAGAGGTACTTATGAATTATTTACATGAAGAGCCAAAAATATTCTGGGATATTAAAGTTACGAAAAAACAAATTCGTTTCTCAAACGTTCAAAATTTCAATCAAAATAACAATAAAATAAAATGCGCATGAAATTTTTCGACAGTTTAAAAATTTAAAGAAATTCCTAACGCTATCGAAATATTAACCGCTAACAGGAAATGATTCAAACACTTGAACGAAAAAGCAAAAGAAAAAGCTAGACGGAGAGAGATTTCTTTTATATTTTTTTTGCGCTCGCTGTTGTGTAGTAATTACGAAGCAAAAGAATCATTTTTATTTAGATTATCACTTGTTGATTATGGATAATCTTATTCCGGTTATTATTTTGGTGATTAAATGTTGCTTGTCGAGTACTCAAGAAAATAATGATATATATATATATATATATATATATATATATATATATATATATATATATATATATATATATATATATATATATATATATATATAGTAGCGTTTTGAATGATGGAAATTTCACGACAGTAACAGTAAACTAAAAATCAACAACTAACGGTACTACGGTATCGTAACGGACAAACAGTAACTAAAAAGCATTAAACGTACCTTTAACTATGTTTGAAAGCCCTAAAAGCTACAAAGTGATCAAAAGCTGTACTTAATTGTTATTTTGAAGAATTATCCTAGAAAAGTTGAGATTTAATCCAATACTGTACTTATTCAATGTGAAAGACATAGAAGCCACGCATAGATGCAATCTATCATTCATCCACCATATTGAAGTGGTTGAATGGTAAATGTATGCCGGAACGCATGCGCCAGCAAGTTATTTTGCGATTGCTTGCTGTTTTGTCACCCCTGTCTACGATTGTCTGCCGTTTTCGCACCCCTGCTCTACTTCCTGGCTAGTATGACACCCTTGGGCACCATGCTTTCACCTTAGGGGGAATATATTCACTCGTCTGGAACCTCTGGTTATAACAGTGTACTATCTCTCGCCCTAATACTGAGGAGAGGTATCCCTGCTATTTGTACTGGTTATCTTAAATTTTTTTAATTTTACCACTTGCATCCCTTTGCTTCTCACTGCCTCAATTGTCCTTAATTCATTCAATTTGACGTTTCGTGCCACTTTTGAGTACTGAGCCTCGAAGAGCGGGACGTCCTCCCGGACGTGGCGCCCATCGGAATCCACTTGATTTATACCCGACCCTACAAATGAAATATTACATGCGTATTTCAAAAGTGCTAATAGTTAAGAAAAAAAGGAATTTTTTTCTTTTTTTTTATTGTTATTCAAAAATTTCCTTAGCAAAATTTTTTACAAAAGCAATTACAGTGAAACTTGTGTAAGTTGACCACTTGCGGTGCAGTACTTTAGTTATCAACTTAAGCACGTGGTCAACTTACAGAGGTTGATTTACATGATAAGGGCTAATTCCATGCCTGAAAATGTGGTCAACTTACAAGGGTGGTCAACTTCACAGGTTTTACTGTATTAGATAAAACGGAGATCTTAAACATGGGGCCTATAAGGAAATATTCGGTTTTCACTGGGCAAACTATTAGCAAACAAAAACAACCAGCATCCGGCCCCTGGCATGAATTTGGATCTTGACGCCTTGAATTCTTATTATTTTTTTCGCTATTATGATTGCGATAAGAGCCATTTGTAGAAAAATGATTGCAACAAGTTCAAATTGATGCTTGGAGCTTAAAGCTAGATGCTGGATGCTGTGTGCTAGATGCCAGATGCCTGTTTGCATTTTTTTTGCTTATGTTTAAAAGCAATTCTAAACGAAACAAAAAAAAAAAAATCAAATTAAGAACTGAGGCAGTGAGAAACAAAGGGATGTAAGTGGCAAAATTAAAAATTAGGAGATAACCAGTACACATGGTAGGTGAACCTCTCCTTTGTCTTGGGGCAAGAGATAGCGTGATTTAGAAAAAAAAATCATTGTAAGCCCACCTAGGATGTTATCTTTAAACGCATTTTACTTGAAACTTGAAAATGTCCACTTACATCCCTTTGCTTCTCACTGCCTCAATTGAAAGAGGAGCTGGGGGACGAGAACGATGACGAAGACGAAGATTTTGCGTCAAAATACTTTTTGCCGAAAACAAATATATATATATATATATATATATATATATATATATATATATATATATATATATATATATATATATTTTGTTTTTTTAAGTTAGTGGACGAGAGAGAACAGACAAAAAAAAAAAAATCAGGAGAAGGGTTCACAGATAAACTGACGCATTTTCCACCTATCGACACACACATTGTTTTCCTTTTTATTTTTACATTTTATAATATTTTTAAGAGTAGTTTTATAGTCCTTTATATTTTTATTGATTTTTTTTTACTTTTTCAAAGTCTCGTAACAAATTTTTACCCTTGACTCATCCCGGACACATTCTGTTTATATAAAAATGGAAGGAGTCATACTTGTTTGGTTCACTGTTTGCTCAAATTATAGCAAAAAAAAAAAAAAAAGTGTGCTTATACAGTTATTTTACAATATTTAGAATACAATTACGACATGCATTTGATTTTTTTTAAGATAACAAATGCATAATTAATAACGCTTAGCAAAAATTAAAAATGTAATAATATTAACTCTTCAAACTAGGTATTTGTGATGCATAAACGGTTTTTGAAGTTAATGGAAATAACTGCTGCCTAAAACAATGATTTTAAAGCAAAATTATCTTTCCTGGCAGATTCAGCAGGGATAGCACGATTGAACATAAAACTTTGAGTGCGAATATTATTGTGTTAGCTGAAAAGATTAGCATTTTTTTTTTTTGTAAATGCAGTAGAGCCTTGTTTACCCGGCCCTCGTTTATCCGGATTATCCGGATCAAATTTGTAGCTTGAAAAATAATTTGTTTATATAGATAATTAAAAATTATGGTAGCAAGAACGTAGTTACAAGTACGTCGAGCATTCGCTTTTTATTTTGTTTAAATAACTGCTACTGTATAGATTGTACAACAGATTATGCCAGTGATTCTCACACTCGAGGGGGGAGGGGCGAGACTATCCAAGAGAAAACATTATTTAAAAGAATTGATTAACTGACTGAAAGGAAAAGCAGACGTACAAATAGAAAAGAAAATGCATTTCAGCATACCTAATAATTACCATATTAAAGTAAAAAACTTCTGAATCCAAACTTACGTAATAAAAACATACCAAATTAAAAAGAAATTTCGCAATTATTAGTGACTTCTTTGGGCCTGTCTTGAAGAACAAAATTTTTCGAAGGAATGTTAGAAATAGCCACTCTCATTTATGGATCTATATTTCGTCTTCAAAGAAGCCACAGCAGAAAATCCGGTTTCACAAAGGTAGGATGTTGAAAATGGTAATAGAATGCGAAATGCCTTTGTTTTTAGTCCGGAAAAAGAATCCTCTACTGACCAAAATTCAAATTGTGATTTATTATTAAATTGGCTTTTGGTTTCGCCGTTTGTTAAATCTTTGAACATTTCTTCCTCATCAATGGAGAATCCTTCGAGAGTCTTATGAAATGGATCTCTAACCCATTCGTAATTTCCTATCAGTTTGTCGTCAGCAAGAAAATACTTTTTAAAATTCTTTGCCAGCATGGCTAAATGATTTTCAATGGTTACAAAAACAACTTTTAGATTTTCTTCTTCAGCCCAACTTTGAAACTTTCAGTTTCAAATTTTAACTATGCCCTGGTATTGACGAGAGAGGGGGAGGGGGCGTGATCTCCCGTCAGTATTCAAAGGGGGAGCGCAGAGTCTAAAAGGATAAAAAACTTTAGATTGTGCAAATGTAACAAACACTACTACAGCTAAAACCATAAAATAAAGCGATAGATTGACCGTTTTTATTCAAAAAAAAAAAGAAATGTTCAAGCTAGAAGACAGTGGATCAATTCTTTGTCAAGAAATTATGTGAAAAATTGTTTTCATATATATATATATATATATATATATATATATATATATATATATATATATATATATATATATATATATATATATATATATATAATAAAATGTGTGTGTGTGTGTGTGTATTTAATGTTTTAAAATAATTATGTGTCATTTTGCCAAAAAAATATGTTTTTTTTTTGTCGTAATGAACGGTAAGTCTGCTTATTTAAGGATTTGCTTAACTTAATAACCAATACTACCCGAATTTTCTGGATGTTCAATTATTCGGATTACATTGGTCCTAAATAGTTCGGATAAACGAGGTTCTACTGTAGATGGATTAATAACTTTCAGCTCTTAATTAATAGATGAAAAATAGAAGAATATGACAATTTCACGTACCTCAAATGACGGAAGAGACTTGAGTTTTTATTGGGAATATCCTTTATTCATTTTAGTTCACTTCTTTTACTGATTACTGAAAATTAGAATCCTTAATACAATTAATATTTTGAAAGTGTTTAACACATGTGATCATGTTGAACCATTGTTTTTTCTATTCAAAAGAAACTATTTAAACTTCAAAGCAATTGCTTAGGTATTATTTTCTCATGCAAATTTATTCACACCAAATTATTTTATATTTCTAGAAAAACGAACTATCAATAAACCGGATAGTTTATTTTTTCTCTTTTGTTTTAATTATTGTCTTATCCAGTATTTGATCACACGTGTCTTAACTATTGGAAATTTCACGTTATGGATTGCTTAAAATTATCATTAAATTATAGCAGGTGAAGGGTAAAGGGACTTGCAGTTTATTGGCCTACTTTCTCTTTAAAAAAAGATAGAACACGAAAAGATAACCATAACTTTGAAGTTATGTGGTGACATCTAGCGGAAGTCTTCGTAAGAATAACATATTTGTGTTCTTTTAAAGTATTTTGAAGGTGAATTAGAAAAAATCCCAGTTTATTCAGTACTTCAGTACATAATCTGTCAATGTCAATTTACAAACTATTTCATTAATTTAATAAATGTATCATCTCACAATTTAAAGTAGTTTTGACTTCTACAGTGCTGTGACATATTTTTAGTTGATGGTACACGTTTAAATGTGTATTGTGTTGGTGAATAGTGAAAGTACCTTTCTATTTTCAACAAAACACAAAAACGGTTTAGCTGGAAATTACCCTGAAAAAAATATTATTTCAAGTAAAATACTTTTTGATTTATGTCGTAATAAAAATGTCGTAATATTGTCTATTCTATGTCTTTTGTACGTGAATTAATTTAACACTGCCTTGTCATGTAGGAATTTTTAACAAAGGAATCTTAATATCATTGGTAAATCATCATTACCTCTTGTAAATGAATATTTAAACCATAAAAGCAATATTTGTCATAATTCTAACGAATTGTTTTGTTTTATATTTGTTGACTCAAAATTAAGTTTCATTCCTGTAAATAAAGTTGTATGAATTTTCCTACTTTGATTTGATTTTTTGAAGTTGACGATTTGAAGTGAAAATAACATTTGTACTTACTAAATGCATGTGTGTGAGGGAATTTTTCGAGGGTAAAACAATATAAAGCGAAATGTACAGAAGAGTCAAACTACTGATTAAAGTAATAAAAATCTTATTAAAAGAACGTTAAAATTTCATTTTTCCAATGCAATCTTGTTTTCCTCAAAAATCTGTAAACCTTTAAATAGTATCCCTATAGTTTTTCAAGGGATATACGTATGTTTAAAAACTGAAAAAAGATGAAATCAAGTAAAGAATTGTTTGCTCTGAACAATTACTTCCTATCTTAATATTCCCAATTGTTCAGACTATTTCTAACCTATTCATACAATGAATTTTGTAGGAATCAAGTATATAAGTTGGATTAGACACTTAAATTTGACTCCATTTCCATTGTGTTAATGGTGATGGAAATTGCCCTTTATGCTTTAATGTTTCGCTTTCGAAAAATAAGTTGAAGTTTCGCATGAAACACATAATTAAAAACTCTAAATTAGAATAAATCACAAGAAAGTAAAATATAATAATTTCATTAAATAGAAAATTGTTAACAATGAAAATTTTTAATTGATTCTTCCTGTTACCAGATTTTCTCCATTGCTTTATACTACGATATGTTGTTAGTCCAGAACCGTCCAGATTTCAGTAATCAATTTTTGAAAAAAAAAATCTCCAAATTTTTTTAACTATTGACGATTAGTTACTCTAGCTGCGGTATTACCCAGATTAACTTTCTCAGTTTTTGTATCAGAAGATCGTGGTTTAAAACATGAGAGATGTATTTCACATGTAGGGCAGGGGCTGGGGCGCCCCGATAGGATGTCACTATAGAGGTGATTGTGACCTCCCAAAATGTCCTTATTCGGCACATTATGTCTGACGATTCAGCCACTTTTTTAGACGTAATTGCAACATAGCAGTGTTTAAATGCCTGAATGTCCTTTTTCATTAATCGTGCCATAACTGTGTTTTTTCACTCGGCAAAATTTGGAGTTCCATTTGTCAAATTGAGAATTTCAGCCCTTAAGGTTTTCCGCCTTCTCTCGTTCGGGGTATACCTGGAATCTAAATTTTTTGGGAGGGGGAAACTCGGTTTACCGAATGAAACTAAAAATTGTACCGAATGATAAATTAAATGCTTGTGCACTCGAACCTATATCTTATAAGAAGATACATTAGGCATTCCAAAAAAAAAGGGTAAAGTAATCAATATTGCTATAGGTACTTTCCCAGAATGTGCCGAATCGTGACACAATATTTGCCGAGTAATCAAGAATTTTGGGAGGTCTATGTGACCTCCTGTGACCTTCCATAGGGTATTTTCTGTATGTAGGAATATAGGGAATCTACTCAGTTCCATAGACTAACTATATTGCCTTCCAATATTTTTTTTTTTTTTTGCTGGCTACGCCACAGACGCTTGCCCATTTCTCTCCACACACCACGAGACAGTCACATCTACTTTTCTTCGCTTTTTTTGCAGGTGATGTGAGATGTGACTAAAAATTTTCTTGGGTCTAATCCACCCTTCCTTGGCCGCATTTAAAAAATAATTAAACTTTATCGCTAATATTAGGCTTTTATTCGGTATATTTTAGTCTCCTCGTAACTCGTCAAACTCGTAATTAGTTCTGTATATCAGAGCCGTGTCCAAGGGGAGGGTTTTAGGGGTTAAACCCCTCCCATTGGGGAATAATAAGTCAAATGAAGAAAATGTACGTTTGACTTTTATTAATTTTTATGTGAAAGTTTGTGTGCAGCGCTTCTTTAAAATTCTTGCTGAAATTTTTCTGCAATTTGCGACTGTCAGAACTTTACCAACTGGAATAATATTTTAAAAAAAACTGTGGTGGAAGAACCGCTCAATGATTTGTCAATGCAAAGCCTTAACTGCGTTAATATTGCTAAAGGAGGTTATGATGAATTTGGCATATGTTGCAGCTATGAAAATCCATTGATGATTCAGTTTGGAAATATTATTTGCGTCTGCAATAAGCTCTTTCTTGTTTAGTTTATTAAGAATCTGTGGACATTTATTAATACTTATCGCAATATACCACATTGTGAATAGATTTGATTAAAAAGAAGCAAAGGGTTTTTTTTAAGAAACAAGCAAGATTCGATTAAAAAGTAACTGTAAAATGAAGGTATACTGCATTCACTTGTACAGCCAGAATTATCCTTCAGACGTGAGGAGGGGTTACAGCAGTCTTTACAAGTGTAGAAATGCCATACTGGGATTGGCAATTCAGGCTAAAACTAAAGTTTGTGAGGGATTCAACTCCCCCCCCCCCACTCCTCGGGTAAGGACGAACAAGCTTTAAAACCCCTCCCTTTATGAAAACCTGGACACGGGCCTGTGTATATTCTGTATAACTTATTTCACCCCCTTGGCTCTAATCCTAGTTTCATAAGAAACGTGAATAGCTAATGATTTCATTAAGGTAAGGTAAGGCTTATTTAAATTCAATGATTGAAAAAAGGGGGCAAATTGCATTTGTTCATTGTCATTGTCTTCGCCTGTGTGGAAAAGATAGGGCCGAAGAGAGGCATGTTAGCCTAGTCGGAAACTAAGGGCCCGTCCCTTGGGGGAGAAGGGACGGCTTGGAATCAGAGTAATATAAATTTGGCAAGCCTTAGGGGTGTAGAGGAGACCGCTTACCAAATTGATTATGGTCTCGACGGACCTGAGGAAAAGAAGCCAATTTATCCGACATCTTTCAATTAAGATAAAATATGAATACTTTTATAGATTTATTTTAAAAACATGCTGATAGATGGCGACACCACTGATTTTTCAAATATTGTGATCTGCTAAAAAATACCTTGTGTATAAGAAGTTAAATTGGCAACAAACGAAGAAAAGGGGAAAATTTCGTTGTTTTAAAAAGTTAAAACAGAAAGAAAAAAAAATGAAAAATTGGAATAAAAGTGACAAAATATATTTTTTATGTAAATTTGAAAAGAAAATGCAATCTGAAAATCCAATGTAGGAACATCCATGAATTCTCTTTTATTAAAATATCGATGCAAGTGCCGCGTAAATTTACGCTTCAAACATTTTTAACAGAAAAAAAGGGGGTTTAGTACAGGGTAAGACCAAGGTTTTCGAAGACATCGGGAGCGAAATTCATTTGCCAAATGAATTAAACAAACTTGAGTGAAAGCAAGCAATAACGTAATAGAAATTCGAACTAAAGATGAAAAAAAAAAGAACAGAAAAAGTATAAATATGATGAACATGAATTCAGAGGAGAGTTATGATAAAATTGCTCATGGTACAAAATATTAAAGTTCAGTGGTGAACCAATATACAACTTTAGGGTTGTTAAAACAATAAACAACAAACTAGAGATTCGATTTCGACACACGGCTTTGTTCGAAATTACCCAAATAATTTCTAAAGACAGGCTCGTGTCCAGATTTTCATAAAGGAAGGGGTTTTAATCTTACCTGCGGGAGGGGGGAATTCACCCCCCCCCCAATCGGTAATTTGTCGCAAACTTTTGTTTACGACAAATTACCGATCCCAGTATGGCGTTTTTACACCTGGAAGGGCTGCTGAAACCCTCCCCCCCCCCCCCCTTTTTTTTTTGAGGGATAGTTTTGGCTGCGCAGGTGACCAAAGTAATCCTTCATTTTACAGGTTCACTTTAATCAAATCTTGTTTGTTTCTTTTTAATTAAACCTGCTTACTACGCTCTACTTTGCAATAAATATTAAAATTTCTCCACAAATTCTTTTATAATGTAGAATGTATATCAGGTTTTATGTTCTAAATAACTGAAATAATGATTAATAAACTGAACAAGAAAGAGGTTATTGCAGATGCAAATTACATTACTAAACACCATCACTAATGCATTTTCCTTGCTAGCACATATGCTAAATTCATCATAACCTCCTTACAATAAGCAATACTAATGCTTTGCATTGATAGATCATTCAGCAGTTCTTCCACCTTAGTTTTTCCAAAATATTATTTCAGTTGATCAAGCTTTAACAGTTGTAAATTGCAGAAAAACTCAAGAAAAGAGAGAAAGTTAAGAAAAAAAAAAAAAAACCCGCTGAACACAAACTTTACATTAAAATTAATTTAAGCCAACAAAGAAAAAAAAAAAAACATATTTTCTTCATTTCCCTTATTATTTTTCGCCAATGGGAGGGGTTTAACCCCTTAAACCCTCCCCTTGGACACGGCTCTGTCTAAAGAAGTAATATAAATCATTCAGTTCGTGATCCTTTTTTATTAAAATGTCTTTCTGAGTAAACTATGACGAATTGTGAAAGAATTTATAGCAGTTGGTGAATGTATTCTGAAAGTAGAGCGCCTGCATTTTGTGGACCATACTTAGCATTCGGAAAAATCTTAGTTACTGCTGATTTTCTCATTTTGTAGCATTCTACAGGATGTTCGAAAAGTTCTTGAAACATTTTAAACATTTATTGAAAAGCACCAAATTGTCGTATGTATATGCAGTTCGTGCTATTACTTCCACAAGTTAAAGATTTTTTTATGACATCGAGGGGAAAAAAAGGAAACATAGAAAAAGGGGAAAAAATAATAATTTGAATTCTGAAATTTTGAATTCAAATTATCTTTTTCGCATTCACTAGTTGCGACAGGACCCTACTCATTGAAGTTATTGTATCTAGAAATCGCCCCTGTTCCTCCAAGCCCGCCCCACCTCTTGGGAGGTTACTTGTTTATAGTTGTGTATGTGTACGCTTGTGTTTGTAAATAGACCAGTGTGTATGCACGTTGGCGTGTGTGTATGTGTATGAGCGTGCTTGTGTGTAGGACATGGACGCCACCAACCAGGAGAAGCGGATTCCGGGGGATAGTGCTCAGGACCAGGGGAGCTGCGCCTGCAGCGGACGATGGGGTTGAAAAAGGAACCAAACATCAAGGACGATCAAATGAAAACAATTAGCAATCGTGATTGCTCAAAAGTGTAATTATAAGTACAGGCGTCACTTTAAGGATTAAGCTTTTTATGAAAATACAGAGAAGCGGTAAGTTAAAACAGTTTGCTTGGGGTCAAAATGGCACCTCCAGTAATTCAAGTGTTAAAAGGCGTGCACACATTTAGGAGACATTCTTTAAAAATGCATTTATAAATGCATTTCATTTTTCTAAGCATTCGTAAATCTCACTTTCATGGCTATTCCACAATGTCCCCCTATCTTTTCCTCAAACATTGCTACAAAAAAAAAAAAAAAAAAAAAAATCCCAAAGCTGTTTAAATAAAGCATTTTTCTTTCTTCACCTATTTGTTAAACTTTTTTAAGTAAGGCCTTACTTCAGGTTTAAAAAAAAAACCATTTATTAAGCATGTTTATTATTTTACCTGACCCCCACCCCCAATGAACTGAACATCTTTGTTTCTTCAACTATTGGTTAAACGTTTTTTTAAGTAAGGCATGTTTTAGGTATTAAATAAAATCATTCATCAAGTATTTTGCCTATCACTTTTCTACCCCACTTAAAGTGTGAACACCATGTGCATAATTGCAGACATTTATTCTCCCAGCGCAGAAAATCTTGCATTTCGAGTATCAAAACATGCATGTTTCTGTTCAAATACTCAGCTGCTTCGTTTGTATAACGTGCTTTTTATTCAGTGCCATTGCTATTAACTATCTTCTTACGTAACATTAATCTATAAAAGTGTTTATTACTGTTTCTCTGACGCCATCCTGGGAAACATTTATTAGGTTAATACCTCCATGGCATTTAATAATAATAAAAAAAAGAACCAGCTCGAACGTCCTAAATAATCTGCATAGTAAATTAACCGCAATAAATGTGCGTTTACTAATGAGGCTTTCAGCACGCAATTCCATTTTCTCCCAAGCCACAAAGATGACAAATTTAGTTGCACTTCGGAGAGATCCGGTAATGATCTTTGCAAAGGGCAGCAAATGGTGGTAAAACAATAGTTTTTCGAAGGTGTGAGGCCATTCAGCTTTTAAGCGCTTTGTGATCCGCCCATGCATTGATTGTTTGGGAGTGGGTGTTACGATTAGGGAGAACATTTCCACTCTGATGGTACATGTGGAGGAATTTCCCTTTTAATCGTGTTCCTTTGCGTTTAACAAATTCGTAGTGTTTGAATTAATGACAGCCATTAGTTTCACTTTACTGTTGAAGCAAAATCTGCATGCATATCGAAATCTGGCCATTGAAAATGGAGCAAAAATTGATGGTACGAGTAAAATCAATTTACATGTGCGGCAGTGGCGTAGCGAATGGGGGGGGGGGATTAAAACACCCCTCAGAGGCATTGGTTTTAAAATAAATGCAAATTCTAATTCAGTAGTTTATGTATAAGGGCTATTGAAAGGGCTGTTTTGATCAAAAAAAAAAAATTCTGATTTAAAAAAAAAACCCTCCTAAAGGAATTTTTGATCCCCTCCCCCCAAAAAAAAGGTATTTTTGATCGAAAACCCCTTCCAGAAGTTTTTTTTCATCAAAAAAAAAAAAAAAAAAACCTCCAGAAGATATTTTTGCTCAAAAAACCCCTTCCAGAAGTTATTTTTGATTAAAAAAAAACCCTCCAGAAGATATTTTTGCTCAAAAAAACCTCTCCAGAAGGTATTTCTGACTGCGCTAGTGATGTGCGGTGACTACAACGATAAAGTACAAATCACGGCGTCCATAAAAGATGCAAACAATACACAAGATAATACATTGCCCTAAAATAAAAACCGCTACAAAACTGGCGTGGTTAAAATGAGAGTGGTGTAAGTTTTTCTAATTTGACTTCGAGAAATTTAACGTTTTGTAAACAAAATATGTAGAAAATCAAAGCGGAGAGTTTAACTTCAAGAGCTTCGCATTTTAACTTTTTACTATGCATAAATTAACTTTTCGGAAGTTACTTGCAACTTGTTTTAAATTAACTGTAAATGACTTACATCTGTGTCATTTTACATTTAAAACGGGTTTACTGACAGGGAGTCGAATACGCACCAGGAATGTTATCACCTAAATAGAAAACATGATAGAAAATTCTGCTTTACTGGTCAATTCTGCCCCCTCTGAACTGACTACACTCACAATCATTCTCACCATAACGGTATTTCAGGTTAATAGACAACGTTTGTGATCCTTCAGTGATCACAAACGGCGAGTTCGGCGCAGTTTTACCTATAAAGACTCTTGCGCCATTAAACCATGTAGGGATTTAAGTAGGATTATTTAAAGTATCGAGTAAACCGAGTTTAAAGTTCAGATCCTACACTGTTTTTAAAAAAAAAGAAAAAAAATTTGAATTTTGGCATCTTGAATTCAAATTATGTTTTTCGCAATCACGAGTGTATGTATGTAGGCGTGTGTGTTTCCGTGTGGGGGTATGTGTTTATGTGTGTTTCCGTGTGGGGGTATGTGTTTGTGTGTACGTGTTATGTGTATGTGTGTGTAGGCATATGTGTTTGTGTCTGTGTGCAGGTATGAATGTGTGGGTAGTTGTGTGTATGTGTGTGGGTATGTTTTGTGTGTGTATGTGTGGGTGTCTGTATGTATGCGTATGTGTTTGTGTATGCGTGTGTAGGTGTATGTGTGTATGTGTTTGTGTGTGTGCGTGCGTGTGTGTAGTTGTGTTTGTATGCGTGTGTGTGTAGGACATGGATGCAACCTGGAGACGGCTTTCGCTAGAGGTGCAGCATCGTGAGGAGCGCGTCGACGGTGATGGTGCGGAGGGTGGCGGTGGGAAAAATCAAAGGAACGTCAAAAACAGTCAAGTGAAAACAATAAGCAATCGTGATTGCTCAAAAAAAAAAAAAAAGTTACTGGCACCCTTGTTGCTAGTAACTTTTATAGTAAAATCCTAATTTAGTGTAAAATTTTACTGTAGAATTTTCAAGAGTAAAAAAGCGCAAAATACGAACAGCTGATTCGATCTCTTGACTTTCGGATTTGCAGGCGGCTTTGCTGCTCACCATACGAGTTTGGACACATCAATTGTAGGGAAATACGCTGCTGTGTGCTTCGCCTTGTAAGTCACGTGGTATATCAATTGGTAATCCAATTGTTTATTTTTTTCGGTACAATTAACTGTAAATTTATTCTGTACTGTAAACACTCCATTTTACAGTAATATTTAACATAAAAGCTTCCTGAATTTTCAACAGTGTAGGTAGGGTTTCAATTAAAAAAAAAAAAAATCTAAATCATGCTCTACAGCAGCACCTACTAAAAATTCTAGTACTGTCTCTTGCCTCAAGACAGAGGAGAAATCCATCTCGATTTGTACTGGTTATCTCCAAATTTTTAATTTTGTCACTTACATCCCTTTGCTTCTCTCTGCCTCATATTATTATTTTCCTCCCAAAGGCAAAAAAAAAAAAAAAAAAAAAAAAAAAAAACTTTCTTTTTAAAACTCTCAATTTTTAAACAAATATCAAAATCTATTGTTCAAGAAAAAAGACATGTCAGTAGCTTGAAATTGTTTATCTCGCACAGCATTTTTTGCTACCTAACTACAAATTCAATACTTTTTGCAGAAACACGATCCATCCCTAATGATCACTACTGATTGTTTAGAAAAGTTACTGATGTGTATAAAGTAGTTCTGATTTTTTATGTTACTTTTAATAGCATTCCTCCATTCTCACAGCAACATTTTTTGTAACACCGTTCTTGAGTACATAAAAACACAACGTGACTTTTATCATTCAACAAACGACATCACGCTGCAAATATAAATTACAAAATTAAATTGTTCTGAAAGAAGCCAGTTAGTTTTCTCATGATGCTAATCTTCCGTAAAACTACAGCATGACAATAGAAAACTTCTCGAATGCACTAAATTTTTCATTAGTTTTAATGATTATTCGAACGTAATTATCCTAATACTGAAATTCTGAACTTTTCAATGGCAATAATTGGTAAAGGAGCACAACCACGATAGATAATGGTAAAGCGGATCTTTTACGAATGCGAAACAGTTAGGATTGAAAGAATGTTTAAAGTGGGATGAGGGAAAGTAATGATCAAGACTTTTATTTCCTTTCATCTCTAACGCAGCGTTAAATCTAATGTTTGATCGAGGAATTTTCTTTTGGCACTGAAGGTCTTAATGAAAGATTTTTCTTTTCTTCTTGAGACCCAGTTTGGATTCTTTCAAGACGAGTAAAATAATAAGTTTTTTTTTTCTTTCCCAAAAGAAATCTAATGTCACTGTAGTTATAGTATCGTTAATGTTTTTTGCTCCACATTATATTCAAACCATTTTTTAAAATAGGGTTTATGCAAAGTTGGCTACTTACGAACTATAACAGGAAACATCCAATTTTGTTTAGCACAAATCAACAGATTCGCTGCAAAATTTTTTCGAACATATAATAGCAGTTAAATAAACAGAATAAATAAACAATTTCATTTTGACAGCAAAGTGTATTTTATGGGTCTTTTTAGCGAAATTTATTGTTTAACTTGTTTTCTCTCAGAGGGTATCATGCAATAAATTTCGGTTTTGAGTTCAGTTTTGTCTTGCATGTTTTTGCTAAATGCTATTATGCTATTTAAGCTGTCTGCTGTAAAATTTCGTTGCTTTTACTGGATGTCTTTACATACAAAAGCTCACACCTTTAAATTGAAAAAGGAGTTCCTGGAAACCTCGAAACACGTGTATCCTGTAATCTGTTTATTTGTGCGAAACAACGTCGGATATTTCCTGTTATTCCTCAGCAGAAAGGTAATTATTTATTGCTTACATACGAACTGTTTTTTTTTTTTAAATAAAAAGCTGATTTTGTACAAAATTGACTTTTTACAAACTTGGCATTCACTAATTTGAAGTTTTAAAAATCGACCATTTACAGAATTTAACTTTCTTAAAACGTTGAACTGTAAACTATTGTATTTAATTCGAGTATGTAGCAGTAAAAATGATAGTTTATTGCAATAATAAACATTTTAGTTTACCAAGAGACATACGTGTTTTGTTATAATAAGAAAGTTCTGAATTGGAAATATTTTATTTATATTAGTTGTTCTATAATTTAACTGTTCTATAATTTAAAAAAAAATACCTATCACGACTTATTTATTTCTCAAGACTTGTTCAGACATTCACTAATTGATTATACACTGACTGAATTCATTCTGACTGAAGTCTGGAATTCTTTTATTCGTAAACGCGCCCCCGTCTCTCTTTTTTATAAAATTTATTCGATTTCTTTTAATTTTCCTAGCATTTAAAAATTACGCAGAAACGCCAATAGTGATTTGGAAACGAATTGAATTTTGAAATTTTTTTTCCAGATGATTAAAGCATCATTCAAAACATCAGTTATAAGTTTCTGAAAAAAATTAAAAATTGTAGTATTAGACTCTACTGAGTTGATCATTACGCAACAGCAACAGTTTTTTAATTCCTCGTTATCTCTGAAGTATATGCGTTGCTTATAGTTACTTAACCAGTAGTAAGCTTGAACTTCATGTTTGTACAATAAAATAATACAAAAGTACGTTAAAAATGGTCAAAACATCCATACATCAGGGAAATTTAATTACATGTCACTAAAAAGGTTTAATTTTTCATGCCCAATTAAATAAAATGTTCATAAAAACCCAAAATTTCAACAAAATATTCTAAAAGCTCCAATCAAAACACTTGTGCAATTGATTCCAATTATATTTTTTAGTATAATTATTTGTTTGATTTTACTTTTATTAATATTTTTAATGCTGACAGGTTGTACAGTCCATTACAAGTTAAAAGAAATGCAATAACAGTAAAAGTAAACATTCTAAAATTAAACACAATTTAAATGAAACTAGCTAAGCTATTTCAACGGCATACATAAATTACAGCCATTTTACAGTCTAACTCAAAGCGTTTCTATATATTCTGAAATAAAAGCTTATGATATTCTTACTAGCTTAAATAAATTTACTAGAGATGTCAGAAAAATAGTCCAAAATGCCAAATTTTACTTATATGCGGAGCAAAATATAGCTCTATCTCAGGAACGAAACTGGAGATGCGTCCAAAATGTTGGTACAGATTACCTACCAAGTTGTATCAAAATCAAAAACGGTACGGCACGAAAATTTCTGAAAATTTGTTGATTTTGTTGATTATGTATGAAATAATATACAACAAGATAGATCTTTAAAATAAAAAAGAAAGAAAACAGAAAGAGAAAGGAAAAAAAAAACCGACTCAATAAATTAGAAGAACAAACTCGATCTTTTTTCGGAAAAAAAAAATCATTATCTAAATCAAAATGGGTTTACACATTTAGGAGCTACAATACACAAGAGGAACTTATAACACCCATCTTTGTGCGCCGAGATTAAGAATGTACTGGCTGTTGATTCTTGCTTTTAGAAAATTTTTAATAAAACTTTAAAAACATTTATAGTTTGTTTTGTAATTCATTTATTATCCGTCTTGTTTCCATTGTATTCTTATGTAATATCTTATCGACGTACCTTCATCCATAATAACACATCAGTACCGAAGGACATAAAATCAGCTGTGATAATGAGCGTGATCACTAATGTCCAAAGTCGCCTCTTTCGTTTACCATGTCTACTCTTCTTTTCTCATTTAATGACATTTACTTTTCTTTAACAATTCAAAAAAAAAAAATAATAATAATAATAAAATGTGCTTCATCTTTTTTGTATAAGGTGAAAAGTTCAGTAACAATCATATTTTATTTGGGACATTCTCTTGCTTTTATGCATAAAAGGAAGCGATTTATTAATATTGGGGTAACATAGCACCAGCATCCTTAATTTGAAAAGTCAATGATAAAGCTATTCTAAAACTAATTTCAAAAACAATTTATTTTGAAGTCTGAAATGTCCAACTACTGCAAAAATTTAAGCTAGTTCTACTCTAGTTTCAAAATACGATGTTCCGACAAATCTTTCCGACTTAAGATAATTTTATAGAAAACGTAAGACATTGATTTCAATAGTTACATCAATTTAAGAAAAAGAAGAAAAAAACGAAAAACATTCAGGTGATCCGATTTAAAGAGATATGTGTGGAAGGAAATTTTCTAAAACCTCCTCTTTCTGAAAGAAGAAAAATAGTTCAATTGAGTTCTTCCCAGACAGAAAAGAATGGGGGAAGAGTAAAAAAAGAAAAGCAAAAAAAAAAAAAAGACATGCCAGTTTGTAGATTATTTTTAGACTTGAAGCCTCTAGAGAGGTCTCGTGAGCATCTCCTGTGTTATTCGTTTAAAAGCTAATTTCTGAGTCTCTTCTCTTTCAGTGGAAGACACAAATACGCTTTCCGCCTTATTAAATATCTTCTTAATCATACAAAGTTCATCCTAGGATTGGGAATCCTAGTGCCTACTGCTAGTAAGAGTAAAGAAGAAATCTATCTTCGGGTTGCTTGAATCTTCTTGGTTGTTTGGCGTCGGACTTTAATTCGTCGCCAAAAGTGTCTCCAATTTTATTTTATTTTTCAGCAGTAATGAAAGATTTTGATAAGTGTTAAAGTAAATTTGAAGGAGATAATTATTAAATAGAAAATTATTCATTTAAAAATCCAAACATGCAGCGTGGTAAGGCTCAACTTTTCAATAACAACCGTTTAATAAATTGCAAGTTGAATAAAAAATGAAAACTGAGGATTAACAAATTTGCAATGCATATTGCAAAATAATAAGGAATAAACCTAATGAGCCATAAATATGCGATGAATATTGAAAATCAAAATTTTTATTGCAAAAGTATACCTGCAAGTAGAATTTATTCGATTGTACAGTGGGCGCAAATAAATAAATTATATATATATATATATATATATATATATATATATATATATACAGTTGGATATCTGTTTAACGACTTTCAAGGGACCACAAAAAATCGTCCTTAAGTAGAAATAAATAGAATGCTTTTAACACTATAGTGGACAATCTGGGACCGTGAAAAGCCGTCCTTAAATATAGAAAATCGTTAAATAGAGCGTCGTTAAACAGAGATGTGTGTATATATATATATATATAATCTATCTATCTATTTATTTATTTATTTATTACAATTTTGAAGTTCAACTAAAATATTGCATTTGCGTCATATTTCATTATGAGTCTTACTTTATTTTCAATGCTTAAACTATCAAATTAAGCTGCAGAATGCTTAGAAGTTGACCACACTGCACGGGACAAACCCTGAAAAAAAAAATAAAATAAATTGCACCCCCATGCCCATCCAGCGTTGAACATTTTGATTTCCTTTAATTCCAACCGCTGCGGCACTTTCAGTACGACAAAAACACGTGAACTGTTTATGAATGATAAGATAAATAAATACCTTTGTGCTGAACAGTAAAGTAAGACAAAAGAACGTAAGCAGAAGCACAATTTTACAAAATTGTGCTTCTGCTTACGTTGTTTTGTCTTACTTTACTGTTATGAATGATGTTTAGGAATTTTTCTTCAGAAATGTTGATCCGAAACTAATTGATTTTTACCGATCTGGATTGCAAATTACATATTAGATGGTAAACGGTTTGTGAAAATGATGTTTTTCAACACCTGTTTTGTCTTTCTTTCAATTGGCTTCAAATCTAAATTATTCCGAATGCGCCCTAAAACTGTTTAAATAATTTTCTGAAAGCAAAACATGCCTCTTAAAGAAAAAAAAAAAGGAAAAAGAAACTTTTAATACAAACTTCCCCCAAAGTAAAACTCCGATCATGAAATTCTAAATAATAATAATAATAATAATTCGTATCTTTAAAGTAAGAATAATTTTGAGATATTACTTTACAAATGACCAAATTTTACGTTTGAAATTCTATCAAACAGAAAAAAAACACAAGAAATTAAGAGTAAAAATCCTCCCAATAATCATTTTTATAAAAACTAAAACTGTTTGAGGCTCTTAAAATAAAGCGCATTAAATTTACTGATTGAGATTTTCCAATCAATCAATCCCGTTCCTTTGCTAAGATTAACATCACGGGAAAATTTATTTTGATTTTTATTCATAACTTTTTTATAACGTGAAACGAAAGCTGAAAATATACTTCGACTTATTCTCTATTTTTTATACTAAAAAGTTGGTTATAGTTTTGATGATTGTTTTAGTTATTTTTATTTATTTATATTTTTTTGAATACAATTGGTTAAGTTTCCCTTGCAGGCACTAATGTTTAAAGTTTTTGAATTGTTTAAAAAATATTCTTAAAGTAATTATGGATAAAATTATTCTTTTTAACGTTCTAATAAACGATTTCTCCCATATCATAACCCTGCGTTCAATATTTTGTACTTTTAAGCATTTGCTGAATTATTTTAATTTCCGGTCTGCTTTTCGTTTTGAATATGTTTTCCGAAAAGTTACACCATTTTTCTTGCTTTTATTCACCTTAATTCATATCATCATTAATATTTTTAAAGCACTGCGTAGCAGATTTAAATTATTTGTGTTCAAAAATATCTTTAACGTTATTTTTTTTTCAAAGAAAAACGATCCATACTCTGTCTAAAGTGAGTAGGAAAAATATATGATTACTTTACATACTAAACACTATTTGATGGGAAAAAAAAAAGAATTTAGTTGAACGTACATTGTGTGTGCAATAGAAAATATGTACATATTTGCTTGCCATTGTATTAGCCAACTCGAGGGAGTCATTGGTTCATTTAGGGTGAATACAAATGAATGTTTATCAGAAAAAAAGAAAAATCATACGATTCACTAATTTAACCAGAAAATGTTGATATAAGAGAAATACCAATTAGCAATTTGTGACCAGAAAGGAAAAGGAAATGATTTTCTTTTCTTTTTTTTTTCCTAGTGTCCTATTTTTATGAAGTAGGAGAATGTGGGGCAAAGTAAAATAGCTCAAATTACTGACCGCTTTCAAAAAAAAAAAAAAAAGTGGAAATTTGTCTTGAAAATTACAGTACATAAATAACAACAATGTGTTTTAAAATAAAACTTAAATTGAAACATTATTATTATTATTGGCTGAAAATTTGTTCATTTTAAAGCAAGTGGAAAAATATCACACCTTTTTTCCACGAGAAAAATGAAAAATAAAATATTTTTCCAAGGAAATATTCTTATTTGATTTTTAAAAATTTTTTGATCAAATAAATAAGTAAATAAAAGAAAGAATGAATAAATGAAGAGATAATGGAAAAACAAACAAATAAATAAAATAGAGAATGAATATGAAAATAAGTGAATGAATGAATAAATATACATATAAGAGAATATATAATTGAATGAAGGAACGTCAAGTAGCTGATTATTAAATGAATACGTAAGTTATTTAATAAATAATTGAATAAGTAAGCGAAATGAACGTTTCTCTCATTTACTTTGCCTCGCATATAATTACTAATTTTACAAAACATTTAATATAAAAATGATCCCAATAAGAATTAAATAAACAAATACTGCACCGAATGTTAGTCGATCTCAATCAATATTTAAAAGATTAATATCAAGAAGTTTATTCAAGAAGTTCAAGAAAGTATCATTTTATAATAAGAAAAATTATTTTTGACTTCCAACCAAATATTAAAAAACGAGCATTTTTCTTAAAAAATTGTTTGTATTATTATATGCTTTGATCTTCAGATGTAACTGTTTCTTGGCTGGAATAGACGACATGTGCTACTATTATATATAGTTAAAATTATTACCAGATAGGTGCCGATAAAAAAAAGAGTAAATATTTTACAATTCCATTTAAGGAATCTTACTGACATAATTTAGTGTTTAAAAAAAAAAAAGAAAAAGAAAGAAAGAAAACGGGAAGATACAATGAAAAAAAAAAAAGGAGGACTGATGGAGTGAAAAACAAAATTCCGTGAATAATCTAAACGAAGTGACTAAGAACATAGTCATTTTTCATTTTCGTACTTAAAATAAAAAATATATGCCTGTTTCATTATGGTATCAAGACTGTTGCTAAGACTGTTGCTAGACTGTTGAGAGATTTTCAGTAAAGGGGGTGTGCGAAAGGGGAGTCAGTACCCCCTATACCGTCAATTTTAATTTGCACAGGTTCATGTACCTTTTTCTGAAAATCTATTAAAGATACAAGTATGAATTTTTTTCTGTACCTCAAGTAGACTCTTTTCTCTATACTGAAGTAAAATTTTACAGAAAGAAAGCTTAGTTTTTTTGTAAAAAATTCTAATGTGTAAGTCACTGTATTTGTTTCAAAAAATACCATTTCGCCACACAAAATCAGCTCTATAAAAAAATAATTTTTGAATACGAGAAAAAGTTTACTTCAGTATATGCAGTTAGATGTATGGAATAGGTGGTAAAAATTTCAAAGCCTAACACAATTTAGTTTCTGAGGAAAAGGAACATTTAGATTTAAAAATACCATTTCGAGATATTGCAATTTAAAGGGGAAAATCATACCTCATCCAAATAGGTTTTACATTTTTTAAAGCTTATTTTAACTTTCTTCTAATATGAGCACGTTCAAGATGTTTGTATTATTAAAAAGGTATTGAAATGGAGTTTCAAAATATATAAAAATCAAAAAATCGAATTTTTGAAATTATTTACGGTACTGACTCCCCTTAAGTGTATTATGTTTTTCATAAGAAATATTCACTATTGTAAGATTGAGGTGATATAATCTGATATATATTTAATAAGCATCTACCCCCCACACCCCCCACCCCGCTCTCCTTCTCATGGGAGTGATAATTCCCAACAGATTTCTCTAGCATTAGATCGCTTTCGACTATAACTCTACTTAGTCATTATTAATTCCACATTTTAAAGATTCAAACTTCAGAGAGAAATATGATCTGCTCCAAGTGTCTAGTGCCGGATTTTTTCCCTCACAACACATTTCAATTCACATGAATGCCAAAGCCGGCTGAATTTTGCAATGTAGGCACCCTATTCAGGAGATTTGGCGCACGGGAGATAGGTTAGCTCGCTGACAAGGCTGTACGGTGGGGATTTAGGCTGTAGGTTAGATGAGGGATTTGGGGCCAAATCGTCGAAGGAAACAAGCAATGATGAAGCCATGCTATCAACGGTTGGGATCTTCGCTGTCAGTTTTCATCAGCAGTATATTTCTCAGGCGCATGCTTCTCCTGGCTTTAGCAGTTAGATTCGTTCGTTTTAGGCAGGATCCGCGTTTAGTTGTGATTGGCTGGTCCTTCGTGTCTCTCTTGGGACAGATGCTTTTCACTTGCACCACTTTCTTCTGCTACAGCTTTTAACTTAAGCTTCAACTGCCTCTGATTCCAAACTCATTTTCATTCGAATAAAATGCGATTTTTCATTGCGATGAAATATGCTTGCGGATTCTTGCATGACTGATTTTACGGCCGGTATGCATTTTAAGTGCTCTTTGAAAGGTTCTGATTCGTTTACTTTTTTTTTTTTTTGTCTGTTTTTGTTATTATTTTTTAATAATTTGTTTTTATTACTTTTGTCACGTAATGTTCGAGACTTCTGCATCCTCTTGCTCCTTCGTATCGTTGATCTTAGAGAGGAATCAATTTAAAAAATCGACAATTGGGACAATTTAAGTGCTAGAGAGATACTTGAAATTGCTTCATTTGGTTGCTTCGAAAAGTTTTCTTCATTATATTTTGTCAAACGGTGGGGGGGGGGGGGGGGATGGAGAGAAACAAAATTATGCTCTTGATTTTGATATGCATGGCTGTCTTAGTAAACGATATCTCGCTAAAACATCAGATCAAAAAAAGATAGCTGGAATCTGCATTACAAGCCAAATTAGCTCTATAATTTAAACAAAACAATTTTGTTTTTAGACGTCGTGAAGAAATATTTAAAGTAATTGCAGGTATCAGTAGAATCATTACATATTCGCTTCTAACTATGAAGCAAATAAATACCTAACTTAATGTTTAAGCCCATTTTCTTCCCTATTTATAGATGTATTGTATTGACTGTAAATTTTTTTTTCCAGCGCCAAAACGATTACAATACTTAATATTACGGTAGCAATAAAAAATTTATGCATAGTTTCTCTTTACTTTGTTAATTTCTCCGGATCAATCGTTTTCTGGGAAATTATCGAGCTGTTATAAGTCTGCCTCCGTAAGTTTAAAACTAAATCTTACAAACAAGTAATGCACTTATGCAATGAATTTTATTAAGTTTTATTACCTCTGTTAGGTTTTTACGCTTTAATATAAATTTAGTCGCCTTCAGAGCTTTTTTTTTTTTTTTTTAAAGCCTTTGCCACTTTCTTATCTGCAATTACTAATGCTCTATTCCACACTATTTAGGAGAATTTAAGATTCTGTATTACTATTAAGATCATCTAAATTAGGAGTTTACAGTTCAAAAAAAAAAAAAAAAAAAAGATTAGATACGAAAGATGAGACAAATTTTTAGGCGTCGCCGGGATATTTACATTTCTGTTTTTTTAATAAAAAATATCATCACGAAAATCCGAAGTAAGTGGAAAAAATAAACGGACTGCCGAAATAGATTTTAAATTGAAAAAAAGTTAAAATACAGTGAGAGAGATTCAAAATATTGAAATAAATATTCACACCAGTTAGTTCTAAGTGTTTTAATGTAGAAATCAAAAGCAAAACAAAATTTTATCGAGGGATACAGGTGGCATGATTTTTAAAATTGAAATAAAAGCGTTTATGATGGGGCCAAGAGTATGTTTGTGCCCAATGTCCCATCACGTGCTCAGACGCTACCAGCTCGTTGCCAATAAACATGGCTAGTAGGGGAAAAGAGGCACAAGTAAACATTTTGTTTCTATTTATTTTTCAAAAAATATTATAAATTTTCTCAACGTAACGCCCCCATCATTCATTAATCTTTTTGTCATGAATTTTTTGAGACTTATAATTTAAAAAAAACCATACATTTCTTTACTTTATGGATTTTTTTAAATGTCTTTAATTGCTCGCATGTGCCCCTTGGAGGGCACATATGAACACGATTAAAAAATGCAGGACATGCATCAAATTTCTAAGAATTATTCTGTAGTATAAAACGTATACTTTATATCAATTACATTGAATGGTTTGTAAATCTATACCGTGTCCGTTTAAATTGTACAGTAAATGTGTCATTAAAAAAATATTTTTTCCCAAATATACAGGGTGTCTCTGAATGCCGTGTACAAGCTTAAAGGAGAGGTACAACGCACGACAGCAAGCAAGAATCACTCAGGAACCTAAGGTCGCAAACGCAGTGCTGACGCGCTACATGGATCAAAAGACAGACGCTGGCGGATGTGAAGCAGCTCATACATTTATTCGAGAAAGATGATTTTACACAACGTTTTAGAATTTAAAAGTTCAAAGCGGTTGTTAAAATTTGCTACTTGTAGCTCTGATACACGCTTCGATAAAACAACGTAACGACGGATGAAAGCTTGTTAGAATGGCTTGTAATTGCGAAGGTCGATGTGTCATCATTGCGACGCATGTTTTACAGCTGTAGTCGCATGAATTACAAAAATCCCTTTTAAAAAACTAATATGTAGTGTAAAATCTTATTTGTCTAATAATCTTTCACTATTCGATATCCGTTTTGCATCTTTCAATGTTTGGCTCTGGGTGCACGTAGTTTGTCAGGATTGCGTTTGCAACCACATGTTCCTTTTTGCTTGTAATCTTGTTCTGTTAAGCCCTCTAAGTTTGTACACGGCATTTAAGGACCCTGTATAACTCTGCTGACAATTAATTCTCGTAGCCTGTTCTGATTACTGGATAGACACCTTATTAGACAACATAGTACATAGAACATTTTCTTATGTTAAGATTACTCTTATTATAGATTGCTTTTGAACTTCATATAGCGTAGGAGAATGTTTATAAAATTATTTTAAACATTAGTTTTTAATTAAATAAAAATATTTTGTATCTTTTTACTTCCTGTAAGTATTACGAAATAATTGATCAACAGTTTAGTAACAAAACATTAAAAAAATAAATAAATATATGTATATTCAAAAATAAATATTAAACAAATATCAATCATAATTTAAAAAATTACGCACTGATTATAGAAACAATAATTATAAATACTTATACATTTTTAAACACTTACGGAGAGGATATGGGAAGTGTTCACATGTGCTCCTAAATGTTGTGTTCACAAGTACCCCATCATCTACCTTAGAAATAAGTCGTGAAAATAAATAAGTTATAATGATATAAAACAATTAAACGTCGTCATAAATTTACTTGGATGTTCATCAATGGTTTGCAACAATTAAGTTTAGCTTATTAGTTTTATTACAATATGTTTTTACTTGAGGAACGCAGTGATAAAACTACATTCAACACCAGCTAAACTCAAGAAGTTGTCGCCACAGAAATATAAAATGGCTCATTGCTCTAAAAGTTTGACCAAGATGTAGGACTGGTCATGCCAATACTTGAGGGTTTTGTCAAGATTTTTAGCTTGAAGTTATCTTAGTAAAACATGCCATGTTCATTTGCCTCCCCCTTCCCTTTCACTTATAGATTTCATCCATGAAACAAGGAAATTTCGACTCATATAATGAATGCAAGAAAGAATGTTTGAACTAAAGCGATGTTAGAAGATATCATTACGAAGAGTTGATCAAGCTCCAGGTAATAAAAAACATTTAAATGGTTACGATCACATTTTTTCCAAAATAAGGTTTAGCTTATACTGTATCAGTTGCTCACCGTTAAAGCAGAAAATGTTCCTAGGTGAAACTTAGTTTAAATAAAAAAATGTCGTCGGTTTAGAGGAAAAACTCACTAAGTGCAATTTGATTAATTTATGGAAATGTGGAAGAAATTTAAAAATAGTTATTAAAAAAAAATTAATTTGAATTTTGACTTCTTGAATTCAAATTATGTTTTTCGCAATCACGAGTGAGTGTATGTAGACGTGTGTATTTGTGTGTGGGGGGTATGTGTGTTTGTGTGTAGGGGATATGTGTATGTGTGTGTAGGCATGTGTGTTTGTGTCTGTGTGCAGGACTGAATGTGTGGGTAGTTGTGTGTAGGTGTGTGTATGTGTCTGTACGTATGCGTGTGTGTTTGTGTGTGTGTATGTGTTTGTGTGTGTATGTGTTTGTGTGTGTGTAGGTGTATGTGTGTAGATGTATGTATGTAGATGTATGTATGTGTGTGTGTAGGTGTATGTGTGTGTAGATGTATGTATGTGTGTGTGTAGGTGTATGTGTGTGTAGATGTATGTATGTGTGTGCGTGTAGTTGTGTAGGTGTGCGCGTGTGTGTAGGACATGGATGCAACCTGGAGAAGGCTTTCGCTATAGGAGCAGCATCGTGAGGAGCCGGTCGACGGTGATGGTGCGGAGGGTGGCGGTGGGAAAATAAAATGATAGGACGCCAAAAACAGTCAAATAAAAGCAATAAGCAATCGTGATTGCTCAAAAAAAATGGACGGCTTTTTGAGGAAATATTTTTTTTTTTTTTTTGATGTTCTAGTTTTATTTTAAGTCTTAGTGAGTATTTCTTTGAAAAGAGAACAACTTTTAGTAACCAATGTGCTAACACCACAAAATCGACCAAAAATGTACTTAGCTAGTTTTTCCTCTAAAACCGACGATATATTTAGCTTTTAGAAATAATGTCCTCCCATTTAAGTGTTACCCCAACCGTTAGGTAAAGTTCAATATCTACAGGAACTATGGTTCCACCGCATCCCCTTATGCCAGGGCCGATTTCTTTCACTAATCCTCCACTGCTCGAGTGATCTTATAAGATGTAGTCTGTCCTCGTAAATGAAAGGAACAAAGGGAAAGTAACCAAATCATTTGTAATTTCTCAAAATTCTGAGCTTTTACTGGCTTTAATAAAGAAAGTAAGACATTTTAAAGCATTTTGATTTGGTTTGAAGATTCCTAATCTTCTGTTGTAGCTTCAAGTCGTTTCGTCTCCTCAAATGATTTTATTGTTTCTATGGTAATGTTCCCATAGAGGCCTTAGACTTTGCCCCTGGTGGCTTATAAGCCTTCTTGCTCACCGTTTAGTTGAGATCATCACCAGACTTAAGGACTAATTTGCAAGAGATCGCAAGAATGAGATGCAAAATAGGATTTAGTAAAAGGGAGGTGAAAAATTAAATATGCACGTTACAAAAATGTTCCATTATTTCTAGGCCTTTTATTCTCGGGTTCCTCTCCTCTAAAGTAGTCTTTAATTGATATTTATGCATAGACTCCTTTTTAAATATGCAAAAGAGCTTAAGAACTCTCTAGCTAAAAGGGATGTTTTGTGAAATGTTATTTTAATGTTTCACGTTTGAAAAAGTAACTGCTTTCATAATGACATCCCTAAGAAGCAAATATCTTCATTTAATTTTGTTCTTTAAAATATATGTCATGAATTTTTCATGAGCAGATATTTCAAATCAACAAATCAAAGTTTGAAATGATTTATTTATTATTTAAATGTATTGTGATAAATATTAATTAGAAAATAACACCATGTTTCGAGAAATCTGTAATTTAGAATTTGCATAATGCAAAAATGCTATCATTCTACAGGAACCTTCACCTTTTCTGCATTAAAACAGAAAAAAATATCAATTGATAGACAAAAGTGAATATTTATTTCGTTATTCCTTAGAGTGCAATTTATTTTTAGTATTATGTAAAATTGTTCACTTTTGTTATTTGCTGATATTCTTTTCTAAATCAATTTAATGCAGGAATTTTCACGAGTCCAAAAACAAGAAAAATTTAATTATCCTCTATTTTAGCTTAAACTGTAATATAACTTAAGTTCGATTGTTTAATCAAAATATTGCATAAAAAGATTTAAAAGATTTATTTTTTGCAGAAATTAATCCTGCAATGTATTCTATTATTTACTCTTAATAATCAAAATTTGTTCTGTATATAAATGTGTAAAATTTGAGACTTAGAAATGCGATTGCTTTTTAACTAAGACTGAAATCTCTCTGTAACGATATGTTGATTACAGAGACAATACTTGAATTAATTTTTATTAATTTCGCAAGGTGAGGGTGACAATTTTATTACGTGACATGAAAATAAGTTTTTTTTGTGCATTATTAAATTAATTTGTTTTGATGTTTATTGAGGTGTACGTTTATGGTAAAGAACGTTTTGTGCCCGGTTATTCAAAAACGAACGCTGAACGAATGCAAAAAAATGCAAGCCAGGGGAGTATATACATTAATAACTATTTTCTTTATTATTTTCTTGATTCTTCATCTTTAATTAACCAAGCATACGATAACAATAATACAATTAGTTTTACCTAAAAATGTTCTACGCGCCATTGGAATTCAAATAACCTATATTCACCCTAAAATCCAGTAGTTTTTGCAATTTGTACGCAGGTTTGAAAACACAAAGTGTGTAAATCATTGTTTAACTTAACCAACATGCGCAATTTTTTCATTCGCTAAAATTTTAAGTCATGAGGAGTCAAAAACATTGAAATTATTCACGACTAAATAAATTGCGCTTGTGCCTAGTAAAACCCCGCATAATAAATAATTCCTTATAGTTTCGTTTTTACGTGAATTATCTTTCCATATAAAACATTTTGTCAGAGAAAGTGGCCTCATTTTACAGCATGAGATTATATAGTGTGTCTTTAACTACTAAAGATGCGTATTTTTTGAAGTTTTGGTTTACATCTGGTTTCAAGTACTGTAATATTTCTGATGATTGAAAAATCCACTTCGTAGGAGGAGTAGGGCGTAAAAAATGTAATAAAGCTTGCAATGAGTTCAAAATGTAAATAAGTTATTAATTCAAAAAGAAGTTATTAACTTTAAAATGTGAAGAAAAAATTAAAATGTCAAGAAGTATTACAATTCTAAGATTTTAATAAATCAATAATAAAACGAATGCGTGTATGAACTAACTATAGAGTGAACATGAAGAGATATAATGAAAGACTATTTTCTACATTAAGGACATTATGCCTGTTTGTTACGTGCATTAAATAAAGATAATTTAATTTTAAATTTTCTACAGTAAAGCTGTATCTACATCGAATGTTATATGGATGCTTCAATTGCCAAATCGATTAACTCCACTTTTTGAAAAAAATCCTCATTTCTTCTTTAATAGTGCTTTATCAATGCTTAGCATGTAAATTTATATTTAAGTTTTGGTTCAGTACATTTATGACCATGCGATGGTAGAAAATGTAACACGAGGTCCTATTCACTCCTATTGGATACCACTATCTTCTTCATCACTTTTCTCGACTTTTTGTTTTATGGAGTTAATCGATTTGGCAAGTGAGGCATCCATACCAAGAACTGTTTCAGTTTCAAAATACTTATATCAAAGCTATAATGCTTAATAATGTTCGTGACGCTTGTTATAAGCTTTTATTATGCAGTTTCAACCGTTAATCATATTTTTTTCGTTACTCATAAATTGAATTCTCATCTTTTTTTTCCCCCTAAAATAAAACTTGTAATGCAATTAACTTTACAGTTTTTTTATTTAAAAATTTAATTTCGCTTAAAAAATTTAAATAATTCTTGTGAAACGTATAAATGTTTCACATTTTTTTCACCATTTTGTTTTCTTTTAGGTTTTAAAACATTTATTTCCTTGAAATTAGGCAGTTTTATACATCTAAAATAATTCAGAAACATCAATGTAACAATTAATTATTTCTGAGTAGCACTGCCCATATTTTTGTTGATCTTAATTCTGCTTAATTTTCTTAATTACAATAGCGATAGAAACACCTCAGTATTAAACAAGTGTAACTTTTACCTGCAGATGTGAACTACACAGACTACTTTCATATTACGCTGCGTCAATCCCAAAGCAAGACAACTATAGAAATACCACATCACCCCCATCTGGTTCGGGACAGAAGCTACCATCATTTATCAGATGGTACCAACCGTTCATTATCCAATACAAACGCGATTTATCATGCCGTTGGAACTGTGGGCCACCAGTGTTAGATGTGCAAACCCCTGGTAATAGGAACCCCTTAACCCCAAAGGATTTTGCCGTAGACGCGTGCACGCCACGCGTTTTCGGGGGCATGAATTGCTTTTTTGCCAATCCTTGAATGCTTGTTGCGGGAAAATTGAGTTAACTTATATTCCTCAATGTGTTGTTACTTTGAGTGTAGTACTTTGGCGTGGGGATTAATATGTCGGAGTGACATGTTTTTATGGATGTATCGGCGGAGATTTTTATTTGCGATTTGCGTAACAGTATGCATCATTTTCTTTTTGGGAAACCGTATTAAAAAGATTGTGTAACCTTATTTTTCTTTTGTTGAAAGACTCTGACCGTTTTTATCTGAATATATCTCTGTGGAGGGTACGTAGTTTCACACGATGTCAATCATAAGAATTATTTGAGTGGCAATTCTGTTTTATATCTATGCAAAAAGGCTTACACCTTATTAGAACGCCAGGAAATAAAATGAAATAATTAATGTTTCAATAAATCCTTGAAAAATTAGAAAATTGTTTCAATAATAATTTTGGCCTCAATTTTTTTTTTTTGCTTTATTTCCTTCCATTTTAATTTTTAATTTTTTTTTTTTTTTTTTTTTGTCTTTATTTATTTATTTATTTATTTAGTATCTGTTTTTATTTATTTTATTATTTAGTTTCATTCTGTTGGGGAAAAACTCAAAAAATGTCCTTCATTAATCATGGAAAAACTTTCATCCCGTCCATTCTGTTAAAGAATGTGTAAAAGGTTTCGGAGTTTAGTTTAGTAAAAAAATATCTCATCCTAAAAGAGTTTTTTTTTACAATATTTTACATAAAATAATTTTGTTACTAACCTGAAGTAAAAAAAAAACACTGGAGTGAACAAGTTTGTGAGAAAATTAAGTGAAATTAATGAAACTAGCGTCTTAACACTCGAAATATTGAAACTAAATGCGATTTGATTCTTTTGTTAAAATAATTCTTACACGTTCAAAATAAAGAATGTTTCGTGAGATGTTTGTATCTTCAAAAAGCTGAATTTTCACTTGTAGCTTCATAAAGTATATAACGAATCACTTATTTCAAAATATAAAAATTGAGTTGGTATAGTTCCAAAAGCTTAAAAAATAACTTCTAAAATGTACACTGCAAATTATCAAACTTTTTGATCACTTTTTTCACACGGACACTTGTTTCCTTTTTGAGAACACTTATTTTAGAATATTTATTGGAACTGTTGTGAGATCACTTTTGGACCCATTTTTCGAACACGCGGAAACTTCTCTTTTTTAAAAGACTTTTTTCGGGTCAGTTTCCAGAACATTTCTAGAAACACAGTTCGAAACGTATATTTAGCTGAGCCCCCTTTTTAGAGCACTTTTTAAGCACTTATAAGTTAGCGTTAAAGACACGGTTTTGAACACATACATAAGCATTTTGTGGCCCACGTTTAGGCACAGTTTTTAGGATGCGTTTTAAAGCAATTACTTAGCACTATGTCGGTGAATTTAGTGCATGCTGATGATTGGTTTAGGCTTGGCCTGAATCTAATTATTTATCAGCATAACTTCTATGAAAATGTTAAGTTCAAAGATATCGCAAAAGCAATTGAATATCTTACAGCAGAATTGTACACGAACATGTATTAATAAGAAAGTAACAGGGAAATGTAGTACACTAATATTTACTTCAAAAATTGCTTTTAAATTTAAAATATTAGTTTCTATATTTTGTTTTCAAAGCTAATCAATATTGTAAAAAGTAAACAAAAATGTATAAAAAAAAACAAATGCTCACATAACTTCAATTTGTTGCTTCATAAATTTCATTTTCAAAAATTTTAATTTCTCAAGAACAAAATTAAAAAGCCTTATTTGTTTAAATTCCAGTAACTTAGCTTTTTAATGCAATCAATAACCTTAAACATTAGAAGTGTTCTTATAAACAATATTAATGCAGTTTAATTCTTTAATGACTGATCACTTCTTTAAAAGTTCACTACAGAGATCAGTGCTGGATCTTGGGGGAGGGGGAGCAAGATTCTTGCCCCGAAAGGCAACTTCGGGGGGGGGGGGGGAGAGGGCGACAAATTCACTTTTTTTTCGTGGTTTTTATTGTTATTTTTTAAATTGAAACTCAATGTAAAACTTGGAAGAAAGATGAGTAAGGTCAGCAGTTTAAAGATTTGCACCGGATAGAAAAAATCGTAGATCCGGCACTGAAGGCGATGAAATTATCAATTAATTATCATTATTTTTTCCTTCCTTGTATGAAGGAAGAAATATGTCCGCGAAACAAAATAATAAATAATCAAAAATTTTTTACTTAGTCGTCAGTGGCTGGTATCAAACTTTTAGCTTAGTAGCCCTTTTTTTAGTCATTAGTAGCCACTTAATCCAAAACTTTTCATTTATTTATTTTTTGAACAGAAAAAAAAAAAACACTACATTAAGATATGAGCGGCGGAAGAAAGTATTTACGTATGAAATCTAATTGCAATTTCATTCATTTGCCTTCCCCCCCCCCCTCCCCGCTCCCAGATGTGTTGAATCCTTTTGTACAAGCTTATATCTTAAGGTGAGAGAGGGAAATTAATAATGGAATTTATTTTTGATTAACAGGCAATATGCAATATATGTAATACTTTATGAGAACTTGGGATTGTTTTTTTATCATAAACTAATTGGTTCAAAATAGAAATGATTTGGGTATAAAAAAAAATCCATATCTGTATGCCGGTTTGGTTCTTAAGAAGTGACCAGTTGAGTATTTGTTTTAGCTTCCAACGTAAGACATTTAGTCTCCAGATAACAAGTGATTATTTTCAGGTATAACTATGAGAAAAAAATAAAGAAAGTTAACTAATGCAGCTAAATTTAAAATATGCATGGGAGATATGTTTCAAACTTACCCACCTAATAACACTGAACTGAGTTTATCAAACATATCTAGTCATGAAACACGATATGTTTAAAACTAATTTATTTAACTTTATACATACACTTTTAAAAATTTGTATAACAATGCTTAAAACTATATTATACATTCTTGCTTTCTTTTTGCCTGGTAAATTTTTACTTAAAAACAAATAAGAAAAAGCTTGTTTTTTACATTCATAAACTTTTTTCCTAGAACACAAACATTTATATACACTAATTTTTCTATTATCATAATTTTTCCAGAAAGAGCCCTACCCCCGCCCCCCTCCTGTTCCCTTTACATCATCAAAGATAGCTAAAAACGTTTTGGAGGTTTCAGTTTTTAAAATTTTTTGGAGACCCCCCCCCCCTTTCCTCCTACCAGAGCTCCCTTACTCTAACGTCACTAACGATATCTGAAAATTATGCCCTAAAAAAATCAATTTCAAAAAAATTAATTATTAATTGATATCTCCCGTATCCCCTCGCTCTTAACTTACCTTACAAATTTTTTATATGACTTCAGCTTCAAAACATTTTTGGGTGAAATAATTCCCCGCACCCGTTACTCGAAGTTGCTTTAATAATTCCAGTTTCCTCAGTCTGTGGTCCCCTTTTACTTATCTTTCAATGTAATCGATTACATAAATATTCATCTGCGATTGAACTGCAACTGGCTGCACGTTTAGTTTATCCAACATGTTTTCACAAAATCTTTTTATCGCATTTTTTTTTAGATTTTTGTTTTTGCTTTTACGTTATCAGTTTGCACTTAATTTATAAAGCACTCAAGGTTATTTTTAAAATCTAAAATTTTTCATTCACATGTTGAACAACAACTCAAAAAACGTGATTTAAATGAGGCAAAAAAAAAAAAAAAAAAACTACTTAAAATTATCTTCTGGTCGAGCGGTTTTAATAATTTTATGGTTCACGAACCCATTTTTAAGAACCCGAGACACGATACATGTACTGTACATGAAAAAAAAAACAAATTTTTTGAGGCACCACGTATGCGCTAAGTGCTTTAATGATTTCAGAAATTAGACCAAGATACTTAATCAAAAGTTTTTTAGCTAATATTTTGATGACAGATTATTCATCCAAACAATAATTTCTGATTTACTGTGCATTTGTGTTAAATATAAATAATTAATGTATGAAATTAAACAGACAATAAAATTATTTGTCCATAAATAAGATACTAAATGGCAGAAAATATATTTTCTTCAAAAGTGAGCTAAAATTAATTGATATAAAACTTTAGACAATATATTTTTTAACAAACATCATTACTCAAAAGAATCTTGGCCCATGGACCTTGGTTCGAATCTCATCCACGTTATTGTCGTAGATATATATCATATTCTAGTTTAACCTAATCTAAGCCATACGACCTCCAGCAATTCATTCTTTTTGGTCTGTTCAGCCAAACATTGGTGCACAAGATGGTTGATAACTTGGATCGTTTATAAGCGAAAGTACTTAAGTATCAAAAATTGCAAATCAGAAAAAAAAAAAAAAAAACACCTGAAATATTTGTAAAAACTCAAAGTAAATGACACACTTGATAAAAAGCACATAGATGAAACAGACTTAAGATTGAAATTCAACAGCATAAGAAATGCCTTACGAACTATCTTAGGATCGTGATCTGGAGATAGAGAGCCCTTGTTTTAAACTCTAAATCCGAAGGGAAAGGAGTCCTAAATCAGTGGTCAAACATCATGATTAAAATTATAACACGTTAATCTTTACGCAACCACATTGCTTTAAAACATGGCTGTTCAAATTAGTTCATAACTTAAGCAGTACGATAAAGTATTTGTTTATTCGAAGCAAACATATGAAGCTCAGTAAATGTAAAAACACAAAATTTCTCATTCTGTAAAGAACATTAATGCAAGTGAGTAACATACCTTTAAAATATTCAAAAACAAGACGAAGATAACTAGGGCTGATCCATAATATTTACAAACTCAGCGTGTTTTTGTTTTTTCGTAGTTGTGCAGAAATTGATTCAAGTTTCTTACTAGGCTACATTCGGAAACAGGCACCGGTCGCACCGGTGCCACTACAAGCGGTCGAAACGGTTGAATCTCTAATTGAAAACGTATTGGGACTTCATCGTTTCCGAACGCTTGCGATGGCACCGGTGCGACCGGTGCCTATTTCCAAATGTAGCCCTGGTTACACGGCCCACGGAATGAAAAAAATTTCGCCTTTCAAAAGCACAAAAAAATAAATAAATAAATAAATAATTAAAAATAAGTTAACAGCTGCTGGAATTGAAAAAATGCGGCAAAAATTACTGATTTTTGCTGCATTCATTGTAGCAGAGAAAACTGATTTCACAAGTACTCTTAAATATGCACCTTCTTTCTTTCTTATTTATTTAGAGACGATATTTTGGAGAAATGTAAACAAAATACATTTATATATTTGTTCTCAGATTTTTTCATAACATAATGTTTAGCGTAAAAGATTAAACAACTTAATTTTTAAATTATTTCGAGCTGTGTAACTTACAAGCTGTGAGAACTTGAATTTCGAAAGTGTTTGTCCCTAGCTTCGTGTTAATTCGGTCTTCTGCTTGTTAAATAAACGCTATGTGTTCAATTGTGTGCCGTTGAGTTCTATTTTACTATTTAAAGTTGATTTAATAAAAGAAAACTGGATTCCTGTGATATATTTTGGGATACCGAACTGAATAGCAATAATAATCGTCCTTGCTTTAGGGAAAGCAATGCTGCATAAATTTAAAATACTGAAAATTGTTTTGAATTCACTCGAGGAATGAAACTACACTATTTTGCGGGTAAGTTTGCACCTTTTTCTGTCTTTTATCAAGCATTTTCATCAAGTTTTTTTTTTTTTTTTGGTACGTTATATATTTTTTAATTATATTTATGGAATTTTATTTATTAATGTTCACCACTATTGGGCATATGTTATAACTATTGCAGTTTGTTTCGGGGAGGAGGCGATCGAATACTTTGTTTTTAGAAGCCAAATTTTAGAGAAAAATATCACCCATTTTTTCAGATTGTTAAGTTACACCATACCCAATCTTTTTTGTAATTTTTTGCTTGAAGGGTAATGTAATAAATTGTGTATTTACTGTACTGTCACTGACATAATATCAAAACTTGAGTAATTTGACTTAGAACTGTGTTATATAAGCGGGCATATTTAAGACCATGAATTTTAAATTATCGTGTAACAATGCATTTGGAATTTATTACTGAAACACTAATACTTTTAGATACGAAATGTTTTAAACTGTTTTATGATGAATATATCCCGTTAATTCTATGTGAAATAATTTCAATCTATTATTGGAATAGATAAAAGCTATTTATTTGCAACGTAAAATTTGACCTTTTTCGTTGCTAATTAAAAAAATATATTCAATCTGCAGAAGGGCTTTTTAACTTTGCTTATTCCACTATAATGGTGTAAAAGCACTCACTAGAGGTACCTTTTGTTTTTTCCTCTAACAACTAAAACTATTAAGAAAAAAAAAACCAATACTGGGCACAAAATTAAATTTAGGAATCTAGGATTACAACCGGTCTGGGAGTTTAAACACTTAAACATTTTACCCATGAATTTTTATTTTCAAAACTTCGAAAGATTTGTTTTTGCAGCAGGTCTCCTATTATAAATAACATTTGAAAACAAGCGTTTGCATTTCATTAATAATAAATTTGCATTTCAAATAAAAGTTATTATTTTCATTATTATTATTATTATTATTATTATTTTTTTTTTTTTTTGATTACCAGGATGCAAGCTGATTTGAGGCATTATTGACCCCGAACTAACTCTTCACAACTTGATCATTTTAAAAGGACAATGCGCAAAAGACGCACACAACCACAATTTTCATCTGCACTTTTGCGTCTCTATTTCTCCTTTTGTGGAGAAAAGAAAACTTGTTTCGTCCCATATTGAGTATTTCGCGCGATATTGTTCCCTATCCCTTATTGCTAACTTCTCCAACCTGGTTTTCATTCTTGATCATATGCATCAATGATGTTGAAAAATCAATAAGTACGGAAAATGCATGTGCTTAATGTTAATAAGGAAGAAATAACTAGTAAAGTTTTAATTTTCAACGGATAAGAACGGCGCTACGTGATTACCGCAGCATTCGAGAAAAAAAAAATCGGAACTTTGTTACCTAACATCTACAATAAAATCACCACAACTGCAGCTGAGACCACTGATTCTGGTCGCAACCCAAAGCATAAAATATTAGTCTTCTACTTCTTGCACTTTTCATAGATGTCAGATGCATTACAAAAATAAATAAGGTAGAATCCATATCAATTCAACAAGGGGCGTAACACGATGGTCTCCAATTTTTTTGAATTTAACATATGTTAAAATTCATTAAAAAAAATAAGTACGTTTTTTGAGCAATCACGATTGCTTATTGTTCTCACTTGACTGTTTTGATGTGCTATCATTTTATTTTCCCGCCAGCACCCTCTGCAGCATCACCGTCGACCGGCTCCTCACGATGCTGCTCCTATAGCGAAAACAGTCTCCAGGTTGTGTCAATATGCTACACACACGCGCAAGCATACACAACTACACACACACGCGCATACATACACCACTAGACACACACACACACACGCGCGCGCACACACAAATACATACACCTACACACACAAACACACACACACTCATGCCTGCACACAGACACAAACACACATGCCTAAACACATACACATACCCGCCTACACAAAAACACATACCCCCCCACACACACATAATAACCCATGCCTACATATACACACACTCGTGATTGCGAAAAACATAATTTGAATTCAAAATTTCAGAATTCAAATTAATTTTTTTTTTTTTTTTTTTTTTTTTTGCCCAAAAAAATTCCTATGCCGAGACACAGGCCGCCAAAGATGGCGGTCCTGTCATGATTTCTCAATTGGGATTTTCGTCAAAATCTTTAAAGTACATTATCTCCGGAACGTTGGAACATATTTTGTTAGGGTTGGTTTTATTTAAAAGGATATTCTTTCTTGTTAAAAAATAAAAAAAAATATGCAACATTTTGAAATGTGTGCTTTAGTTTTTTTCCCACAGTCTTTTGAAAAAAAAGTTTTAAATATTTTTTTTTCTTGATTTCTCTGAAAAATATCAATTTTAAAAATTTTAATTTTTTCACAGTTTTTTAGTACCACTGAGCACTACGTTTCCTGAAAAGGAGAGCTTCACTCTTTTGTTTAAGAGATTTTAGAGGCATTTCAAAACTGCAGTCCTCGGCTGGAAATGACTGAGCTGGCGGTGTATTTCATGTATTTCTGCTTTAGCCCTGGCTAATGGGCGGTGATTTACTGAATATCTTTACGTAATGGCAGACCTGAAAATTCAAAAAAAAAGAAAAAATCGCAACAAGTGGTCAGAAAACACTTTTGATTAAGTTATGTAGCGAAATTTTCATTCTGAATCGCCATTTCTTTTCTTTCTCACACACATATTGAGGTTTCTGCTATTCCACTAGGGAAGCTTATACCTCTATTAATCCACACAATGTTTCCAGAATTTTGTTTTCCAGGACAGCACACAGACAACACAATAGATGGTGGTGCCATCTATGGACAGTTCGAGAGACAATTTAGAACCAGGCCAGGAGCCGAATAACTTCCTAGTCTGGCACCCCCAGAGGTATCGTTTCACTTGGAGGACATTGTGACCACGAGCATATTTAACGTCGCCCAGCCACCATTAATGACGACGGTGGGTCTTCGACCAGTGAGGATCGAACCCGAGACCCTTCGGTCCCGAGATCGCCATTTTATTCAGGATATTGAATTTAGTAAAAACAAGATGTCATATTGCGCTTAATGATTCTTTTGGCGCTACGCTGAAAGGTTGTGTAGGGAAATGCAGCCAATCGGCTGGAGACTGCGTTCTTGTTTTCATAAAATAAAACTCCAGGATCTCAAGCCCTCGCCCCCCTAGATATTAGAAGTTCCTTGCTGCTTTTTTCTTTGCAAAAATATAAAAACATTTCTGCTCCAGCCATTAAGAAATAATTTATTAAAAATGTCAAACTTTAATAACTCTAATCTGAACTGAAATCGGTTTCTATGGAGAAAATATCCTGCTAAACCATAGGGAAAATATCTGAGCCCCCCCCCCCCTTAAAAATTTGCATATGGGCGTCCATGAATATCGCAATTCAACAGGGGGGAGTAACATGAGGGTCTCCGATATTTTTGAATTTAATATATGTCAAAATTCATAAAAAAATAAGAAATATCCCCTCTTACCCCCTATATGGGTGCCCTTGGATAGATTCTACCATAAGTACCCTATATTAGGAAGTACTATCGAATTGGGTAATTTTACACAATTCGTCTTATCGGACTTTTTTTTTTTTAATCATAAAATGAACGAAAATTGTCATTGCTAAAACAGTAAAATTAAAGTGTTTTCTTAAAAGGATACCATTAGCCAATCAAAAAAGTGATTAAAAATAAGCTTTGGTAATGTCTCAACTCGATCTAAAAACACTTTTCACTTCTAAATCCAAGTTTTAACTATTTTGACTATTTTAACTACTTTTTTTTAAATAAGCTTTCTTTTATAGTAAAACAGTAGGTGTTAGATAATTAGTTTTTTACACTGATATTATGATTAATACTTTGTTTTATTAAAGTTAAGTATTTAGAAAAAGTTCATTATTTTTTACTTTTACACGAAGTAGGCAGAGCTTACGTTGCAAAGACAGATTACATACCAGAAAAAGAAGTCTAAGACACGATAATAACGACTAACTAGCATTAAAACAGACAAAAGATTTGTTCAAATTGTACAATGATGTGTTTCAATTTGTTTGACAATTTAAGCGTCATATTTTAATTTATTTTCATTATAAAGATTACATTCCTTACTTGAAAATGTAACTATTTTAACTATCTTACCTGTTTATGCTAAATGTCTTCTCAGTATGTATTTCAATTAAGCTAATAGGGTTTTTTCTTCGAAACTTGTTGCGACAAATGAAAACACTCGTAATATAATCTATTACCGAAACGCTTCTTTGAGTCTTTAATTATTTTCTTATTCTTTTGATAATTGTTGTTTTCACCATCGATTGGAATTTTGATTAAAGTGGCCAATGATCGACAATTCGTTAATCACATGTTTATAGAATATATATACTTCCTGTTTATTTGGAGGTGCATAAGATGCTACATTTAAATAATTACCGTCTCGTTTTTTTAATGAGAATAACTTCAATGCTATGATTAGTTTATTCTACTCTTAATATTTGATCAAAGTGGAAACTTTTTCACGCACAAATACACTTTTTCCCTGGGGGAAGTTTTTGGTTCATTAGCCTTTACATCAATGCATTATATAACGATATTATGATTCACAATATAATAATTATTACGTCATTAATTATTACTTAACTAATGAATGAATATTATAACTTTTTTAAAACTGTAGAATTTACTGCTTTTCATTGCAACTCTGTTTTTTCAACTGAATGAAAAAAAGGTTTTAAAAGTCAGTTCTTATAAGAACCGAGCAGAAATGGAGTGTTTGGATATACACTATTTTTTATTTTGCTCAAATTTTTATGGTGTATTCTTTTAAATATTTTAGAAGACATTTATTTTTTATTTTCCCCAAAAAATGTTTTTTGGGGACCTGTAAAAATTCGTAAAGTGGAGCCCGACGTAGAGGTTTTTCCAAATCAGAGTCCTTTAAAATCGATTATTCCTGTGTATTGAGTATCTGCCAAAAAAATTCTTGTGTTGACAATGTGACAGTTAGTACCTAAATTTCAATGTATCGTAAATTTTGTGGCTGACCTTCAGTGGACCCTTGCAGGGGTGGCTAAACTGGGCCGAAGAAAGTGAAAATGTGTCATGTTTGAGGCCTTCTGGTTCCATGCGCTGAGGCTCCAACATGGTTTTTGTACTTAATTTGTATAATAATATATATAAATTATTCAATACCCGAATTAACTGCTTGGCTCATCCTCTGCGCTGCCGAAAATTGGCGGTTTTTCTATCGAAAAATGCTAAAAAGTGCAGTTTTCACAAGCCTTTATCTCAGAGCACTGAGAGTCAGTGTAGAACTGGATAACTCAATTTCGAACTAGTGTATGTATATTTTGACAAACAAGTGACATAACTATGGGCAAATTCTTTTCAAGAACACAATACGTATTTCAAAACAGTAAAATGAACTATTCAATTTTCAGTTCAATCAACATATCTGGGTTTAAACTTTCCCCCATGGACTTCCAGATGCTATTTCAAAAACTAGTATGATCAAAAACTTACCATAAAAGAGTTATAAACTTGCAAGTAAACTGATTATGCTGACTTGCACACTTTATAGTATTATAACTGAAAGCAAAGGGGGAGAAAAATGAAAGGTTGTTATTGCGGTAAAAACGTAAGTAATTTGTTACACTCTTTTGAAGGTGATTTAGGCGTATTTTTATTTTAACTAAGATAGCTTTTTTCGTTTGATAATTACTTATTTTCTGCCATTTTAGGCTGTACATTATAGTGACAAAAAGTATTTTCTCTGCACTAAACTACCATGATAGCAAACAATTTCAAAGTCATATTTTATTACTTATGATAAAAGCAATGATATGACATTATAAAACAAGGGTACAATTGCCTAGTGGGGACAATTAAAAACAGCAATACAAAGCATATAACTTGAGTACAACTAACTGGATGCGTCATTAACTTGTATGCAATTTCCTCATCTTAAAGTGCATTTTATGAGCCTGCAAAACCATTGCCCATAGTTCACTTGTTTGTGAAAATATACATACTCTCGTTTTAAATTCAAGTATCCAGTTCTACACTGACCCTCAGTGCACTGAGATAAAGGCTTGTAAAAACTGCACTTTTTAGTATTTTTCGATAGAAAAATCGCCAATTTTTGGCAGCGCAGAGGGTGAGCCAAGCAACTAATGAGGGCATTGAAAAATTTATATATATTATTACACAAATTAAGTACAAAAACCTTGGTGGAGCCTCATGGCATGGAACCAGAAGGCCTCAAACATGAAACATTTTCGTTTTCTTCGGCCCAGTTTAGCCACCTCTGCCAGGGTCCAGTGAAGATCAGACACAAAACTTCGATATATATTTCAATTTAAGTACTAACTGTCATATTGTCAACACAAAAAAAGTTTTTGCCGGATGCTCAATGCACAGGAATAATCGAATTTTAAAAACCTTTGATTTGGAAAAACCTCTACGTCGGGACCAAGTTTTGGAATTTTGTGGGTCACATTTTTTTTTTTTTTTTTTTGGAAGAACAAAAAAATTCTTCTAAAATCATTCGAAGAATCTACTGTAAAATTTTTAGCAAACTCAAAAATGACATGTATCTGACCTACCTGACTCTTATAAAACTGGCTTTTAAAAAGTTTAGTGTTGATAACGGAATATTTACTTTTTTAATGATAGTAGTTAAATTAAGTAATAAAGACAATAATTCACTCCACTGAGATATGAATGCTTAATGGGAGTTAAAACTTGCCTGTGCATATTTCCCAGTAATATTGACTGTCACTAGCTTTAAACGCAGAAAGGAGCTCTGAAACTTTAAGGTTTTCTAGTAGATAAGTGGCTTGAAGAACTAACGAAGAGTAAAATCAGAAATTGATTTAGCACTGAAGTGCAGTAATTATAAATTTAAGTTTTGATTAGCTGATACAATTTTGCCCAATTTGGCATGTCCTAGAATGCGCCTAGCCAGGGGGGTAGATCATGGAGTGGTCATGACCTCCTTTAATGCGAGCAAAAATAGCCTATATTTATTATTTTTTCTCAGACTTCAATTTCAAGAAATTACCTGAGGGCGACCAGGCAAGTTTTTTGCACCCGATGTGACCTTTTTTCCGATTTGCTAGCTCATATTTAAATGATGACCCCTTCAAAATCAGAAGCTGGATCTGCCCTTGTGTTTCCACAAATAATTTAATCCATCCCCGAATACTAGTTCTACAAAGCTCGAAATGTTGTCTTGGTAGAGTAAATAACAAAATGGCTATGGCTGTACTACTTCTGTATAGTGGCCATTGTAGGTCAGCACCATATATTTATTTTTATTATCTAAATTAAAACTTATCAGATGGAAGAATCGAAAATCTGATGGTTAACTTTCATTTTCTTTGAAAAGGTTTGAATTTCTTAAATCAAAATTACGAAAAATAACATTAATTGTTACTCATTAAGAAGCGTCACTATTTTTAAAAACGATCATTGTGCTATTGAAGGGGCCATCAAATTCTTTGTGATGATACAATTTTTAATATCATGAATTGAAGTGTTGAAAATCGATAAATGTAAGACTAATCAACTTTCGACATTAGAAAAAGCTATACACGAAATGCTTTATTGCTGCTTTCTATGTTGTTCCAATATTGCTCGATGCTCATATTCTAAGTAATTTTACGCATGCACCTGAAAGTACCTTTCTCAAACCGTCAAACCATACTACACCATGTTTTCCTCGGGTTTATTGAGCGCCTGTGCAACTGCAATCAATCATTGCATCTGCTTCTTTCCCATCTCCTTACGCGGTAACTAACAATACACAATGCTACATCGTGTGATATTCGTTTTCATTTGAAGTATAGTAGCAACCATTGGATTGATGTAATTTTCTTGAAGATTACTTGAACATCTAAGTTGCTTTGAAGGTCGTAGTTTGCAGTCACGGCCAGCTAGCGTGCTGAATGCCCGTTGCAAGGAGTTTCGTGTAACGCAGCCACGACCCAGAACCCCAGAGACACAGACATTTGTGGAGAGAAAGTCTTCAACATCTATTTCTTACGTAGTTATTTTCTGATATGAATTTTATGAGCCAATCGAGAACTTCAGCGGTTCAACGTCCTCAATTAGATCCCGAGGGGCTGGACTAAGGTCTTAGAGACTCGTTCTCTTTTAACAGTAACAATCTAAGAAACGACAATTTCGATCTTTATTGCGTCCCTTTGAAAGTCTGGTTGTTAGCCTTCTGGCGAAGCGTGGAACTGCGATAATGATGTTTAATTAGAGATTAACAGCCGTCCACTGGTCCGCTATTGCCGAGTTTAATTTGATGGCCCTCGTTCTATCAAAAGACGATTAAAAAGCTTCATGCTGCACTGATTGTCACCGTCATTTCGAGGATAAATGGCTTCTCGCGGTTTCGAATCGATCTGAAGACAAAAAACGAGCGACTTTTGTCGTGTTGATTCCTCTTCGGCGCCGCTCGCAGACATAAAATGAGTCCGTTAAGATGGTTTCTTTAGCCAGTCGCAGTAATTAAATGATCATTTGGCGGAAAATCTCAGCCGATACAACCCACGGAAAAGGTCCCAAGCGTATTCGTCAAATAGTGAGGACTCTCAAAGCACCAAATGAGTGCTCGTGAAATGTTTACTTGTAATATGTGTGAATATTAATGCGCTGTTTAACGTCTATATGTCAATTTAACGAGACATAATGGTGATTTATTGAAATCTGTCTGGAAATCAAAATGTAAGCTACATTAATTTTTTGATTAAGAAACACTATACGCACTCATCTGTACTTTTTTTGCTGTAAACTTTGCTATGATGATGCTCTTATTGAGGGAAATTACACTAAAGGAATCCTTATTTAAGAGACTCGCTACAATGTAATAAAACATTATTCTAACAATCATTATACATTTATATATTCATTTTTATTTCCGTTGATTCAGAAATTATAAGTTGCATTTAAGAAAAGTTAATTGTATTTTGTGTTGTATTACATGTTCAAATAGATTAAAATACTTTGATTAAGTTTGTTGCCAACTAACAAATGATAATATATATACTAGCTGCGTGCCCGGCGTTGCACGGGCTACGTAAAAAACGAAAGAAATGTCCAATTGATGTTTTTGCATTACTCTGACATCAGTTTCTAAAGCGCTAAGGAGTAAATAAATACGCGTAATGCAAGGTTTGCAAAACACCAGTAGAGCATATTTTTGGCAAAAATCTCTTTAAAGTTAATCATAGTTATCAATAATGCAAGTTATGCGTATTTTCAATTAGCACAAAAGATGAAAATATATGCATTATCAACTATAACCTGTGCTCACTTTAAACTGAATTAAATCTGATAGACTATATCTGAAATATTTATGTACAATTACAATCAGCTTTTTACATAAAATGACACATACTTTTTGGTTGATTACATGAAACTAAAGTACCAAGACTTAATAAATACCAATAAGCATAAATTTAATACCAAGTCATCAGATTCGAATTAAGCTTAAGTTAAAATCCTTAAAAACAATCTTTCTTGTTCAACTCTGTTTCACTTAAAGAAATTCAAACAATCTTAATTAAACATGTTCTTTTAACGATATAAACTGTATTTCAAAAATAGAAACAGGCAGGAAAAAAAGAGTTATTACAATTCGAAAACTCACCCATGTGACGGGAAAAAGTCCAACAAAATAAACATAATTAGTCGCACATCCTAAATGTATCAAAATATGAGGACGGTGAATGATCAACTTACACTAAACAATTAATAAACATAACTAAAGAAACAACTTTCATATGCTGAAAAGAGTTAAAAACGTTTGAATGTAAAAAAATAAAGAAAAGGACAGACGATAAAATAAAGGCTATGTCCGAATAGAGCAACCAATTTTAAACTTATTTAAAATTAAATTCCAGATGGAAACGTTGTTTTAAGATTTGGACAGCAGCCAAAAAAATCTCTTTTAAAATAATTATTAGAATTTTACTTGCTCATCCATATGCAAAATGGCAACAGGAAAGAAATAAAAATTCCTGAAAAACGTTATGTTAATTAACGTTTTAATTAATATCTCCGCTAATTAAAGTCGCACAATTACGAGATTGATCCTATTGTTTTCTTTGGAAAATTTCGAATTGATCGGTATCTCGTTCGACTCTCGATTCGCAGCGGTTCTCGAGAAGATCGATCTTCAGACAGACAGACAGACGCACGCGAACAGATTTTAATATTATAGTGGATGGATAAGAAGAATGTACTGTTTTTTAAACCATCTCATTTTAATGAATTGGGTAAAAGCTAAATTTTATTTATTTAAAAGATGATGCATTTTTTGTGGAATGAAATTATATTTATTGAACTGCAGCATCTTTACCATCAAAATATGTCTTCAACGAATTAAACTCATTCGCTTCAGTCAGTCACTATTGCTGAAATTCTTAAGTGTCAAAGCAGTACAGTCATGTAGACTAACTCTGAGCACTCCGGTTAACTTTGCACCAATTTGAATTTTTTAATAAATATTCGAATAAAAAAAAAAAAAACTGGAAAGCCCAGTGCTGCACTCTGCTGGTGAGATTATAAAATCAGCTTTCTACTCTTACTTTTTTTTAGACAACACAACGCTGAAATCCTATTAACCTTTAAAGTAAGGGACAATATTTTCGTTTATCAATCATCTCGTTTCCCAAATAAGGTGAATTTCTCAGTATCTGTAACAGTTTATTTAGTAATATTTAGTAAAACGATTAAAAGTAAGTCATTACAGTTTGTCTCCAGTTTTCATGTTAGCTTTGAGTCACCTCCATGTTATGCTTTGCTGTATTGTACCAAGTATAGACACATTCTATATACAAACAAAACTGTCAGTTTTACGGACATATGTTTCCCAAAACGTACTTCCCTTACTTCGTCATATTATTAACAAGTACAGCCAAAACATTTTTAGAGTTAAATTTAAACTCACATTAAATATTCTACTGTAGCCATAGTGACGCAAGCGATAAATATCCTTCGAAAAATAGCTAGTGTTGCTTGGAACTTTGAGGCAATTAAACTTAACGTTGAATAAGTTACATGTTTGTTTTTTCCTCGGTTATTAGCTTTACTAATGTAATTGAGTAAAAAGAGGTGTATATTTTAATTTAATAATACTATGACTATTTTCTTCCTCTTCATATTTATTTCTTATAAAAATATTAAAATGATTTTTTTCTCTAAATTTGGATGATTTTCTTTTTCAACTCCTCCGACAAGTAATATTTTCTGCAATATAATTTTTATATAAAGCTTGTGGATGCTACAGAACAAAAAAGGAGAGTGTTTAAAGGATTAAAGCTCATACTTTTCTGATTTAAAGTACCACAACTACATTTTTTTTCTACGCATTTCTCATGCGGCGCAAAGTCACCCGGAATGTCAGGATAACTTTAGCTGAGCCTTCATTCCAGCAGATCGCTGATGATGGATGTACAAATTTTGTCAAAGAGGATATTTCGAACGGTTAGTCCCAATTGTGTGATTCTACATTTTGCCTACCTTTCCTAAACTATTCATTAGAATCCCGAAAATCCAAGGTAATTGGGGCTCACACCACCTTGGATAACTGAAAACTCTGACTACACAGAAAATTCCTGCAATTAAAATTTTATATTATTCGGAAGGCATATGAGGCAAAAAGAAGCAAAGAGATACAAGTGGATGATTTAAGTTTTGAGTAAAACGCTTTTCAAGATCAGATCATGGGTAGGCTTCTACTGAAAATATCTTCTAAATCAGGTTGTAGAGAAGCATCTACCAGGACCAATAGTACAATCTTCTGCCCCAAAAGAGAGGAGAGGCTTTCCTACCGTTTGTACTGGTTATCTTCAAATTTTTAATTTTGCACTTAAAACATCCCATTGCAATGCTTGTCACCGCCGAATATGTATGTGCACCTTTTGCGTCCTTGAATAACGATAAAAATATATAGACTTCCCAAAACTTCACTCACATTTCAACTTCAATTTATTTTTTAATTACTCCTAAACAAGTTTTGGTTAGTTTCTTCATGGTGTCGAAACGTATTTTTGAGTGTAAATTTGTAGGCAACCGAAAAAATTCATTTTGACTGTAACCAAGTACATTTTAAAACGTCTTGCAATGATATTTATATATGTATGTGTGCATATGTCTTCACCTCGTATAAAACAAAAACGGTTAGTCTTGATAGGTTAAAATTTCGTACCTACGACTCGTAAGGTGTTAGTTGTGCTCTTCTCTTGATTGCAATCGGATATTCCAATAGGGCTGGTTATTTGTTCTTTGTGGCTAACAAATTTAATTTTAAGTCCATTTTATTTTAAGTCCATTTTTTAACAAATTATTTCCAACTCATTTATATAAAAAAGCAAATAAAAATAAAGCATCTCAAATTAAACGGAACCTCGGACTTTTGAAACTCGAATTTTTAAGACTCTTACTTGGGTTGAAAAAGAGCGACAGCTAAGTTTCTTTGTTACCAGACTAGCAAAAAAAAAAAAAAAAAAAAAAAAAAACGAAATTTCTTGTTGTATACGGAATTTTCTATACGAAATTTCCTTTTGATTTTGTGAGTTTTCGAACAAATGAAAGATTTTGAAATTTGGGCCACTATTGTTTATGATAATAAGGCTAAAAAAATTGTTTGGATGGTAAAATGATTTCATTTTGATGCTCGTTATTATCAAAAGTGCATTGTCACGAAAAGAGTTAGCTGAAAACTAGTCCCATTTCAATTTTTTACAGATAATAATCGTTTATCGTGGGAAAAGTCACTAATTACACTCACACATATTTACATATATTAACTAAAACTCCTTTGCACATAAACTGGGAAAATCAGTACCATTGTGATTTTTTTTCTTTCAAGAATACACATATTTCAATGCGCTAATTCTTTTCCTCATGGTTACAATAACGCATCATCCATCACCATCAGCTATCTTTCTATCGTCGCAATTTTGCTCATCTGCAGCCGTCATTCCATTTTAAAGAACAAGGAAACGTAACCTGGGGATCCAATTTTCGATTGATTTTCGTCTCGAAACTTTACTTGGTACGGATAAAGGGGGAGCAGGGGGTACAAAACACAGATGTACAGGGAGGCTGGAAGAAGAATAGCAAGAAATGATAGAAATTGTGTTCACCCCAAAAAGACCAGATTTGGTAAGGACAACACCCTCCAGCACCTGCTGTAGACCACCCATTTCCAAGTCTTTTTGTTTCTGCTACATGGAGGAATCATCATCAGAAGATCCCTTACAAGTAATGGAAATATTTTCGTCCTACAGATTTTATTGACATTGTCACAGTATAAGGTCAGAAGGAAGGAGGGAAGCGTTTCCGATGATTTTGCCTTAATAAGCGTATCCTACAAATCAAGGCGTATGCTTTGTCACGCCCGGGAAGTGCTGGAAACGGATGGTAACACATTGGTGATCAAAAAGACCGAGATTGCTTTAAACTAAATTGGACGTGACTGCGGTGCCTATTTACTATGGGCGTAGTGTTGTTTTAATGGCAGGTGTGAAGACAGGTTTTTGATTCACGAAAATAATAGAAATTTTTAAATTTATTCAAGGGTTATGATGAGAGATTTAAATATTGTCTCGATTTTATCATTTACTCTAGAAATAATACATTTGTCTTAAATAAGTAACCTGATGATTTTACGATATTTGGATTAACAACAAAGGTAGTTTTTCTTCTGCTTGTATTAATACATAAATATCCTGATTTAACCCACTCGATACCATCGCCTACCCCTCCTAAAGTAAAAAATACAGGCAGTGTTTGCTGGTATATTCGGATATGATCATGAATAACCTGATTTTTTTTTTTTTTTTTCTTTGGCGAGATGATTTTATACTTTTGCAGAGTTGAATATTTCTGTTTTCCGCTTGATGTTTTAAAAGAAAATGGTGCTTGCTCCGTAATTAAGAGAGGGAAAATAATTTTTTCGTTTAACAATGTAATTGAGATTCCTTGTGCAATATTTGATCTTATGTCGTACCTTTTCATTCTTTGACGGAGGATATAACTGTAAATACTGTGTGCTTTCCTCTCGAAGACGTGATAGGAAGCATGGTTTTAATGATATAAAATAGCTTTGCAGCCATGAACGTCTTTTTGACACGCTTTTATTAGCTTCACTTGTATGTTTTTGAAAAACTCTCCTTTGGACTAAGAGCTAGTGGCTTATTGCTGTTAGTACATTCCACCACTTTATGAGCATTCGTAGTCGAGCTGTCTAAGTCACGGGTCTTCGCTGACGTCCACCTCCGGGAATCATTGGGCGTGCGTTCTAATCCCGTCTACACCGAAATTAAATTTATAATCTTGCAACTCGATTTTCGTCCACTTTTTGTGATCGGATTCTTTTAAAATTTGGAATGCAACTTCAGACCCGACGACAATGCAATATTCTATAATCAAATCAATTTATTAACGATAAGTTATTAGTTTATTCTAATCAACACGCTTTTATTAGCTTAACTTGTATGTTTGTGGGTCCAACTTTTCTTTGGACAAATAGCCAGAGGCTTATTAGAATTATTTACAACGTACAAATCAGAGCTGCGGAGTGTAACAATGTTTGCACATGAATTTACAAGAAAGCATTCAAAATGTTTGATGCAAATAATGCAATAGAATACTAAAATACATTCCATCATAAAAAAAAAAAAAAAAACTAAAAAAAAAACACGCTTTTGTAGCAAAATGAGCTAAAAAGTTAAAAATAAACAAGTGGATAACAAGTGGAAGAAATTTAAGACAACTTATAGGAAGTCCCCCCCCCCCACGCTTTTTTTTCTTTACAGTAAAATTAAATGTTTGGTCAATTACTTTATATACTTCTCATCCAAAGATTATTTTTAACTTTTTAGTGCATTAAGCTACTGAAGCATGTTTTTTTTTTAGTTTTTTTAAACTATTATTTTCAACTTTTATTGACGAGTCTGTTTTCCATATGTTACGAATGAACCCGAGGGGGGGGGGGGGGAGGGGAGGGAATTAAAGCCAGAAATGTATAACAGAAATATTTGAATCTGAATTTTGATTCAACCAGGTATGTTTGCCTTTGCTGAAACTACTAAAGTTTAAAAACTTTCAATGTAATTGTTACGGAACATTTTTTAGTAATTGAACAAAAAAAAAGTTTTCATATTATATATCTCACAATTAATTGATTTCTGCTACGGGCTAAAAAAAATTTAGTGCTAACCCAAAAAGTACACATTGCAAAACATCACCTTAACATAAAAACAATGACTGAGAAGGGCATTTTTTTGCTGATGATTTTTTTTTTTTTATAAAAGCATGCAATAAATAGAATTTTTGTTATACAGTATTGTTTTAAAAATGCATTAAGTTAGCAAAAAAAAAAAGCCATTCTCCAGGAGACAAAAAATGATTACGACATCTATACCAAACTTATCACTGAAGACTTATAAAGAGAAATACAAAAAATAAGAATTGAATCAACGTTCCGAATAAAATAATCGAGTGATAGTTACATCTCGCAACGCTGCAAAATTCCCCAACATTACACTATATATCATTTAGAGTTTCATCTTTTAATTTCCTCTCACATTAATATTTTCTAACTCGTTTTCATTAAAACAATCCATAACAATAATTGAACATCATGGGCACTCTCAATCATACTTATTTCAATTTATGAAAACGTCTGCGACATAAATCATCTACGCCCATAAATTTATTTGCAATATTTGCGTTTAATTTCTAGAGTTAAGATCCGCGAATTCTTAACGCATCCGGAGTCTACATTTAATAATTTCTCCGATTATCTCGGTAACAGCAGAATAATTACGGAATGTGTTGACCGAACTAATTAGCAGAAGGAAGATAATTAAATACTAATACAAGTGTAAAGTAATTAAGTAGTGCTCAGGAAAATGAAAATCTCATTAGTTTGGTGCTTTCCTCCTAGGAGTTATGTCGATCCCAGTTCCGTTTAGGGGTCGAATAGCTCTAGGAATGATATAACGTAGCAGAATATTAATGAGAACGTCCGGGAGGCTAAAAGGTTAATTAATGCAGGGATGCTCAAGTTTCTGATTAATACTTACAGATAATTTAGCTGACGGAGTAAATTGTAAACGGAATCTAATCTGGATTTCGCACTTAAGAAGATTAAATATAAATTAACACCTGTAGACGAATAAAGTCCGAATTTAATGCGAGAGTTGCTTTTGTGGAGTTGGGGATTCAATTTGAATTGCTGCAAACGGCTCGTTACGATGCTGGCATTTTGGGAGCGAAAAAGGGACGAATGAACTGTTGGCAAAACTGTTTCAGGAAAATAATAACTGAATTTAGCGTTAATTGCGGCAGAAATGGGCACGGTTTTATTCTGAGTATTTTATTTTACTTATGGGAGATATTTATTATTGGATGTAAAGGTTTGAAATGAGTAATTAAAATATTTAAAATTGTATTCTGGAAATGGACTGCTACTTTTGAACTGAAAAAAAAAATCGGTAATTGTTTCGCATAAAAATCTTAAAGAAGGATTGCCTTAATTATTTCCCACTAAAATTAGAATGTCACCCAATAGCTTTGTTGGCTTCTCGTACTTAGGCTATTATAATTATAATAATTAAAAGAATTTAAAAGCGATATAACTGATACCTTGCTTTCGGAAAGCATTTTTTTCAACTCTTAGCAGGGGAGGTGTGGTGTCTTACACTCTGGAAGAGTTCGTCTTTCGCATTCTGGAAATTTTCCTTCTTTAATTCTAAGCAGCCTTTTCGATGAGAATCGCGTCGCATGTTCGGTCCCCGCTCAGGTCTTTTCCTCTCTTGGTGCAATAAAACTGTCTTGGTTGTTTTCTAAAATAAATAATTGGTGTATATTGCTTGTTAAAAAGCGTGATCTTAAAAATATCTTTCAAGAAAGCCAGAAGAAACCTTAATTTTTTTTACTATTGTGTAACCTTTCAAGCAATTTCTCTGTAAACATACAGAAAATACTAGTGAAACCTTACGCAGAAATTAGTGAGGCGTTACGCTTCAGTTACATTACCATGGTGTAACCTTCCACAAGCGATTTGTAACTTTACACCAGTTTTTCAGTTAAGTTACTCCAGAGCACTGGAGGCAACTAAGCTGTCACCGGTTTTATGGAGTAAGGTTACACAAAATTGTTTACAGTGTGGAGATGTTTTCAAAAGATATTTTAAAAATATATTTCGATTAATTTCCGTTTTTAAGTTTGGAACCTTTTTCGAGATCTTTCACGGGATCAGAAAAAAACTGACATCCCGTGATAATCTGGCCAGTACTCTTATCTTCACTCATCGAAATTTAAGTTCAATCACATTGCACATTTCAGTAACCTTGTCCCGAAACTTTCTTGAACGGCCATAAAAGATTTTAAAAGTATGTTTGTAGTAGCCCAAACGACTTCTAATGTTGCATACAGCTGGTAATTTGCTACACGAAAATGATATAATCTTGTCTTCGATATGAAAATGTCTTAGTTTTATCCTTTCTTTAATAGTTTCTCACCTAAAACATAATAGCAGGGCTCGAGTCTTACATGCCATAAGTTCTGCTACGCTTCCAACGTAATAATAATGTCTATGTATAAACCATTAAGTCTTTACAAAAAAGTTCAAAAACAGGTTTCTCATTGCTCCTTATTAAGGATTGTAATGATAGTGCCGACGTCGGTATAATGGTATGTGAGCGTCTTGTAGGTGATAAGTTTTCCAACTTTTTGTCGAGCGTACCCTGTTATAATCCATTTTAAGTGATGAGATGTAGTGATAATAGCTGCACGTTCACATCAGAACATAAATACAAAACTTTCCTTTTAATAATATCATCATGTTAAAAAGTAAACAAGCGATGAAATTCCTTTCGGACAAAATATTTTTTTTTCTTTCTTTTTTTTTTTAAGTGCATACAATTTAGACAATTATACTTGACAACAATTAATTTTTTCGGTTAAATGAATGTGTCAAATTATGAATCAATTTGATGTACTGAATTCAACAACGACAATTAAAAACGGAAAATCCTTCCCCTTTTTTTTTTGTTATGTAAAGGATTTTTTCTGTATGGTAACGGTAAAGGGTAAACTAATTAATCATAAATGAATTTCGTGTGCTGTTTGTGTCAGCTAATTTATAACGATAAAAATAAGACACGAATTTGTGCTGATTTTCGCATATATTCCGTACCTACTTTAATTCCGAAAACTCTTTAGCAGTTGTCGGCAAACAGAGGTGTTATGTACACCCTGACAGTGTTGCGTCGTCCCACAGTCTGGTAAAAAATTTCCATACTAGTTACTGAATATTGATTGAATTCATGATTATTTTGTTTCTCTCATTCCTCCAGTTCCGCTTGGAGCTGTTAGTTAGTATGATTCGACTTAAAAAAAGGGTCTACTTTCAAAACTGGGGAACATAAAATCTTAAGAGCTTACGGGTAATTACTAATGCAAAAACTTCATCCACATAATGTTTCATGGAGAAAACTTAAACTTATTGAAAACGTATGCTCAGCTAGGCACTGATTAAGATGATTGGAGTCATGAAAGGTTATGATCACACTTAAACGGCCAAAAATAGCCTAAAACTGCATTGAATCAAGAAATGAATTTCAAAAATATTTATTGGCTGACTGAATTATAACAAAAAGTTTTAATCTGAAAAACAATACCGAGCAGCTGGTATAGTATTATCAGTTAAAGACGGCAAAGACAATTTAAAGAAAGAAAATTTAAAAAAAAGAGGTACGTTGAACTTAAAAATAATGTTTTGAAACTACCCATCTGTGGAAACATACTCGTAACAGATTAATTGCGATAAATAATGGCTTTGCGATAATGAAGAGGAGAAAATTTCCTACTTTGCTATAATTCACCTGCTGACCAGAGAAAAAAATTGAAGATTGAAAAGAAGAAAAATAACTTAAACAGCAACCAGATGATTTACTACGTAAAAGTTCAATTTCAAGTTCAATTTCCAAATCGGAATAAATATAAATAAAAAAGGAATTGTCACCAGGTTCAGATAAAATGCTGGTAATTTAAAGTCTTCTAAATTACTGCTAAAGATAACAAAGGTAATAATAAAAATACTATGAACAAAAAAATGACGGGTCTTGTGGCATGTGTGTACTGTGGATTTCGGACTTCACCTTAAATTATGGTACAGTTGGAAAAGTGAAGCAGCGCACCCCGAATTGCCAGCGTGGCTGGCACACGACAAAAAAAAAAAAAAAAAAAAAAAAAAAAATGGAATGAATCTGTAGAAGATATTTTTTAATTAATTGCTCCATAATTATTGTTGATAATTGATCCACAACCTAAGAAAAATTCCATGCAAAAAGCAAAGACAACTATTTAAAGAGAAAATAAGAGTAAAAGTACACTGGTGACTTTGGTCATGTTGATAACATTCTGAGGATTTTTACCGTAGTATTTTAAATTTGGATACTGTTACTGTACTAGAATATGACCTATCGTAATCAGTTTGCTACAATTCATTTGCAATGTACAATAAGCATTCGCTTTTCGTACTGTGTTTAATTATATTATTATTATTTTATTTTTTTTTATTACAGAAGATAAGGTGTCCGATTTTATGGACCGAAAAAAACATTTTATATCGTAAATTGAAGTAAATTCAATTCCTGAGGTATGAGTGTGTGGCTTGTTCCAGAAAGCTTTGCACACTTTTAAAAAGCAATTTTGAGCTGTATCTTAAATTCTGAACTGTCTGTATATGGATGAAAAGAGGGAACTTTGAATAATCAAAGTACGAGTATGTTATTATTCTTTTGATGGGAAATCATTGAATAAAATGTCATCAAAACGTGAAGAAGTGAGATTCAAAGTTTTACACGAGTGGCTCGATTATTACAAAAAAAATCTTACAATGTGATAGCGATGGTGAATTTTACACAATTGCCGGATGACTTTCTGAAATCTGAAAAAGCATTTCCATGGGAAAATTCTGCCGCAGAATTCTTATCTGGTCTTGAGGAGATGGAAGCTCACTTTTTTTCTATGAAGGTGCAATAAATTACTCTGAATGTCAGTAAGTGCCTGAAGAAACATCTCACATTTTCGGCAAAGACTCTCCCCCCTCCAAAGGTTCCTTACACTTACGGCTTAGCTCAGCTACTTCTCGTTACTCAAAAGTGATTTTTAAAAAAAATCATAAAAAAAGGAATAGAAAAAGAACTGCTTTGATTGAGATAAGAAGTCCAAAACTCCTGAACTACGCTTAGTGAATGTTGTTGGTTTTTTGCTAAACAGATACTTCGAAAATATGAAGACTGCAGAAAAATTCACAACTTTTAACAATTTAAGGTTGCAATGGAGAAGAAATGTTTAAAACAGACTGCAAAAATTGATGTGCACTATCAAGCAAAAAGATTGACTCGAAATTTTTTTAATAAAATCATGCTGTTTTTTCTCTTATATAAATTGGACGATGTTATGTAAAAATGAGCTAACCTATAAAAACTCAAAAAATTAGTTATGAGCGTGGGTTGGTAGCTAGAAGGAAAAAAAATAAGCCAAATTCTGTATTGTTATGCCATCTAATAAACAAAATGCCAACACGTTTCTAAGAAACTGGACATTGATATTCAACTTTAAACTCAATTTGCTCAAAAATAATGTTTATTGGGTTGACTCATTCTTGCATAACACCGTCAAGTTATGCACAGAGAAATTGTCTTATCTGAAAATCGTCTTTGTTATTCACCATCAAAATATGTGCAACATTTTCTGGCTTAATTCTCATTTGCACGTAATTTCACGCCCCTCTACAGGCGATTTAGTTTAGTGATAAATTTACCTCGTACAGTATGCAGGATTCTTTTGCTTAACAGGTGTTTTAAGAGGATCTCAGCAGCTACTGATAGAATTATGTGTTTTTAACAACAGAAAGAGAAACTTTTTATCCGAATGTCTGGGCAATTTTTAACTTGGTTGCAAGTATCTCTCAACGCTTTTAAGTATTTTATTTGAATTAACAGAAGGGAACTTAAAATGACAGGGCATTGCGTAGATAACGTGTACTTGCAACGAAATAAGTATCACGGTCATTCTCAGAAAAGTAAGAATTTCATAATAGGTTTAAAAAAATAATCAAGCTTATATTTCTAAAGCGATATTTTAGCTTTAAGTAATAACACTGTTGTAAGATTAGTAGCATTGCATGTATACAACATAGTAATAACAATGGATTAGATCGTCGATAACAAATTTGTAATTTAAACATGAAATGCCGGAAGTCCACAGATGTAACGCTACTTGTTAAATAGTATTAATGTTTAATATTGGCTGCGTGTTGTCTATATTGGGGGAGTTGCTTGGTAAATTTGAAAACTAACTCACGTTTAGAGCAAGTAATTTTTTCTTTGTTACAACTATTTGTATCAATTTTATCCCATATTCAGTTTTGTGCTCTACTTTCTTATACATTCATTACAAATGTTCGCACTGTACAATGCCTTCATCTATAAATTTATTAATCTCAATAACATTACTTACATAATTCGAACAAGTTTCTTTCTAAACTTTTCACATCAAGTTGATGATCAAGCGTTAAATATTGAAATAACTTAGATAATCATGCCTAGCAACATAGTTTTTTCAAAACCATGATAATTTATTACATAAACCGCTGTTTTAAATATTTTTCGCATCAGGAGAGACAACATAAAATGGCATTTCATGGCAAAACTGTGAATAGATTACATAATTGAATATGAAAAAGTAAATTTTAAAACAATGTCTAAAATGTATTGATTTCATTTTTGTTCCAAGTTGCTAAGTGATTAAATTACGTAAATCTTAGCCATATTGGTTATTTCAATACTTTGTTCTTTGCCGTCACATCTGTGGACACAGTATTCAATCTGTGGATAAATTGTGTTCATATACGTGCATAGGCGTAACCTGGCCACATAAAGTAGGGGGCAAACTTTTTTTTTAAGAAAAATTTATTTGATTCATATTCTGCCATCAAATTAAAATAATGCTAAAATTACCTTTTTCAAATAATAAATGAATAAATTTAAAAAAATCATAATAACTTTTAACGCAATGTATATTATTCAATTTAAACAGAACAGAACTACAGAGAGTAATTCGCACATACATCCGGACAATGCAGATTTAACCAGGCACTAATGAAGGGTAATGCACCTTCCCCTCATGTCCTTTTTGCAGCAAATGAATTGATGACAGCAGTGGCGGCCCTAGGTTTTGATGCCCCTCCCTCCCACGAACGAGAGCCCTGAAAAATGTGGGAAACGATCCCTAGAAACAGCCTCTTGCAGATTTTAATGACTCAATTTCAGACATACCTCCAACCTGGGAAGCCCACTTGTTAGTTACAAATACAACGAATGTATATTAATGTAATTGAATCTTAATTATAACTGTTTAAAATTAACAAAAAAAAAACGTGGTTTTCACAATAAATCCCTCATATCATTTAGGATTGACAGGGGTGCCCACAAGGGGGGAGTATGGCGCAAGTTGCGCCATCAAAATTTTTGGGGGGTATTTTTAAAATTGCTTTTTATTTATGTATTTATTGATTTATTTTTAATTTAAATTAATATTTATTTTTTTATTCTGTTTTTTTTTTAATTTCATTTATTTAGTTTGTGTGTGTGTCATTTGCGTAGCACAGAAATTTTCTAATAAAACAATAATAATAATTAAATACATAAATAAATAAAATTTATTTATAAAAGAATAAATAAATAAAAAATATTAAAAAGAAAAAAAAATAAAAATTATTTAAAAAATAGATAAATAAAATAAAAAATGAGCTAAAAACAAAAAAGGGGGGGAGGGAGAGTTGAGGAAATTTGGGGGGGGGATTTGTGCTATTGAACTTGAAGGGTGGGGATGGGCAATCCTGAGGATTGACTTTATAGTGAGGGTATCAGGAGAGTAATTCAAGGACCACTTTAAACACGATATAGAAGATCCTTAATTTAAGGAGGTCCGAGGGTTTCTCCCCCTGGGAACATTTTGAAAAATAGATACGAAATTCTGTGTTTTGAGGCCTTTTAAAGCATAATTAGACTAAAAAAATATATCAGGAAAAAAAAAAATAGGCAAACCAAAATGTTTTATAAATTTTACTCTTTTGCAAATTAAGATATTGCGAAATAAAAATCATTTTTGATTCCACAAATCGTTGATATTTACCGACAGAGAAAGGAGAAAAGACAACGCATCGTCATTTGCTCACATCGGCTTTTGGTAGAAATTGTTTTATTATCACTTTAGGGGTTCAGGTACAAGGGGCGCTCTCGTGGGCTTCTGATAGCGCCACTATGGTGCAGTTTAAAAAAAAACTATAGGTTGAAATTACTAATTGGTGGCTGAATACAAGTATACAATTTTTGCATTATTCATAATAATTGCATCGGTAATTACATTTAATTATCGTTTAAAAATAAGGTACAGATCATTTGACAAACAATTCAAAAAAAAAAAAAAAAACCATTTGCTTGAAACTAGGGGGAGTTGGGGTCCAAAATAATAACTCTACCCATGGTTCGGAAAAAGTAGGGGGGAACTTGCCCCCTTATGACCCCCCCAGATTAAGCTTATGTATACGTGATGTCCACAGACGAGAGAAAAATATAATCTTATGTGCTTAAGACATTGATGTGTTTAAAACTATGGTCTGGAGACAAATCATTCACACATACAATTTTAGATATATTAACTCATTTTCTAATTTGAATTTATTAAATGAATTATATTAACGCCACAGACAAGATGTTGATCTCCGTGAAAATTGTCAAAAGCAGAATAATGCCAAAAGCTTAAGATTAAGTATGGTAAAATACATAATATGCACTTGTAATTGTAGCTTCAAGCAAAAATATTCCTAGCTAAGAAATTCATGAGCTATAGCAATGTACCTGTTGCTTCTGTGATAATGTATTTGTACTTTATGTCGACAGACGTGGTAAATTACTCGGGCACAAGTTTTTATGTTGAATTTACGAGCACAGTCAAGTTCATAATGTTGGTTTTTTGTTTGTTTTGAGTCTAGTACTTTGAGTACATTCTTAATCAAAAATTAATTTATTGAAATTATTTGCTTAAAAAAATAGTTATAAGCCTAGAAATTTGGGAAACAGTGAGGAGTGACAGTTCATAGGCGTCACTAATCATTATTTGTGGACAGCTTTTTAACAAATTATTTCTTTTTACTCAATTTTTAATTTCAACGTACTCTTGCAGCTTTTTAAATAGAATTAATCCATTTATAGTAATTTTCAAAACAATATTTTTACTATAAATATCATAAGACAAAAATTCCAGTGTTGTCTGAGAATGATCAATTAGCATTCCACTGCAAAAAAAATGCGAATCATTACGGATTGTTTCTCGGAACCGTTCTACACTGTTAAAAATTTTCCGGAAAATTTACGGTAATTGTTACTGCATCCATGTTGCCAGTAACTATTACCGTAAAAATCAAATGTTACTGTAAAATTTTACGGTTTCTTCGGTAGGCCACAGCAACCAATTGGCGCTGGGATCGCTCATTTCTCCGGTATAAATTACCGTAGAAATCAGCGATGCGTTAAGTCTGCCATTTTACAGTAACAATTACCAGAAAATCTTCCTGAATTTTTAACAGTGTAGGATACGATGGGTTTAGTTCCTAGTGAAAAACAAGGGTTTTTTTATTGCAAAAAAGGTTCCTGAATTGCTAGAGGCCTCATGAATGCAGATTTCTAATTGCTGTGAAAACCATTTTAAATTGCCCAGTATGAAAATATATTCACCGTCTTTATAAGGTGTTTCGCCTTCATCTCAGTTACGGTCCTTCCAGATTCTCTGAGCCCCAAATAAGGGTAAAATACAGTCTCAGGACATTGTATCTTTAAAAGAATTACAGGCAGGCAAATATGCTGGTCAGTGTTTGCTTGAAATTCTGTCTTAGTTTCGGTATCATTCAATTTAGAAGGTTTTATAACTTGGACTATCGGGAAGGTAACACGCTATTACTATGAACATATCTAAGTTTTATCTGAAGGTTCCGGATTTATTCCAGAAATATGACTGGTTTTCATTGGAAATGTTTTTGAATTCTTCAGAAAGATTTCGGTAAATTTTAGAAAGGTTACTTTTAAAGGGAAACTTTCCTGCTATTTTGCATTTCCTGTTATGTTGCTGGCAGAAAATTAGGCACATTTAGCTGTCCATCATTTTCTGGGAACGTTCTGTTTTCATTTATTTATTTATTTATTTTCTACGTTGTAGTTTACACATGGCCTTTTGCAATGTTTATTGCAGGTATCAACTCTGCCTCCTTCAAGTATGTCAGAAGCACGCAATTGCCGCTTTTGTTACTTTTTTCTTACTCAGGGAGAGACAAAAGCCTGTAGCTAAAATGTACTAATTTATAGATAAATAAACAAGAAACAAAAACTTCTAGCTAACACCAGGAGCTAATTTATTTGAATCTGTGTGGGTATATATGTTAAAAGGTTGATAATTTAGAAATTAACATAATAATTAGCAAAATAAAAAATATGATTTCAATATATAACCGGGAAATCTTTCTAAAGAATTGGGTCTTAGCATGAGCAAAATTTTATTGATGAAGAGATTTCAACACTTCTCGCGTGCTATATGGTAATCATGAAAAGCAAATTCTGGAGTATTTATGGAAAATAACCTGAAATCTTTCTGAAGAAGTCAGAAATCTTCGTAATTAACACCTATCATGTTTCTGGAATAAATTGAGAATCCTTCAACATTTAGAGTAATAGCCTGGCCTTTTTATGATTTACTAGGAATGGTTCTGAGGCATTTAGAAGATATCACAGGTGTTAAGGCAGAACTACAAGCAAGTACCGAACACTTATTCGCCATGGCTTGTCCAATGCCATGCCCATATGGCAAGATGGCAAGAAGTGAGCAAGTCAAGACGGTGGGTGCAAAAGCGAAGAGCAGAGGTGTTGATACTATATATATATATATATATATTAATAATAATAAAATTAAAAAAAATAATTTAAAAAAATTTACACTGATAAAATGGGACACGAAACCGTTAAATTAATTTTCGCAAATACAGGGAATATGGGATAGTAACAGTTTTTAACAGTAGTCAAATACAGTTTGTAGCGCTACCTATCTAGTAATATTTTAACTTAGTTCGTAAATGTATCGTTGATTCTAGTCAAAACATATGCTCAAGGTATAGCTTTATACAAGTAATTTTCAAATTTTGAATCCCAAAAGCAATTTTTTTTTCGGGGGGGGCGGGGGGGGGGGGGGTTATAAAAAACAATTCATATTACTATAAAATAAAAGTTTTTGTAACTAACATCTTAAATATTAACTGATTACGGACTGCAGATGTTCAATGCAGACCGTATTTAGTTAATATTTGGTAAGTTTTGATTATAAATGTTAAATGATTTGTAAAGGGCACGTGGGGTAGTGACCGGGACATTGTTAAATAGCTTCGCATTCATTGATTTATTAAGTCACTTACGTATTCAGTTTTTTTTAATTCATTTACATGCTTTAATTCATTAATTCACTTATTTGTACATTAACTTACTATTTTATTCATTCATTTTTTTCATGCATTCATTTATTTTTTTTAATTATTCGTTTGTTTCATTATTTGCTCATTTATTCATTCATTCGTTCATTTTTCCCTTTATTTTCTGAATAATATTTTTAACACTAAATTTAAAAGTATTTCATTAGAAAAGTATTTTTTTCTTCACTTTGCCCCCATGTGTGTGGCAAAGCGAAAATCCCCCCCCCCCCTTTTTTACTTTTTTAAGATACAAATTTATTGCCCAAAAGGAAAAATAATGTATCAAGGTAATATTATTACAACCTATACTATTCTTTCTTTAGGTACTATAATTTTCAAAACAAATATCCAATTTGTCCACTTTGAAAAAGGTGAATTATCTTAACGCTTTCACTTTGCCTCCAAATTCTCCTACTTGTTTTTCACCGGAAGCTGATAGAAATCACGGAACGTTTCTGGAAATAATCTTTGAAGTTTCGGAATTTTCTTCAAGAGAAGTTTCTGATGTTTTGGAATTTTCTTCCAGTCTTTAAGTTGTCTAAAGACCTTTAACCTTCAAAATTTTCGATTTTTTTCTGGAAAAAATATATGTTATGCATATATTAATTAATAACAATTTAATACCTTATTTTTTACCATATACCAAAAACTTTTCAAGTTATCGTAAAAATGCGTAAACCTTCCCCATAGAGATTTATGTTAAAAGCAGCTGTTTAGGCCTCTTTTTCTCAGGTGCCGGTTTCTTCGGTTTTCTCGTTTTGCGCGCATGTCTCAGAAAATTTCTTATATATTTCCGTAAAACTTTTCATGCATGTTTGTCTGGTTTATTTTTATGATCTGAACCTAAATTTTAACTAAAAATAAAAGTTAATATTTAAAATAATATATATTTTTGCGCAAAATTTTGGAAATTTTCGATATTAACTTATAAAATTTAAAAAAAATAAGTAAATATTTTTTAAAAAAATAACTAGATTTAGGTATATGCATAACATGTATTTTTTCCATAAAATGCAATATGATGGAAGAAATAATACATTTATACAGAAAAACAAAAACAGTACAAAATCTAGTCTGATTTCAGAAATCATACTTTATTGGCAATTAAGAAGCAGGTTTTCAATTTTTTTTCTTTTATTTTTTTCATTCCGCTAAAACAGCACTTTTCGCAGTATCTTTATGTACAAGGAATGAAAATACTACAACAGTACACATTCAATCTTGAAGACAAATGATAACTTCTGGACGCATTTCATCGCACAGATCTCCAGATTACGATGGCATATTTACAATGAATATATACAAACATAAAGTAAGCTATTTCTTTTGATTTAAAATTTCTAAATAAACATAAGAAGAGCTTGTGTGATTTACCAGACTTGGAGCAACGATAATTTATGATATAATATTATAAGTAGTACTCTAAAATGTAAAGAAGACATGGGTATGATTCTTATTGACAAAACTAGTGAAACTTGATCTCGACTATCTATATTATCAAACTAAAGAATATTCTATGGCAATCTATTATGATGCAGTCATTTACATACATGGAATATGCAATTATAAAGTTTTTTTTCTTTCTTTGCAAAATGTAACTTCATTTATTTATATATTTTATGCTTATAATTTTTAAGCTCTTACTTTACTTAGGGCAGATTTAAAAAAATAATAAGGTAGGGAGTGTAGCGCTTGAATTAAGTTAATTCATGCAACAGTTTGTTTGCTTAAAATAAATTTAATCACATGTAAGTTAGTCTTTAAGCTCAAGTCAAATGGGAAACATTTCCTGCTCTTGGTTTGAGGTATATTGCAACAATTTTCTCCCAACGATTCTTCTTTATCTGCAGAAATCAACTACGAACTTGACTTATAAATTATTACAAATTTAAATCTCAGTTGAACTTTCTAGTTTTTAAGAAATAAATAAATATCATTGTGCAGATAATTAAATATAGTGATCAACAACGTTTTATCGCACAAAATTAGCAGATTACTGCCTACACTTTGCAGTAATCTGCTAGTTTTGTGCGATAAAACGTAGTTGATTGCTATTTACACCTAATTTTTATTTGATTTACACTGGAACTGAAATAAAAATTTAACAAAAGAAAAAAAAAGAAAGAAGGAAGAAAAGAGAAATCAGAAGAGTGATAGCTTGAAATTATTATTCCTGATATGTTTGTTATAATAACGGACAAAATAACTGTTTATCGCGTTAAATTATCAATAATGATTTTAATTAATTTAGAGCTCTCCAAGCCTGGTATCTACTTAATTGTAATTTTCAGCTGAGAAGAATCCGAAGTTAGCACTGTACATTTTATCATCTAAACAGACTTAAATTGGTTTTATAAACTGTTTAACATTACATTTTTGTTTTATATTTAGGTACATGTAATATTAAGAATACAAAAACTAGACTTTTCAAATAATTAAACTTATGTGACATACTATTGAAAATACTCATTACTGAACAGCAATATTAACATTTTCTAAATTGTTTCTTCTGTCATTCTTAATATCAGCTGTAAGGTACGTGATGTTTATGAAGGCATATACAGTACAAATACTTGATCTTCACGAAAAGAACGGAACAAAGTGCAAGAAATTTTTCCTCAAACAACAAGCAAATGTTCGGTGATTGAGATTGGGAACTGAGTTTCGATTTTTGTGATATTTATATAGTAAAGAAATCACACTTCTGCATTTGTCCTCAATTTATTTTGCGAACGAAATACAAAGTGTATACCAAATTTATAAATACAAATTAACATATAAATATTTTTATAGTTTAGAATATTTTGAGCCAATTGAATTTTACGAAAAATCATTTAAAAATACTAATAAACGAAGTTAAGTTTATCCAGACTTTATATATACTATCTGCAACGCATTAAACAGATAAGAATAATGTCCAGTATATTTCCTAACGGCCAATTAGAATTAGAACTAATTCACGAAAGTATGGTTTAGACTGTTATAAAAAACAAATCACAAATTTCTGCGAATTAGTTCAATATTGTTTAGGATGCTAAATTTAACATATAATGGTACAATGAATTCTTTGAAATCTTGAAACATTTTTGCCTAAATCTTATTCACTAGCTTTTACAATGTATGCTTCAATTTAATGCTTAAAATTCAATAAATAGGATTTAAAGACAAAGCAAATATGGTTGAACCAATTGGTTATGCAAATTTATTCGCAATGCAAATGTATATACACTGTTAAAAATTCAGGAAGATTTTCTGGTAATTGTTACTGTAAAATTGCATCGCCGACGCATCGCTGATTTTTACGGTAATTTATACCGGAGAAATAAGCGATCCCAGCGCCAACTGGTTGCTGTGGCCTACCGAGGAAACCGTAAAATTTTACAGTAACATTTGATTTTTACGGTAATAGTTACTGGCAACATGGATGCCAGTAACAATTACCGTAAATTTTCCGGAAAATTTTTAACAGTGTACAAATTTATTGTTTTGACGACGTAAATATTGACTGGACATAACGAAAATGGTATACTAAACGTTTCAAATTTAAAGGCTTTAAGGCTTTAATTTGACAATTATTTAGAAAGGTACCTCTTAAAAGCTTAGGCCGCTGATATGGACTGTATATTCTTTTCAAAAAGGGAAGGTTGTGCCCCTTGGGAAAAATGTTATCACTAAAATTTATATTTAATACCAATAAATAATAACACAATTAATGTTCTGTCCCAAAACTAGTTTTCTCTTAATAAATTAACCGCTTAATAAAGCTACACTTATATCCAAGGTACATAATCTTCCCGTACTATGACTCGTTCTAAGGATTCCACTTGGGAGTGAAATCCTTAGAACGAGCACTACAGCCAGGGATGTACTACCACCAGCACTAGTACATCCCAATCTATCTAACGCTATTTATGGCCTTGCATCCTTCTAGTGTGGCTCATAAATTTTGGAGGTACCTTTGTAAATGAGACACTTTGCATTTTGTTCTGCTCTTTCACGTTTACATGTTCATGATGTGAGAATAATTAATGGAAATTATGATTTTTTTACTCGGTGAGTAATTAGTGACAGTAATGGAAATATTAATGATATACAATTACAAACATTAGGAATGTGGCACAAGTCTCAACTGAGCGTTTTCTTCTTTTGACTTAGTTTCAGAAAAGCTCTAAACATTATTGTTTAGAATCTTGTTCATATACATAATGCTTTCATTAAAAGTTTAACTTTAGTGTTTTTCAAGTGTTCTGTGTTGCAGTTTCACAAATGGAATGTTTTAAGCTTTAAAACCGATTTCTGTACAAAGTTTCTATATACTGAAAAGCAGCATCTTGCTAATAAATAGTAATTTTAATAATTAATTAAAAGCTCAATTTCTTCTTTGCTACTAAAGCGCTACTTTGCCTTTTTTAAAGAAAATCTTCATCTTTTTGTTTAATTTCTTACTAGCAGGATTTAATTTTCGGTATAAATACTAATAAGTAAATGCGTCCCTAAAACTTTGCCCCAGTTTTTGATTTAATGAAGAAGGCCCGAAAACATTTAAAACGTCGGATTTTTTCAAATATAGATGCAACTTCTAAATATTTAATAAATTGCACAATTAGAGCTATATCGGAACATATTTTGGCAAGATTGGAATTGAATTTTAATTCTAAATTTGAGCAATAATTTTCAACACTGAAAGAAACTAAAATTTTCTTCGCTTTGATGTTGTTTTAACTGTTCCTCTAAAGGCGTTAACGTTAAGTAAACTTAACCTTGGAGATCTAGTTCTTGAACTCTGAAAGTTTGGAAAAATTGAACTACAGTTTTAGGAAACAATATGGCTTATAACAATTTGCATACATTTAATAAAGCACATTTCCTTCACCACAAACAGGTAAAGTGCAAATTATTTTAGAATTGTTGTTAAAAATCTCCACTAATTTTAGTATTTTACTTGCAACTTTATTTTGTATTTCATTTGCAGCTTCTTTCATTTTTAGGAAGATGGTTTTGATTTTTCAGGAAATAATGATAAATATTTTATATCGTATTCAATATATTACATACTGTAATGTGCACAGTTTTACTAAATGTTGGCGAAATGCACGTAATTTATTACGAAATAGTTACGACTTTCATCAGTTTTTTTACAGGGTACTCCATTCAATATATGCACCAAGTTTAGCGAACAAAGCTCAACGTACCCAACTTTTTCAGACCTAAAACTGGTGTCCAGAAACCTATACGATATAGCTTTAAATAATAATTAGAATATATATATATCATTTAAATCGGGGCGGACAATATATATTCCTGGTAAATGTTTCTGAAAACGTTAAACTAGATTAAATCCGTTTCTTGATACAGGCAGAGGGTTTCTTTTAGTTTTGGGCTCAGTAGACCTGCATGTGATTTGGTTTTATTAAAATTTGTTTTCGAAATAACTTTTACATACTGAAAAAATCTAGATCAGCTCATTTTCTTTGTGAAATTACTTTATTGAATCCGAAATCGGCACGATATCAAGTAGTTAGGATTTTTTCAAAATTTGACTACTTATATTTCTTTAAGTAGTGTGGAACAGTTAATTTCTAACTTAGAGAAAAATCTATAACTTACCTCTTATCATCAATCAGTATTTGATTAAAGACTTAGTAAGTACATTTACCATACTTTATTCAGTGTATAATAGCATGTAGTGATTAACTTGTTGGATAAACATTGCAATTTTTGCGTTTTTTATTATGAAAAATTTAATTTTAAGTCAAACAATTTTACCTTGCTTTTTTTACCTAACTAATCGCATGCAGCAAAACCCATATAGTATTTCCCAGCCATTTTTTCATTCCAAGGAGTTGATTTATTTGACCATATTTGTATTAAAATGGTTACAGAATGTACACATGCTTATCGACGCTATGATATTGTTCTCAAAACATATTTAAATAAAATAGTGAAATTATAATTTTTAATTTTTAGATCCCTCTTATTGCTAATTGCATATACAGTGGCTCCCAAAAGTGTTCGTGCACCTACGACTTTCAATGAAATAGGATCCTATCCATTAGTTAGAATTAATATTTCGGAATAAGTATTTAATTATAAGATCTATGATCAATTTTCAACAAAACTACATGACGTTATTTTTTTAATATTAAAACTGAATTTTTTAAAAATCAAAAACTAAAAAGTGCCGGAAATTTTATCTCACAAAAGTATTCGTACACTTTAAAAAATGTCTATATATTATTGAATAATCTGACTTTTTATTAAGTTATTATTTAGTAGAATATCATGCAGTATCAACAACACCGTTTAAAGTCTGCGAATAGATTTTATTCTTTTTTCTTTCTTTTTTTTTTGCGTAACTTCTGAGTAAGTGCTCAAACACACTTCGAGTTTTACTGTTTTTAGCTCTCTTTTCTTTTCAAAGACGTATTTCGTAATCTAGCCTCCAGCTATCTCTAAATATATTGCATTAAGTTCAAATCTGGAGATTGAAGGGGTATTTTCCAAACTTTAGGACAATTTTTGAGGCACTAGACGCAAACGTTGAAAACCGTGCGCTTCTTATCGTTATCTTGATAAAAAAAAAAAACAAAGTTGTTTCCGATAACCAAAGTTTTGGGTAAGAATTAAAAATTTGGTTTTAAAATATTTAAATGAACAGCATGATTCATTATTTCATCAAAAATTACAAACTACCTAGTGCTGATGCTGATATGCACCCTCACACAAGAACACCTTCACCGTCCTCATTGATCTAACTACGTTCTTAAGATTAAGTTCCTAATTTTTTCTTCCTTTACAATTATACAACAATTTTTCTTAAAATGTTGAATTCATTTTTACCTGTAAGTAAGACTTAAGTCCAAAACGTTTTGAGCTTATTTATCATTGGTTTTGCGACGAAAAGCGTTAGCTTTCTGTTTTCGCACGGCCAAGAAAATTTCTGCGGGGAGAGGCTAATAATCCAGCTAATCAGAGAACTTGGCGAGCAATTTTAGTCGAAAATTATGTGTAAAAATTTTCATTTAACTCTGCCAAAACTTTTACAGCACTCATGTGTGTTTTCATAAATTTTTTAACTGTATATCTCTGATCACGCTTTGTCAACTTTGCCGATTGACCTTTTTTTACCTTGTTTTCGGTCCGATTCTTTTTTTTAAAGCATTTTATCAAGCACTTTACTACAGAATGGAATAAATTAACTAATTTAGAGACATTTCAAACCAATTTACCTCTACTGTGAGGAAAAAATTCAAATTTTGAATGGTGTTTGCGGTTTTTTACGAATGCCAGCTATTTTACAGTAATAAGCACAATATTAAGGAATAAATAAACAAAAAATTAAAGCCAAATGACTTTTAAGTGTCTGCACAATGCAAAAATAATAAAAAAATGACATAATTTTAATCATGAATTTATTCGAAAATATTTGAGTGAACGATGACTTTTGTGGCGTATTATTTCTCTGTATCTTCGTTTTTGACCCATTTCAAAAAGAAGATCCGTCAATATTTTGAAAAAACTATAGGGTTTTGTTTGAATGACATAGGAATGATGTGAAAAAATATTGGACTTCATATACGAATTCAATTTCGCGTTATTTTGGTTTTACTAAAAAATTTCAAAATGTACGAACGCTTTTGGGAGCCACTGTATTTATTTCCAAAAAACTTTATTTTAAAATGTATGATTGAATGATATTAATTTGCTAGGACGATATCAACTGCCTATGTTTGAGAGAATCTAGCCTAAAGAGGAACAAAAAATATTAGCCCAAGAATCCAATCATTTTGTGTGTTTTATAATTTACTTTAAGGGCTTATGTTGGCGCAACTTACTATATTTGATCTTTTGATATGGTTATGTTCGTATTTTTTTTTAAAATTTAATTTATTGTTCTTGCTTCAACGGTTTAAAGTTGCTCTCAAAATCAAAATAGTAACAATAATTGTGATAATAAAGTTTTAATTTTACAGACTCCAAACACGTCAAATTCTTTTTCATCTTTGTGAGAAAGTTTTATGTTAATATATCAGCAGACATGTTGTAACTTAGTTTTAAAAGCAGGGGTTTTTTAACCGTTAAAGGAATAAAAATAATGTGTTTATTAGTATGAAAATTTTAATTTCACTTTGAGTTAATGAAATGGGTGTATCTTATTAAACGTTTGAAGTATTCTAATTTGTTTCTAGATGAATCATTTCATACAAGCATAAAAATATTTTCTTTAAACAAAATTCGTTGTTACTAGTACCAAAAACATTTATAACAACATTTTTATTAAGGGTAATAATGATTAGAAAAATCACTTACTGGCACAATTTTTACACACAGAACAAGTAGTACATCTTCACCATCTGTCTCTTATGTAGTTAGCTAATTTAATGCATTAGTACGAAGGCTTATCCTTGCTCTAGAATCGATATAAGATAAACACAGATATTTTATCGTTGGCTAAAGTTTACATTTTTGTTCAGAAAAGGAATGAATGCTGTAGTAAGTATCTTATGAATATAAATGTAGTTATATACTTTTGATTTCCAAAATTAAATTCTGCGTAATGTAAGAATTTTCGCAACCATGGTATCCCCAAATGCTATCTAATTTTGACTTTCACAAAAATTAATTTGTAATTTATTTAGATTTAAAAAGTACGACCACCCTTCTCTTGAAATAACTTGAAATAATTCAGAAAAAAAATTGTGAAGCATTATTAGCACACACAAAAAACTTTAAAAGATCTGAATTTCCCAAGGCGTATAATTTGAATATGGCTTTATATTAAAATATATTTTCAATAACTTTTGATTAAAGAAGTAGCCAGTTGAATAGTAGAAACTTTCTCATAAGCCTTCGAATAATACATAATTTTTTAAATACTTACTTTTCTTTGATCTTAAAATTATTATGTGTATCTTTCCAATGAACAAAATCACCAGGACTTAAACGATGAAATAAAATTCTTGTTGCACTAACAATTTTGCAATTACAAGTATAGCATGATTTTGAGTCGAATGGTATCGACAATCAGTTCCTTCAGGTCTCTAAATCCAATCCTGATCACAACTTGTGATTGATAATGAGTGGTGGAAGTTGTTTACGTTGGAATACAAAGAATAACCAAGTCTATTCTCTCAGTCTATATGATGTAAACTATCTAATGTTAAAGTTACATTCACTAGCACTGAATTTAAAACTTCTATGTCAGTTTCGTTAGACGTCTATCTTATAAGTTCATGTCTTTCTTGGCATCTTAGTGTTTACATTGAAGAACATTACGAAAACCTTAGACCATTACAGTTGATACATGTGTCAAACACATACATAAATTGTTTGTTCTGGCACATTTGTTATAAACTAAGACGGTTTTCAAAGTCACTCACGTTCATCTTTGAAAGTTCTGTTAGTTAAGAGTTTAATCAACTTACCATTGAAAGTCCAATGTCTTAGCTTATGTTCATTATAATTTTACTTACTAATTATGATTGGTCACTCATAGTAACATTGTAGTTCTTGGCTAGATTGACTTACCTTGAAGATGTTGGATATTGTCTTACAGTCTCAAAATATATAATTAAGAGCTGAGAAATGTTTCTTTTGAAGAATTGCCGATACTTATTGGTTAAATTTTTTATGGTACTTTAAAGTGGGCTATTGACAGAAGATTTATTAATTTCATAGTTGATACTGATACTTAAAAATGAATTTTCGGCATGTATTAGAAAACGTAATCACGTTTGAAATGGAGTGGATTTGGCAAGATGTAGCATTTAGTTAAGCATTGAAGGTTTTTTACTTTTTTTACATACATATATTCTAATGATTTTGTATTTTGCTTGGTTAACGCCTTCAAAAAATACTTGAAGCACCAAACTTTAATAAGATCACTGATATGGAACAAGCTCTTCATTTTTCCCCCGTTTTCCATTTTCTCTTTAGAAAATGTACACAGCACCTGCTAAGTGAAATGAAATCACCTCCGCATTGGGGGGCACACACACACACACGAAATGTGGAGTGGAAGCCACGTTAGGCTTAGCCCGTCCGCCGCCGATTTCAACAAATGGGCGCCGTGAGCGAAGTTGGCGGTTGTAGATACGGCGGTCTCTCCGACGAGTGTTGGTGATGCGATGCAGCGGAAGCTGCAGCGGCAGCCGCGTGTGCCGCGGCAGAGTTCTCCGCGGACCACGGTTGGAGGTTTTGAAGCGCGTGCAACGATGCATTGCTCAAGCACAGTGGGTCCCTTGATTGCTCATACATTGACTTGCTCACCACTTCGGCATGGAGAGACATCATCAGGCGATTGGCGGCCTGTCGCTCGGCTTCACGTTCCTCTGCTGTTTGCCGCCTGGAAAGAAAGAAATGAACTGGTGACAATGTGATCTGCTAATATATGTAAATTTACATGCATGTTATTAGTTTTGAGAGAATGGAATGGTCCAATCGGTAAAAGAACACACACTACACGCCGTGGCTACAGTAACTTCTTTCTATTCATCGTCAAAAAGGAAACGACTGGAATGTCGTCATTGTCAAACCAATATCTTCTATGTGCACTTTGTGGTGACTTCAACATTTTGACCGGGACCCGATTAAGATATCGAGGGGCCCTAGGCTAAATACTGGGGGGACTATATTCAAACTTAATAACTTCAGCCGTTGGCTGAAACAATTTTAGTCATAGACTAAAGTAATTTCTGCCATTTGGGGCCTTCAAAATATTGGGGGCCTTAGGCCAGGGCCTAGTTGGTCTATTCAGTAATCAAGCCCAGATTTTGACTATTATCACCACTGAGAAGAGATAAAATGGAGGGAGTGAATACTTTTCGTGAAAGAAAGACCCCAAGTCACGTGAGAGATTTTAAAGAAAAGCATTGGAAGAAATCAGGTTTCTTCCGCTGGTTTCACGCAAAACATGTCACTACTCGTGGCTGTTGAGTCATATGACTTGAGATCTTTGCACAAGCTTTTGCTTAGCCAGTGATTGGACTTGCTCCCTCCACTTGCTAATTCCTGCTCTAATATTATCACCAGTTTATTAACTAAGTTTTCGCATAAATAGACTGGCTCTATACGGTGAGATGAGGTCGCTAAAAAACTAACGACTACCATGTGCATCAAGTAGATTGTCAAGCAGACACATGTGCCCACAAAAATTAGTTTGACAGCGACAAAATGTTGTGTTTGTCCACTTATTAGACGCGTTTCTTTGCTGCCCTACATTTCATTTAAACTCCCAAAACTTAAAGTAGAAACCTAAAAGTTCTCCACGATTTTTTTTTTTTTTTTTGATAATTTATATCAGTAAAAGTTTGTTGCGCCATGATGTACCCAGGTATTCGTTTTTAATTTATTAATTTCTAAAAATGAACTGTTCATTTATTCCTCAGACTAGTCTACTTATGAAGAGTTGTATTTTATTTTGAACTGTACAATTAACTGATTTTCGTGTTCTTACGATGAATCGAATCTGGTAATATTGCCATGGAGCATTGCTTCCGAAAATTCTTCTCAGACAGCATTTAGACAAAATTTTAATAAGTCTTACTTAAGTTAAATCGCAATGTTGAACACTTTTGTTGGGCATGAAACTAGGATTAAAGTGAGAACCCAAGGTCATTAAAAATCCCAAAAATTTAAGAATCCACAGGATATAATACTTTATTACAAAGCTAAGTGAAAGAACCTAAAGCTATTAAAATCCTCTTAATTTATAACTGATTTTTCTTATTACTGAGTTGAACACGTATGTTCTACCAAAGATCGTAGAGAGAGTTAGAGCGTACGAGTAAACTAATGTTGAAACAAAATATTGTATCAGAAGAAATAGAAGTATTGCCACAAAGTACATCTGTTACATTGGGAATTCAATGAAACAAATATGCTTTGTGGCAGCGCCAGTGACAGCCAAGTGAGAAAAAGAGAAACAATTTCAGAAAACTTGATTATAAATTACTTGCAATCGTGAAATTGTACACAATAACTGTATTTTACGTTTAAAAAAATTGGATTAAATTAATAATTAAACAAATTATTAGTTTAAAACCAATGAAGTACGATCAAGAGAAATAACACCTTACCAAAAAATGAAGCCACTAACCTGCATTTCAGTGAGTTAAGGCATCATCAAAAAATCGTGGTGACTGAAATTGATGTATAGTGGGGTAAAAGTAGGAGATACGCCATACTTTTTGGTAGAAAATAGATAAAAAATTAAAAACGCGATATAAATCAACCTTTGTGTCTTATTTTAAAGTTACACTATTATTAAGTATTTAAATCACCATTAAAGAGCTTTAGACTGAAATAAAAATAAAATAATAAAAAAAATTGTAAGTTAACAACAGGCCATCTCTCCCATAACGTGTGGGAGAGACGCCATTGGTGTAGGAGAGATGCCATCTATATTATTATTTCTTGCTTTTGGTTTTTTTGCGGATTATTTTCCTACCACAATTATTACAGTTTATTGTACATGACTCATGTGCCCATTTTTAGTATAAGTAACATTTAATCCATTCAGTCTTTTTTATGTTAAAAAATAATTTTCCTAATATTCCGTGCACACAAGCAAATAGTTTTCGCTTCACTGTCGAGCTAGGTAGTTTTGGGATTGGATAGGATTTCTCAAGAATCTTTGTAGGGGTTTCTGGAAGTTGATGGGTTTTGTGGAGACACTGCTGAAGTGACAGCACTTTTAAAAGGAATGTCAGGAGTAGTTACTTCAATTAAATCGGATATAGCAAATAAATGATCTGGAATAGCATTAGGATTGAGTGGGAACAATCCAGAAGCTGTAAAACCTGATTTTAGCATTAACTTCGGCATTCCATAAAGTTTTTGAGTTTCATTTTTCGATATTTCTTCTCTTTTTTACTTTTTCAATAGCCAGAATTAAGTTCTCTTCACTCCGCTGCTCCCTGATTACCGTATGATTGCTCGTGCATGTTCTCGGCATTCAGAAAAAAAAATACAAACAAAACACCCCTTCATTTATACTTTTGAAAAGTTTGGCATATCTCCTCATTATGAGGGAGAGATGCCACATAGATATAAAGTACGGAAGTATTAACATATATTGCAAAATGTAGTTGACATAAGTTAATAACAAGCTAAACCAAACATTAAAACCTTCTTACTTTACGGTTAGTAAGTACTGTTTAGTTCTTACTTGACGGTGTCTTTGTTTTATATTTAACATTTATTGAAACCAAAGCGACTCAAATTTTGTTTTGAAAAATGCTCACACTAAAATGATCTTTTCGGCAAAACACCCCTTCATTTATACTTTTGAAAAGTTTGGCATATCTCCTCATTATGAGGGAGAGATGCCACATAGATATAAAGTACGTAAGCATTAACATATATTGCAAAATGTAATTGACATAAGTTAATAACAAGCTAAACCAAACATTAAAACCAGTTCTTACTTTACGGTGTCTTTGTTTTATATTTAACACTTATTGAAATCAAAGCGACTCAAATTTTGTTTCGAAAAATGCTCACACTACAATGATCTTTTCGACATACAGACGTCACACTCGAGCGCAGCCGAACAAGAACTGACACGTTAAGAAGGAAACGACTATGAGTCAATAAAAACAGTGAGAAATATAGCCATATCTTTCTTAATCACTAAACTATCGAAGGTATGGCGTCTCTCCCACTTTTACCCTATGTGCCAATCAATTTTCTTCTGGTGCAAAACTTTTGGTAAGCAAAATATTAAAAACGAAAAATATAAAAAAACTGGGTGAATATGAATGAGAAAAGAACATCTTACTTCAAAATAAAATTGTTAAATGGGGACTTAAGATAAATGAACTATGATGGGAAAAAACTTGACTCTTTATATTATGTGCCACTGAATTCGTGAAGCAACTCTTTTAGTGAACCTATTACTCTTTAGTACATTTACCTAAAGAAAAAAAAAACCTTCACCATACTGACATTTGTGAGTGCATTATATATTGTTCAATCCATTTGGATAAATGAAACATTTTTACGGATATATTTCCTCTTTTTTGCTGAAAAGGCCTTGGCTTTAAGTTTTAATATATTTAAATTTCAGGAACCATTATATATTATAATATGAAAAGTATCAACTTTCTAAGAAATTTTCTTAAAAAATAAAGATTTGAACGTGTAGCGCAACACGTGCAAATCATTATTTTTCAAATACATTTTTTCTTAGAAAGTTAACACTTCATATTATGATACATAATGGTTTTTCATATTCAAGTAAAAAATCTTTAAAAGTCAAAGTTTAAAATTCTGAGAATAAAAGAAAAGATATGAGTAAAATGTCACATCTATGCAAAAAAAAAAATGAGCAATGTGTATTACAATGACGGAGGAAGTAATATACACAGAAGCTACTAAAAACCAACACAAAATTAAAACACTAGAACAATAGGAGAATTTACGTTCTCTGATGGTGGAGGATTAATCACCTTCGCAATTCTAATTCAAACCTCAATTGCGCAGTCTAGCTATACTGCTACAACCTGCTCTAATTTTTGTATGAAGCAGATTTTCCTTTGTTACTAGACAAAAAATTTCTATTTCTAGATCGTTAATCCTGTTAAATGACTGTATGGGACAAAATAAAAGCAGCTTTTTGATGTTTTCATTTCAATATTATTTTTGTTAAATATATAGTTAATATGTAAAAAACGCACGGAACCGCATTCATTATGGGTCGTGGATCGAAAACCCTTTTATTTTTTCAGAAAGATTTGCGAAAATATGTTATCACCTTCTTCATCCCAGGACCCGTTCCACTCCTGTTTCTGTTGCAGTGCTAACTCTTAGCACTCCCGTGTGGAGAGTATGTGAGGAAAAATTGAGGGAAAGAGGATTATGTTACTGATACAGAGTTGAATTGGAATACTTTTGCAAAACAACCTACGAACGTAACCAAACTCAATTATCCGAAAAGAAGTGTAAGTATTGTCAAGGTCATAGCTCAACGTATCAGAGTTGCACTGTACTCCTATTGCGTGTGTAACAGTGCGTGCCCACTGTCTAAAAGATGTTTAATGATGGTGTCTGCATTAGATTTTTCTTTAAAATGTACAGTATTATAAGAAGAACATTAATATTTTAATGTCTTTCTTTTTAAATAAATCTTACTGTTGAAACTATTCTTCGATCAATTGCTGCTTAAAAAATACCTGCTGAAACTTACAAACGTAACACAAATTATTACAGGCTCGTCTGTACCTTTCTTGAGTTTGACTTGTACAGTTGCTGTCAGGCTCAATTGAGACCAGTTTCTGAATCTGTTTCCTTCCGATCCGAAATAAGGATCGTTTTAAGAAAGAAATACTGTCTACAAAAAGCGACATTTTCATCCCTAACAGTTTAATAAAATTGTATCTGCTTTTTAGTCGTTGTTTTGGAAGGGAAATTTGAATTGAATCTTAAATTTTAACCGAAAACTCATAAATTATCCATTGCAAGAAAACTGATTGAGTTCAGTACATAAAGTACTACATCCTGAAACTATAGTTTTAGTCCCGTATAAGCGTATAGGAAGGGCATGAAAAAAAGTTTCGTCGTTTTTAACTGGGCAATAAAAGTGATTAAATTATTTTAACAGGCATTATATCAAAAAGCATACTTCATTATTTAAATTTAATATAATCAGTAGTAATTTGGTTGCCTTTTTCTTTTAGATATTAAGGACCTTGCAAAAATAAATTGCACAGGGTCACAATACTACCAGGGCCACCACTAGACTTAGTTACTTTCATATTATTAAATCCAGTATGAAGCGATATAAATAATTTTGTGTTTGAAAAATCATCACAAAATACCGGCAGCGGTGAATCCCTTCTCTCTTCCCATAAAAATTTGACTCTAAAATGAATAGATTAAGTTTCAAGAATATTATAATGACTTTACGTTTCAATAATTGACATGTAACCTCTCAGAAGTAGACTTAATCAGCTCGAGATTGCGATACACATCGCTTAAGAGAAATATCATTTTATTTTCTGTCGTAAATGTATATCTAAAACCATTAATTTAAATTTTTATCGCTATTTCTCCTTGCTCGTTTTTTTCACCGAGTACAATTAACACGTTGCACTTGAGTTTCTCATCATCAAGATATATAATACTAATTACAACATAATGTTACACTTTCCAATCACCGAGTCCGTTTGACCCCATAAACAATATTCCCAGAACTGAAAGATATATATAATTTTGGCTCTTCCTTCAGCGAATTAAACGCAATTTCAACAATAGCCTCAAATAGTATGATTATTTTTATTAGCCTAAAGTTGTACAGTAAAAGAAAATCAGCGCATCACCACTTTTCCAGATAGCAATTTGCAGCTCGAAATACAGGGAATACGTCTCATCAGTACATGTTTTTAAGTTGCGTGACAGCAGGAGATGAGACGTCAATAACAGTTCTGTAACAAAAGGCGTTGAGTAATTTTCAGTAGTTCCTGGTCCTCAATAATTAAGGAGTCATCAGGCTAAATATGAACCTTTTCTAAATACAGGTTCACGGTTTTTACTGTCTCTAAGTTGGACATCTGTTCTTCGAAGTCGGTAATAGACTAAGATTCAATTCATTTTTATTGAGCACGATGTCTTATTTGATTCTAATCATTTGAGTTTCCTCCGTATAGATTGAAGCATGGTTTTCAAGTTAAAAGGGAAATTATGAAGCACTTCACACATTCTGTGAGCGCAGTGGTGTAGCCAAGGGGGAGTTGAGATGGGGGGGGGGGCATACCGCGCCCTCCCCCCTCCTGAAACAACAAAGTTATATGTCTATGAACACACAGGCAAGGGCCTAAAATTTCACTTTTCGACCTGTAATTTCGAAAAAATTAATATACCCTACCAACCCTCACCCTCAAGAAAAAAGAACTTCGCTACGCTACTGTGCAAGGGAACTTCCATTTTTATATATTTATCTTTCATTGCAAAAATCATCCAGCAAATATTCCAAACATGTTATGTTCTTGATTCATTGCTTCAACTTTATAAAGAGTATAGAATCTACTTCTATACAATTTTTAGGGTTTAAATTTAGAAAAAAATGTCTTAATAATAGCTGCAGCTTATGAGATATGACCGTTACTGCTGAAAATATGTGTGTTTAAATATTTGTTATGGAAATCTTCAAAATTTAAGTGCTTTATATAAAAGTCGAGTTCAATGCTTTATAAAGTTCATTTGCTAACTCTGATATTTGACACATCTTAAATGCTTGGAATTGTCATAATTTGTCAAAAAGAACACCAGAAAAATGCGTTCTTTGATTTCCAGCATCGGTTACTTATTGAAAACTAAACAGACGAACTATCTACGAAATGCTAACTTTGGTATTCCGCTTAATGATAAATCTGTTGCTAAATCGTGTAGTCACTGCAGTAAGTAAATATTCTGTGCTTAATCGGGCAGACTATATGTGAATGCCTGCTTTAATGTGCGGCTTCGGTAAAATGTTCAGGACTACTCAATCGGGTAGAATATATGCAAAATGCTAAATGTTCTGACATTCGACTCTTGTTAAGTAATGAGAACTGTATTTAATCAAATATATGCGACTCTCATATTCGACTTCAAGTGGATGCTAGAAATGACTATCGATTCTGAACCATTGGGGCGCAGCGAAAAGATGAAGTTGGAGTAGTACAACCCCCCCCCCCCCCCAGAACCAGTTTTAACCATAATACCAATCCTTGGGTGCTAATATCTTTTGTAAATGCTGCATGATCCCCAGCCCCCTCCCCACCCCGTCCGGAGGGAAATTTTACTTATGACCAAATCATGAAAACATTTTGTATGTGTTCTGAAGAATATTAGTGTCTGTAAAGTAAAATACTCCTATTTTTTTATTTTTGCATCGCCTTAGCATTATATTCCTTTTAATTACTGTTTTGGGATGTCACATTTTTGCTTGCCAACGCAAAATAGATAAAATTGATAAATTTATAAGTTTGCCTTCTTTTGACCCTTTGAATATATCTGATTTTCACCATCTCGATCTTTCACCTCCTGAGTTGCAGGTAATATTTACAAAAAAACTTAAACTAAGTTACTCAATTATTTTATTACTTTTTTTTAGTCACACGAAACATTATTATTATTAGTTCGTAACTCAAGAATATAAAAATCAATTGTGTTTTGGTCTAAATTAGATAGCGTGTAAAAGTCATTTGTTATGTAAGCATTGCATTTGATATTGCCAGTGATTTGATAAATAAATTAAAAATTTATGTATTTAAATATAAGACTTCGCAATTTTTTTCTTTGTTTCGGAACAAGTTACGGTTTTATATTATGTAACTTATGTTTCATCAATAACTCATAATATTGATACAAAAAATAGTTTACCTTGATTAGAATTTGTTCTCCATTAACTATTCACAAATAGCGCATAATTGTAACAGTAATTTGAGCTAGGAGATAAAGAAAAGTTTCTAATAAATGAACAGAGAAAAGCTTACTGTTTTTGCTTAAAAATAATTAATATCGTAACTTTTTTCTGCTTTCTAAAGGAAAGTAGTTCTATGCAAATTAATTACAGTTTAACCGGCTGTAAACAACCAATTCAACGCTGTATACCATAAGTTTGCAAACAAAATTGTGTGCACGTGTTTTGAGGTTATAAGAAGTTCATTCTATCCTAGTAACGCTGAGAAAAGTTCAATTTTTTGCAATGTAGTGATGAATTTATGAAAGAAATCCACTGTTGTTGTATTTTTTAAGCATTTTTTTTTCTTTTTGATTATGCTTTTTTTTCCTTACCAATTTTACTACGGAAATATTTTTTATCAATTTGATTGAACAAAGTTTTATTATTTGAGCATGAAACATTTTAACAAGACATAAAAAAAAAAAAAGTCAACGGTGTATTTGGTTAAGAAAATGCACATAAAAGTCGTGAAGTTTATATTCAATCTAAAAGGAAGACATTGGTTTACTTATTCATCGTCAAACATCGTATACGGGCATTCTTAAAATTTTGCTTTTAAAGTTCACATTAAGTATAATGGTCTCAAATTTAGATGATATCTTATCGAAAACATCTTTCCTGTTTTAACATATATTCAAATTCATTCTCTTTTCTGAAATTGTGCTTCTGATAATGAGGAAAAATTACTAGTAATTTGAAAATAAGATCTGTTTGTTATCTCAGCTTTGGACGAAACATATATTTTTACATCACAAAAAAATACCCTGAGGAAATTTCGCAACTTTTATTTCTTAATCGTGTCAAAAACAAAAGTTCCTATGAAAGGTATCGCAATCTTAAACTGAGTCAAATACAGTTTTCCGTCGAAATGTTTAAATTGAAGTGCTTTATCATAATAATTTACTAGAAGTGTTTTGAGCAAAGGAAGTGTACGTGATGAAGCTTTTCTAAAGCTAAAATTTTTTTATCTATATTGCAACTCAAGTTTTCTCGAGAGAAAAATCAAGATTTAGCGATGCTAAAAATCTTTCTTTTTTCTTCGAATGACATTATAAATGTATTTAAAGAAGACCTCAAAGGTGTTAGAAGACAGTATCAATAAGACTGATGATGAATTAAACTTTTGTGAAAAATCAAAAGCTCTAATCATAGATGAAGAAAGATGGTATAATGAAAGATAAACCATTCTAAAATATTAATAGAATTCATTTTCGATTTTTTAAAAGAAATAAACTATTTTTTTGCTATGTTAGAAGACACTAGGGTACAAGACAGTTTTTAGTGATTATATTTAATAAATAAAAGGCCCGGAAAATTATACGTACAAATGACACGATTCAAAATTGTTATGCCTGTTTGTGAACTAGTAGTAAGTATTCGAAGTAGGAAATCCTTGGACTTCAATAGCGTTTGGAGACACCTTCCATGAATTTTTAGCAATGTATGAGTTAAATAAAAAAATTCAATCAATAAAAGCGACAAAACTATGATTTTCCATGCAAAAGTTTTTAAAAGCAAAAAGAAAGAACTTTTACGTAACATGGAGGACAACATCAATAAATAAACACTGAACAAGTGTGTTTTTTGAAAAGGAAACTGTTTTTTTTTTCTTTTTTGAAGATGCTTTAAGACGCAATCAATAAGACAAAGTCTTCTATGCTTTTATGAATTAAATCAAGTCCGAATGAAATTAATACGAGCAAGAAAAATTTCATAGAAAATTAAGTCGAATGAAAATAACAAATTGGAAATTTGTAATGTTAAAAAACGATTTAGGTATTTAGAAGGATGACATGTAAGGTACAAATAAGGTTTTGTTTGCCGGGGAGCTTAGCTCCTGTATTTCTTTTTTATTTAATATTTCTTTTTACAAATGAGACGAAATTAAGTTTGTTTACATATACAAATAGGTTTTAAAGACTAGTAGGACTAACACTCTTTCTGTTAGAAATAAATCAACGGTTACACATTTATTACGAAAATGAGCTAGACAGACAGAAAATTTTCATCTCTAAAAATAAATAAATACATTTAGACACATATCAACCGGTTATAAGGTCGTTTTTACTAAAATTATTTTTTATATGAAAGTGATTAAAGAAAAGAAATATATTAAGATCTTGACGCTGTTCAAAATATTATATTTAACCCTACTCTTTTTTGGGGAAGAGGTGGAATCCTCTTCCCGCGTTTACATATCGATGCATTGCACGTCCCTAAGCCTTAGAAGGGCTTTAACTAATAAGAGATCTTCAAATAGCGTATAATCTTGGACAGTAATATTTGTTGCACCTGGTTGGAAGTTATTTCCCACTGCCTAACTAGAGAGTTCTTGAAGACATTGTCACAGTAAGAGAAAATATTTTACTGTTGTATGTGCCTGGGCCTCGACTCTGGGACTGCTCTGGTGCTCGAGTGCCACCTCTAAAAAAGTTTGTGAACCATAAGGAAGTAAAACGAAAGGAATCTCCGTATTATTTTTTAAAACTACTTCAAACAATTAAACCTTATTGTTTCATACTTAAAGTTGTTTTGTTTTTCTTGTACTTTTAGAATACCAATGCAGCTTTGTGGTAGTTTATTTTTTTATTATTTTTTATTTTTTGCATATTTGTTTATTTTTTGTTTGAGCTAGGCATTATTGACATTTTTGTTTGCATTAATTCTCGATTGTTGAAAAAAGTTGCTAATATAACAGTAATTAATAATTTACATAGGTTATTTTTCATTAAAAATTGCCTGATACACTTTTTCGTGAGGGTTAAAATGTGAAATTTAGCCTTTTTCATTCATTACAGCCCCCCCCCCCCCCGCCTTCCCACGAGATTATGTGCTTAGAGTTTGACAGTCCTCTGATTTTGATCGTAACCTGGCGCCATTGGCTGTATGAAGTGAACCAGGAATGGACTCCAGTATGAATAAAAATAGCAATAATGGAGATGTTCAGTTCTAAATTTTTTATACAATTCAATTTAAATATCTTCAAGTATGGGAATGTAGGGCAAAGTGAAATCATGAAATATTTACTCTGTTTTAGCACCACCTATCTGGTAATATTTTACCTATGCAGTAACACATGTAGTCTATTCCAGTCAAGAAAAAGTTATCTCTCTAAAGATCGAAGAATATGATAACACAAGTAATTTTCAAAACTTGTTATTATGAAACTTTAAAATTCATTTTACTAATATTTTAATTATTAAGACCGACTAATATTCGGTGCCGTATTTATATGTTTAATATTAAGCTTATTTTTATTTCAAATTTTTTGTGCATTAAGTCAAGTGCAAACGGTACCAAGTGAAATAGTTCTTTTCGTTTACTTATACTGTAATTTATATCATCCAAATGGATATAATCCTCATTTAATAATTCACTTATTTTTTTCATTCATTCACTCATTTATTTTTTTCATATATTAATTAATTAATTAATTTGTTTATTGTCTCATTATCTCTACATTAATTCAATCATTGTTTTATCTGCTCATTCATTTGATCAATATGTTTTTAATGATCAAATTGAAAAAGTGAAATTTCCACTTTTTTAGGGTAGAAATTTACTGCGTAAAATGTAAAATAATGTTTCAGCGCAAGTTTTATTATAAAATGCATTGTTCTTTCTTTATGTACTGAAATTTTTAAAACAAATTTCTAATTTGCTCACTTTGAAAAAGGTTAAATTATTTTAACTATTTCACTTTTCCCGTATTCAACTAAAGCTCATAAGGTTAAATCTATGATAACGATTAATGATGGGGATGTTTTTATAAGCAGGAAATTAATTTCAATGATATTTTGAAGATCACTGAAGCAAAACTCTTTATGAGTATATAAATTGATTCAAGAGTCCTAATCATACATAAATGATTATGGCGAAAATTTAGTTTTCTAATGCAAAAACTTTCATTAAAAATTACTGTTTCTTTCTTTCTTTCTTTTTTTTTTTTTTTTGAAACACAATGCATTGAAAACAATGATAGGTATTTTTTGGAGTAGGCTGTTTGTTGCTGGTGCTCCAGCTCTGAAACCAGCTTATGTTTGTTAAGTGTTGAGAAGAACCACGTAAATTAAAGTGAATACAAATAATTTAAAACTTGAAAGTATATATTAATTTCCATTATCCTATCACTCAAGCACACTAATAAAAAACAGAGATCACATGAACAGAACTAGTATCCTAGACACATGCTTACTATGCTTGTTTAGAAGTTGCTGGAAAATACTTGATTTTATTTCTTTTATTTATTTTTTTTCTCGTATAATCATTAGTTTTTGTGATTAAGTAATACAGAAATTGGTTCAAAAATTCAAATAATTATTAAAATTATTATTAATTATATGAATTATGTTGAAAAAGAGTATTTTTTTTTTCTAATCTCTGAGTTTTGCTACCACAAATTAATATTCCAAGACCTATTATTAATTGAGATCTTCAGTGATACTAAGTGCTGTAACATCCAGTTTTTTCAGCCAATTTAAAAATCAAGCTATAGCAAATAAAATGGGATAAATAAATACTAGAAATTTTCTATAATTAATGCAAGTACAAATTAGAAATTACAAAAATTTAGAAGAGTTAAGAGTGTCCATACTAATAATCAAAAACAAAGGACATGCGTTCAAATTATATTCTAACCAATTTAATAAGAAAACAAACTCCTTATTACTCACATCATTTTAATGTATATACAGAGTTTGAAACGAATTTTAATAAACCAAGTAGTATGTATTCATAAAAAGAGCAGTATTTTACCTTGGAACCTGGGCCTAGCTCCCCATTTTTCTCTGAGTGCTCAGAAGGGAGCAAAATAGCGTATATATGTTGAACACTCGAAGGTAACAGCTCAATTGCGAATTAATTCCTTAGTTGAATTGCCACTATTGAAATGGATAAAGGAATCGGAAGTTTCAGAAACGTATTCGTTGACATCATAAATCCATAAATGTAACAGGCGTATATGCTTAAAGTGTCGACTAAGTGTGGCATTTCGTAATTCAAACCGACGAATGAAGAAATGGTTCGTTAAATGTTGAGTAAAATCACGTATCCGAATTAAACGTACAACAGTATCAGTTCAGTTTCGAATTGAACTTCAGTTGAGATGGATAAAGACAGTTGTTCACAAGTTGTACTGCTTTCTTTATTGACATCCTAAAAGAAAGATACACCGATGCTTAAAGCTTGGACTAAATATAACATTGTACGATTCACATTAACAAATGAAAGAATGCTTCACTCAGTGCAAAATACGACCCTTTGTTCCACAATAATTGGCATTCTCTTGGTTTGGTACGATATCCAATCCTTTTTGTCAATTGTCAAAGTCCTTTTTTAGCAACCTGAAGGCATATATACACATATATTTAGTTTCATTTAGTATTGGAAAAAATATTTCTCTTAAATTTAGCTGCTTTATAATACAAGTTAGATCAAAATGCCAAAAAGTTTCAAAAAGGAAAATTCTTTTAACCTGTTATGATACCGAAAAATAGAATATTCGATTTATAAAGCCAAATATGTTCTTCAAAAGATATTATTTTTCGATTCGACCTGACATATTAATGTAGTTTTCCACTGTACTTGAGGCAAAAATGCATGCACGAAAAATTATCTTAACTTAAATCTTCCGCATTATTTTAAAATGTTGCAAAATCGCGAATAGTAAGTACCATACTCAGTTTTATATTCATAAAAATAAAATAAATTGTATGAAGAAAACCTTGGCATCATCAAAACTATTCTGCATAAAACACAAGAAATGTTTCTGAAACAATAACAGTTTTGGTCACATGAGCATAATTTTCCAACTTGTATGCTATGCACGTAAAACTATTTCAGTTACGGAAGACGAAACAGACTTTAAGTTTTTATGAATATTCCCAGAAAAATGCTCTTGAGCTCTGAGATTTAGTATCATGGTGGTTTACACTTAACAGCAAAGAAGTTATTACATTGCACATAAAAGTAATACTTTGACGCGAACTAAAGTAATTTTTCCAGTTAACCGTGCATGGCATAGCTTTTGGAATAACATACTCCGCGTGTATGTGTGCTTTTGATGTTTACTTATCTATATATAATATCTTTATTATCTGCGCGCGATGTATACAAAGAGTTCTTTATCTGAAAACAACTTGCTTCTAATTTGGGAATGCTCTTACAAATACATTTCATAATGACAAGGCGGAATGGACTTGCAGTCTCAATCAATTTCCATATTTCTTCGTGAAACATTTGGCAAAAGCCATTCTTTAACACATCTATATGTAAGTCAACCATGCGATGCATCCGTTTGGTCTGTTCCTGAGGGTATGATAAGTGTGATTGATACAGCTTTATCCTACAGCTTTTGATTTCACCTGAAGTGATGTACGCATGTGTGACCATTGACGAATTTTATAGAAAACAGAAAGGAGATAAGACGTTTATACTCTTATTACAATGTATCAAACTCTCGGAAGAAAAGTCCACACATGCAGCAAAAATTGTTATTGAGTGTGATTGATATAACTTTATCAATTGGCTTTCGATTTTCCGTAAGATGATCAGCGGGTTCTACGTTCAGCTTCGATGGGTTTTATGAAGAAGAAAAGAGTCGAAAGTTTTTCTTACTACAATGTAGCAAAATTTTTAAGCAACACACGTTTAACAATAGGATTGATACAACTTTGTTCCAAAGAATTTCCTTTCTTACAAGGTAAATATACTGGGCGCTTTTACAAAGGAAATGTAATGAGCGAGCTTTAATCAAGTTTAGTTGGAATCCCGATGGCACCTGTTTACATTGAAGCCTGCTTCTTACCAATACAACTACTATATATGTAAAGGTTGTATTGAAGTAGCCCAATTTAAATCTGATAAGGAGTATTAGGCTGAAAATTCTCGCACTGTACCTTTTCTCCCCTACTATAGAGACTTTTCTTGTTGCACTTTGAGAATGCCTCTAAAAAGCCAGCATTACGTCAATGTAAACGGTATCACTGCGTCAGTAATAAAAACTTCTATCTTCGATTGCAGAATAGCCATTTTGAGGGAAAACCCACATGTTTTGCAAAAATAATGATTGTCATTGATAAAACTGTATCATATAGCTTTGCCTAAGGTTACAAACGCAGCACCGCCGCCATAACTTGACTGATTCCTACACGAATCAGCACAATTTAATTTTGCCAAGATACCCGACGCAAGCAATAATTACATCAGGATCTTTCGACTACCTGGATCAACGATCTCTAACAATGATCTCCCAAAATGAAATTCTAAGAGCATCATTTGTGAAAACATTGAAGGAAAAGGTGGTTAACAAGTTTATTTACTCATTTATAATGGCCCTGCATCAAAATAATTGAAGAAAGAAGAAAGTAAAATTGTCTCGCATTCGTAATGCCATAAAATAGAACATCACATGTAACAATATTACCGTACAATAAGATAAGAATCAATACATCTTTTTCTGTTTCGGACTTGCCCCACACATAAGTTCAAAAAGATGTCTCATTAACTCGGTTTCAAAATAAATAAATAAAATACTTGGACAAATATACTACGAGCATAATTCATGAAACTATAAATTATAGTAGAAGTAGCAGCTTAGTTATTTAAAAGAGTATGGAATATTGCTCAAATAATATTCGTTTTCTTTAAATAATCAATTAGCAATTATTTAGCTGAAAAATTTTTGTTTAGATCATAAATCTAACTTTTCTAGTTCATAAAAAACTGCTCCTGCCGGTCTTTGTGTTTGGAATTGAAGGGCAAAAGTAGTGAAAAAGAAGCAAAAAAAAATAAATAAATAAATAAATAAATAAAAATGAAAACTAAAAATAAAAACTTCCGGATGCGTATAAGGATAAACTAACAAGCCGAAGAAATCGGGGAAAGATTCTAAACTTTTGATTCAATTCGAAAGGAAAAAGAAAAAATAATCACTTGAATTAGAATTAAATGCAAAAATTTAGTATTATACAATATTAAGTATATATGAGGAATAATTATAGGTTAAATACCTTTTAATGATACTGGTGAACATCAGCATTCGTTTTTATCAGTCAAAAACACGATGCATAAAAAAAAATAGCTGGGATATGATCCAAAAATACCAGAAGGAAATCATAAATTTCTCATTCATACATTTTCTCAGTTAAAAATACACGTTTACAAAAGAAATCTATCTATTGATAAGAAGGAAATAAATCAAAGTTTTATAACCCTTTTATGTTGTTGGAAAATAAATTTAAACAACAGAAATTTCAAACTCATATGAAACGAAAACATCTCAAATAGACCATTAAAAACTTTGTAAGTGATCAAATGCTTCAATTACTCATAATAAAAATTAATGCTAGCGAGAAACATACTTTTAATTCGTACAAGTAATTCTAATTTCACGCTTGATCTCTTAGAAGAATAATACACGATAGAAGAATCAAGAATGCAAACATTTCAACAAGAATTCAAACTTTTCAGATAAATTAGCACCATCGCCGTCACTACACGAACCTGCACAATTTCATTTGGAGCTGCCCCCGATGTAAGCGATAAATACGTCCGTGTTGGTCGGCCCCTAGATCAACAGTCCATAACAATGCGCACCAAAAAATGAGTTTCTAACTGTAATTGAAAGCGCTTGCAAGGAAAAAGGAGGGCGGTACGAGGACTCAAATCATTTACATTTTGTCAAGTACAATAACGTCAACTAGATTAATACCAGTTTTTAGGCAAGCTTTCTATCATTATCAGCGTTTTTCTGGCAGAAGAAATGAAAGTGTCTGGAATGCTTTGATGCGTCTCTGATTGTTATTCTTAAACGATACTGCTATGATGGAAAATGAGTTTTATATTGCATACGAGAGCTTTATGTCTTAATCCTGGAACATCATTAAAATGTACTACTGGTTGAGCAAACAACAATCAAGCAGTCACGATTTGCTGTGTCTGTGTTCGAGAACAGAGAATTATGGAAAGAATTATCTTTAACCTGAAGGTTGATAGCAATAATTTAAAACGATTTCATTAAATGATACTTAATTAGGATTTGAAGAAAGAAATTCATTTTTGCTGACCAATGTAGTACTGAATAGATTTTTAGAGTGCAGATAACTCTAAAAAAAGAATTAAATAAGCAAGCGTTGGAAAACATAGAATTAACGAAACTCACTTAATGCTCTCTGTGAAGAGTGCTGTTGGTTAATTTAATATCTTTAAAAAAACCTTAAATTAATAGATTCTTTTATTTTTTTATTCAATTACCCATTTGTTTTTATTTATTAATTCATTCTTTTTTTTTTGTAAAACTACATTTTTTAAATTAATCCTTACATATTTATCAAGAACTATATATCAAAAGACTTTTCTTCCTCTATTGGAATGTATTTTCTTAGTTAAAAAGCCAAGAATATAGGTAAGAAAAAAAAGGAACCCCTCTTCTCCTTAAAAAAAAAAAAAAAAAAAAAAAAACTAAATAGAATGGTAAACACAACACAACTTCAAGACCCTGATAAACGGTAAAATAATATCGAGTTTATCACCACGGAATAGTTATTAGAATACAATTGAGGAATCAAGAAGCAAAGGGATGTAAGGGGATAACAAGTACAAATGATAGGAGAGCCTCTCCACTGTTTTGGGGCAAGTAATGGTCCTAGTAGCCTTAGTAGGTGCAGCATACAGCATGATTTAGAAAAAAAAATCAATGAAAGCCTACCTAACGTCTGAACCTTAAAAGCGCTTTACTCGAAACTTTATAAAGTCCACTTACATCCCTTTGCTTCCCACTGCTACAATTGTTAAGAAGGAATTATTTTCTAATCGCTAAATTTCCAATCTAAGCAAGAGAATATTATAATAATTTAATAAAGATTTAAACGCGGTTCATTTTCAAAATAAAATGCTGATTACATTTGATTTAAATTGAATACATAAGCCATAAAACAGTCATGTAATATTAATCGGTTTTGATGCTTCTAATCAACTAAGCTTTCCTCACTCAACAGCCCAAACTCCTGCCTATCAATGCGAAACAAATTTCACGCTCTCTTAAATCCAGTAATTATAAATTAAAAAGTAATTTCCTAAAGTAACTGAAACGCATAGATGAAAACAATTGAGATTAATACAGCATTTACATACTTAAACGAAAAACTCTTGTTTAAATTTTTTATGAAGCGTTCGGTTATCGCTGAGCTTTCGTTTTGCAATTCCAAGCATAAAGTGAACTTTCAATCAACAAACGTTCTTGAATAAATGAAAAATAGATTTGGTGTGTTTGTTAACTTAATTTAGAGATTTGAGAATAACTTTGAGTAAAGATTTTTTTTTTCATTTTTATTTTTGGAATTCAACAAAATTCTATAAATAAAATTGTTTTTGCGAGCATTGAAAAAATAAAAAAATGTCGAGTGATTAAGCTTTATCAATCTAGCTGTATTCAAAACTTGAATCATAAAATATGCATGCTTAGGTACTTACTCGCAAATAATACGTAACTTTCAAAGACAACTGACGCACGTTCGTTTTATAGTCTTTATAGCATCTGTAGGTGCAGATGTATATTATTCAAATGAAAAATCCTCATATATATGTTACCGTTAAAGTATATAATGCAGTTATTTTATAGAATACCTAGTTATTCCATGAAATAACTGATCGTGTTCATTAAAGTGTGTAATATGTTATTAATTTGACAGTTTAACTAGTTATTCTATGAAATAACTAGGTATTCTATAAATTAACTAATGAGAAACAGTTAAAGTGTAAAATAAACAACTTATCTAAAATGAAATAACTATATATAGGTACTCTATAAATAAACTAATGATAGACAATTAAAATGAAAAAGAAGCAATTTATCTAATTTATGCAGCGTATAAATGGTATTTATGGAAACGTACCATAAAATCATTTGTTGCAACAAGGATTACTAAAATGACACTTGAAATTACAAAGAACATTATTTCTAAATCAAAAACATTTTTTGTTGACACACTGTGTTTTACACGAACATTTTGGGGGTAACACAGGGGTGGAAGGTAAATGTATTTGTCGTGCAAGATATGATATAGATTATTTTACACTTTAACGGGCTGCACATCGTTATTCGATGAAATAACTAGTTAAACCATGAAATACAAGAGTTTTACACTTTAACGGACACTATTAGTTATTCCATGAACTAACTAGGTATTCTATAAAATAACGGATTTCATACTTTAACGGTAAAAAATATATATAATAGCGAACTCACTGTTCGAGTAACGCTCTGACGTCATCATCAATGAAGCTCGCACCATTGCACTTGATAATTTGATAATATTTTTGATAACGTTTGACATGCAGGGAAATGCTTTATTTTGACAAAACTGAACTGGATCTGGTAACTTTACTGTTTTATTGGTAAGAGTGCCATTTAAGGAGAATAAAGAAACGAAAAAGTGGTTAATAATGAACGTTATCCACTGGAGTTAGGGTTTAAATGTCAACTATAGAAATATCACCAAACAGGAAATTGCTTCGTTCAAATGTAGAAGCAATTCAATTACCTGTCATACCTTGACGGGCGATTTTGTAGTAATGAAATATTGAGGAATTGGGTGATTAACCGTGTTTTACCCATATTGCATCCTAATTTTTCATGAAGTGGCTTAAAATATGCTTCACGTTAGTATGCTTGTAATGAACTCTAAATTAATGAAATCTCTATGAATTATTTTCTTTAAAGCCTGATATTGTTGATATGTTCTGAAAATCACGTATGATTCTTCAAATAAAATGTTAATTGTGCCGTTGGTGTTGCTGTAATGCTGTTTAACATTATGGACCTCGCCCCGAATGTATCAGAAAATATCTTTCCGTGCAAATCTAAATATGTTCATTATCAATATTATATCAATAACTTTGTTTCTCATGTCGAAAGGATATGAAAAACACACACAAAAAAAGGAGTTCCTTAACTTTAAAGATTGAAAAATAATAAATAATAGAAATTTTTAGTGTACGAGTTTTAGTTCTTTCTAAGTTAAAAATGAAGTAAGAAAATAAAATTATAGGACAGTAAAAAGAAAAAGCGTCTTAATGTTTGATAAAGTTAACAAAATAATTTTTACAATAATTTTTAATCCAAGATTTAAATTTATAAATACACTTAAAAAACAGATTATTTGTTTATATTTTTGAATAACTATAAAACATTGCAAATACTAAGAATGCATTTAACATTCCATTCTACTTAGCATGATTGCTTCGCATTGTTACTTTTTCGTCATAAGTAAATCATTCTACTAAATACAAAAGTGCATATAACTTTTTTTTTAATCCAAAGGGAAGGGAGACAAAGATCATTTGTTTTTAAACCCTTAAATAAACTAATTTAGAAAAGAAAATCTACCAATTTTCAAGCATATGGCTTTTGATTTGATAGTGGGACAATTTGATGATAAATAAAAGAACAGTAAGAAAGTCGACTTTGTAAACAAAAGAAAAAAAAAATTAATTTCTGCCTATAAATTTCCTTTTGAAACTACTAAATGATCTAAAAAGCATGGCATCATAATGAAAATTCAATGTATTCAAAAAGCGTAGCTATACCAATACTAAATATGTGTTATTAAATTAGTATCTAGTAACTCGTATCTAGTTTTGAAAATTGAGTAGAAAGGAAAGGATAAATTTTGTTAAGCTGTAAAAAGTAGAAAGTAAGAAAATGAAAAACATAAATAATTGCAATTACAGGCAAACTACACTTTATTTTTTATTCATTTAATTTGAATGAGGTAAAATTAAATATAAAAATATTTTATTAATTTTTAAACCCATAATTTTTTTACATTTAAAAAATGCAATGAAATGTACTTCAAACACGCCCTAAAACTTTTTTTCTCGTTTGTTGAAATATTTCGAACTAATTTTCATAAGAACTAATCTTTGATACAAAGTTGCAGTTACACTTCCTTAAATCCTTTTCTTTGCATTGACGATACAAATCTCACTTAAATAGTCATTTTTTAAATGTGGAATCAATCATGCATTTATTAAGAAAAGCAATCGAGCGTTTGTTAAACATTAAACGTTTTTCTTGATACATTTAATTGTAAAAGGAATCGCATTTATTGCGAGATTATTCATATCTAATTAATGATTTGGTCTGAGATTTGAAAATTGGGAAACTGAGAAAAATCAAGTATTTATTTGAAGGAAAGTGCTTGAGGACTTCCTTGTTGTATCGAATCTGATGTTAAAACGTGAGATAAAAGGCGTGTTAACCAAAACGTCATAAGTCAAACAGCAGGTTTTGATGAATGATGTCAGATTTTAATGCAATTGTGGTGATTTTTGGCTAGCAGTTTTTGGCAGTCATTTTCTTTGACATGTTTATTGCCTATGTTGCCAAACTTATTCAAAGTTAGGCAGTAATTTAGAGGATTTTTGTTTATTTATTTAAATGAAAAAAAAAAAAAACGAGATTGGGGCAAATCTTTTACGTTGAACTTTTCCCCCCCCCCATGACGTTATAAACAAAATGGTAATTATAACTACAAAAATAAAAAGTATAGAATTGTTTTTCAGATAATGTGCTCAAAAAGAAGCAACATGTTTATGTTACATTTTTTTTCACCAGAAGACATTTTTTGATGTTTCGAAATTAAGGCCATATTATTAATTTACGATTCACTCAGCCTTGTTAAATTATGAGCTGTGTCAAATGTTTTCAGTCTTGATAACAGATATCTGTATGTTACTGTGTTGATTCCGAAATATTTAAATATTTTCTTTTCCATCTATGGTATACATCATTTAATTAATATTTAGTGTGTTATTAAATCCGAAATAAACATAATGTGCACATAAAAATTAAATTTTCTAATGAAGATGTAACTAAGCTTTTTGGTGCAGATTACGGGAAGGTGTATTTGCGGATTTGCTTGCAGAATGGCGTTTAATTCAGTCGTTTTTTGACTAAGATGTACTCAAAACGAGATTTAATGAAATTTGTTTTTTCTAAGTCCCTCTAAGACCGATCTGAAATAGTTCCACAATTGACTAAAGTAGCAGACACAAATGTACTAATTCTCCTTGTATGAGGGCTTATCATAAGAGAGGGTTAGAAGCATGAATAATACAACAAGAGACCCCCTACTACATTAACCTATTCAAGTATTTGACTAAATATTAAATATCGATTTCACCAGACTAATACGTTTATTTTGTATGATGTTTAGTTCGTATATCTTCTATCGCACCAAAACAAACAAAGCTTATCAAAAATAAATTAGAAAATTCAGTTATATTTTAAACATTTTTAAAGTAGGCCACCTCAGTGCGGGCCTAGTAATCTATATAAATAAAAGTAACTCAATTTAAAATTAAAAAAAAAATCCACTGAGCCGCAAATGTAGAATCAAGAGGAAAAATTGAAAATCTTTTTAAAAGCCTTTCGCTATTAAAAATCAATTACAAGTATTTTATTTGTTAACAAATAGAAACTGGCAACATATAAAAATTTTAAATCATTGCGTTTAATTTCTTTGTCGGCCAACACTGAATTCGGTTACCAATCGCGTGAATAAAGGCTTAGCTGTATTTAAAATCTGCTTTAAAAAAACGTTACAATTCGAATTCTATATTACATGGAAGTTCCAAACACATTCTATCAGACGCAGAAAAAAAAAACTATTTTGGTAATAAATTTTTAAATTTTTAAATATGTTTTCACAGCAAAAATCGCGCAGAACCTTTTAGAGGTTTTTAATTAATATTTTTGTTAATTAATATCATCCAAAGACGCAACCTAGATAAGTCCACTCTCAATCAACTCTCCCTTCGAACATTTTTTTTTTTCAAAATCGGTCCACCCGTTTCGACACTAGAGTGCCACAGACAGATACAGACACACAGACACGTAGTACTTATATCACCCCCCCCCCCTTAATTTGTGTGCCGGAGGTTAAAAACGTTTAAAGCCAGAATCATTACTAGATCCAAATGGGAATAACACCCATGCTAATAAATAAAATTTTTAGAATATTCAGAAAAATCACAGATCCTGCTTTTGAATATATTCGACAATATGCTCAATAGCATTCGCAAAGGAACTAAAATAAACGAGTTCCCAGGCTATATCTACTCATGCGCTTTCCCTTTCGTCTTCAACATGATCAGGAGCAAAGGTGAACAAAAGTCACGCGCTGTTACATGTACTTCACGAGTTTAGTTACCTGAATTTCTATGACGCATGCCCAGTGCATGTATTTTTATTATCCTTTCGTCTTTTTGAAGGCAAAATGAAAAGCGCATGAATAGACATTGCTGACTTCAAAACTTATTACAGCTGCAAAACACTGGTGAGGTCCCATGTGTGAGCTTCACAAAGAAGTATCAGAAATTAGAGGCTTTCACGACAAGTTTTTCTCTGCTTAAAGTGTATCAGATTGCTTAATGTTTAAAAAATGTCAATTCTATCTATCCAAATTATCTATCCGCTATCTACATATCTATATAATAGCGATGTCGTCTTCGAAAACATTAATAGAGCCCAAATCGTGCTTTTTCAAAACAAAGGGAGTCAATTTCGGCGAAGACTTCTCTATTATACTATTAAACTTGCAAAAGGAGGACCAGAAACAAAACTTGTTGCAATAACGAGGCGTCCCCTTGCTAAAATAGTCTGCTAAAGTGTTTGGTTGGTTAAGAAATCCTGATTTCACCTGGCTGGTACTCATAATCACCACCGCCTCGTCATCACGCTTTGCTCTCCAGCAACCATTCAGCGAAAGAGAGCGGGAGACGCCAGATAATGATTAAATTATCACACATATCATACCGCCAGATCTTGCAGTCTGGAGCTCTCAGCAAATTTCTGCATTTGCCTGAATTATCTCTTCATTCCTACGAGAAATGAACGTGACCATCATTCGCTTTGCAACTTGAACAACCAACTTTGCTTATCTCCTAGCATTTGAGAAAATTGACGTGAGTTCAAGCTGTCTGATGAACAAAGACCTTGTTTACTTAAATGACATGGCTATGTGAAGATGTAAATGCTTCAAGTTTTTATTTCTTTTTTAGTTCTGCTCAAAACTAGCAGAAGACAATTATCTTGTAAGCGGGAATTTTAAAATCAATGCTCGAAATGTAATAACATTAATAAATAATAACTTTTGTGTTAATCTCTCTCTCTTTTTCAAAATAATTTTCAGATTTTTCTTTTTAAAATTGATGCTGATATTGTTTGCAGTTTAAACAGCTCTTTTTAGCAAATGATGCAAAAATAATTAATATGTACGGTTTAACTATTATTGGTACTGGAATTTCTATAGATAGGACATTTTATTCAACCATTTACGATTTTGCAATACAGTATTAAAATCATAGTTCTTTTAAAAGAGTAAAATTACGAAAGTAAAAAACCTAGTAATATAATTGCAAGTATTTTGGCATAACAAAACAGGTTTTAAGGAATAACTTATCCAACTTTAGTGAAAATAATTAAGGAATGGCTTCTAATAAGTGTCTGAAAAGATTTTTCTTTATCTTAAGAATTTCAATTTAAACAGTTAGGTGAGGCATAACAATATGGTTATGGTTACGTAGAAAAATAGAAGTCAATTTTTCCCACACATGAACACAGATTTTGTTTGTAGTCTTCTGTTTGATACTTTATCATTGAAAAATGCTCCTAGTAAGTTCATACTGTTTGTTAGTCCAATTTCTACGTAAAATTTCAGTTAACTCAACGGTCGAAAAAAAAATTTGAGCACTTGTACCAATAGCAGCAACGAAAATTTGATAGTAGCTATATTTTAAAAAATACGTTTTAGAAACCACATACATCAAAAGTAAAGTCGTCGGTTTAACGTTTCTGTAAACTTTGTAAAATATCAAATTTCATTACTTCACTTAGAAATTTTTGTTCATACCTTCAAGTTGGCGGAAAACAAACTATTTTTCGGGGGGGGGGGGGAAGCAACGCATTTGGAACTTTAGGGCAAACGCTTTATTTCCAGCTTTTTATTTATTAATCTTGACTTTTAAATGAAATACTTTGAAATTCTCCTTTTGATGGCAGCAGTAAATATTTTTGAATTATTTCATATATATTATTGTGAACAAGTAAAAGGCAGAAATTAGGAATGAGATTTCGAGATATTTGAAGAAGCGCTTTTTGGAATTAATACTAATAATAGGAAAATGTTGGAGTTAGTTTTTTTTTTTTTTGGTCACGCTTTTTTCTTTTTTTCAGCGTATACCAAATAAGCAAGCTTGTACAATAAATCTAACGTACAATAGGTGGCATTGCAGTTACTGCTATTGACCTGCTCACGGCAGTATAGCTTTCATGTGACTGAAAAGTACTTGACGCTCTACGACAAAGCTCTTTCTGAAAAGCAGATCTGATTCGAAACGTGTTTTTTCGATTTGAAGTTATTAAGAGTTGTAGAGTTATATTGTTTATACATTTTTTTTTAGTGGTAACGTAAATTATGCATGGAGTGAAGTTCATTTGGAAGATTCGTTCGACAAAAAGAAGGAACAAAAAGTGAAAATGGTTATTCCATTAAAAAAGTTTGGGAAGGCGGCGATAATTATTAACAGACCGGCCGGCGGCATACAGTTCCACCACCCTCAAAAGCCTACTTACTTTGCAAAAGCAAACAAAATAATAATTTTTATTAACTAGTAGTTATACTGTTTTTTTTCTTTATTTTTATACCACATAACTTTGCGAAGAACTAAGTAAACTTCCGAGTACGATCTTTTTTTTTTTTTAATTCAGTTCTTTTATGGGAAAACTGATCTATAGAAGAAAAAAATGGATATGTGCAAACTTCTCCTTTTGCGTAGTTTAAATAATTTAAAGGGTTTTTTTCTTTTTGGGGTGTATTACTGCATCAGAACCAATGCTTACATTTATGACTCTCGTAAAAATGTTTCAAATGTAATTTTATTATTTAATTCGCTATCAAAATTTAATGTAATTTATCTTTTTCTTTTAGATAATTTTAACACATTATTTCAGTGTCCAAGTTAAATGCTTTGTTTGCTCAAATACTTTCTGACGGAATCATTGTTGACGCGTAAAAAAAAAAAAAAAAAAAAAAAAAAAAAAAGCTATATGTAAGGTAAAAATATGAACAAAAGTGCCTTATTCATGCGTGAAACATTTGCTAAATACAAGTGAGCTGATATTTCATTTTTATTTATTGTTTAATGATTCTTTATTATTAAAAACATTGTGATAAAAAACACATTCAAAATTAATTTTTAAACCTTCACTTTTTTTTCAAAACGGTAAAATATTTAATACTTTTATTAATATACTTTAGCGAATGTTATGCATTACTTTGTATTATTTACTGCAAAGTTTCATATTTCATCACAGCACTTTATATTTTTAAAATACCTTCACGGAGTTAATTATTCTGATCAATAAATAGACTCTAAGGTAAAAATTTAAAAAAAAAATTGATTTCGAATGTTTTATTTTAAGTAACTGCGATCTTGCCTTTATGGCATTCATAAGGAGGAAAAGACATAAGCTGTACTACAAATAAAAAAAGAAAGTAAACGAATAAAAGAAAATGGTTGCAATGAACAGTGACCAAAAAACAAAACAAAATAAAAGAAGAAGCCATAGTGTCTGAAATGGTCTGTTTACTAAATTTTGAAAATCTTTGGTATGGTACTAACATATGGTTCAAGTGTTAAATTTACGTGTTTAAAAATTATGCGCAGAGTCGACTACTAAGAGCCGTTCTAAACACCTCCTTGGTAGGTGAGTCGAAAACGAAAATCGCGAGTTAGTTGAGGATGTTTTAGCGTAGGCTAGGGAAATAGTTTCTATTCTAAAATCGAGTATTTAGTTTTACGAGAGAGAGAGAGAGGCTGGTCTAAGCATCCCACACAAGCCTGTTTATCCGTACTCCGTTCTCCAATCGCCATCATTTTACGAGCATTAAGCATCGATATTGCTTTGATTTATTTATTTCCAACTCGGGACTCTCTGCACTTTGAATCCATTTTTGCCATCTCTTCCAGGCGAATAAAGCGATCCAGAAGCATTCCCACAGGCTACTTCAATCTTTGGGTAGTATCGTAACTTTGAAAGCCAGATTGTAATGGCCACCGAGGAACATAAAATCGTAGTCAATCAGATTCGAGTTGTGGTCACGTTTGAGTTTACCTATGACAATAACACTCCGATCTTAAAGGCAACCCCGGATTCCCGTCCTTTACAATAGCATCGATGCAGTAAGAGCGTCATATCGAAGTTTGATTTTATATTCGCGGAATCGTAATTCTCGTCGACTTTTTTCATCTATAATTTTAGAATTTTTCCGATCTGCAGTTATTTACCAAGAAGCTGGAAAATCGAGAGAGCAATATTATTCTCAAACGTGGCGACTTTTATTGCGCATTTTATGACCTGAAGTGTATTTCTCGAAATGTAACTGCCATCGTGGGGAATGAAATAAAGGTGAGTAAAGAAAAAAAAAATTATATACATATTCCGCGCGCGCGATTGAGAATTTAAGAATTTATGCGGAGAGCTCTGCCCGAATCCTCCTTTTCCAATAACACTAAAACCAATAGAATCCTCCTTGCCTTAACCGATTTGAATAGTGTGCTTATGTGTTCGACTCTTTTTGCATTACTGATCCCAAATCGTCTTTGAGTTAGCCCAACTTCGAACCGGGGAATCTTGACCCTATCAGGATAATGGGGCATCGCCTTAAATTACAACTCCCGAGCGTATTTTTCTGACCATAAAATTACGTGATATCTTTCGGTAATAGCCGCTGTTTACGAAGAGGTCTAAATATATGCACAAGGGCTAGCGTAACACGATTAGAAAGCCATTTCTTTTGCGCTTCTAATCCCTGGCCTCTTTAATATTTTAACTTATTTCTTTGCCGGGAAGCTTCTTCAGCTCGATTTGAAGCACAAAAACTTAATGGGTCTCATTCAAATCCCATTAAGGAGGAAAGTTATAAAAAGTCTCCCGGGGCTATGACAATAAATTAGAGCCAAACAGTCTAATTATTTGATATCGAGGGATTGAAATACATAAAAAATATATCAACCTTAAAGAATTGAAGTCGGACCGATTTGTTTCACCGATCGTAAACGCGCGGTGTTCACTGCTAATGGGGAAGATTACAATTATAGTACGAAAATTTTGATTAGGACAGTTATAAACAGCGCAAACCAGATAATGGGCGGCAGAATTTTCGAACATTACACTTTAATATTCCTTTTATTAATCACTGAATAAATTTATCTTCAGCAAATCTCTGCACAATTAGAAAAGTTAGAGCCGGGGAAAATTATTTTGTTTTTTGCTTAATCGAACATTATGGATTTTTATTGGAAGTGCTTTAATGTGAAAAAAGGTAACGCCGCGTCGATAATTGTTATTTCAATTTCGCCGTCAATATCTGTATCATTTTGCGTGTTCGTGTAACATTAAAAAATGTAATTACTCTATATTTATACATTCGCTGCTTTATAGATTATAAAGCATTTCCTTAAATTTTACGAGGTTTTAAATGATGTGAGATGGTTTATTATTGTCTTACTTTTTGAGCTTTGTTAATGGATCACAATGAAAATTTAAGATCGTTTTGTTTTTTTTTGATTCAGCGCTACATAAGCATCGCACTATTTTATCGTGTCTTCTCCCCTTTTTTTGCGTTTGTCGCTTTGAAGTCGTAAAATGTGGGTTTGTTGGGGAAAATTATGTAAATTTTAAAAAAAGATGGAATTGAGCTCACATTTTTCTTACCTGAATTTTAATTGTTATTTAAAATATAATAAGGTTTTGTAAAAAAAATAATCATTCATAAGTTATGCTTTCGTTATAGTTAGACAAAAGTATTCCCTCCACGATAAAATTCGTTTTTTTTTTTCAGTTAACTTTTTGTCATTGTCAAAAATATGCAAATACATAATTTTATATTATCAGCTCAAAGCGTACCTCTTACAGAATTCCCCCCCCCCCATATTGCTTTTAAAATGTATCCATTTATTTACTTTTGAGGTATTTTGTGTACATATATATATATATATATATATATATATATATATATATATATATATATATATATATATATATATATTGAAATTAGTGGCATCCGAAATTGAGATTTTCATTAAATTACTTAATCAAAAAATATGCGAAAAGAAGAATAATTTTTTACATTTTAAAAATTTTCAAAGAAGGAATCGTTAGGTTTCTTTTCAAGTATATACAAGCATTTTATGAACACTCTAACGACTCAAACATAAAAAAAAAAAAAAAAAATAATAAAAAAAAAAGCTTCCTAAACCACTTAGTTCTATAAATACGAGAAAATAAATATCAAAAAGTGTATTAATTATTATCTTCCAACAAAGCCTCTTTTTTCATTCACTTCACTTTTTGAGCTATTTATTCATTTATTTATTTATTTAATTTTGAGGCAAACAAAAAGCAAGAAAACCATCAAAATGAATGGATCACGGATATCAATTGCAAATGTCTTCAAATTATTTTTAAATAAAATTTGTTTTGAATTTGTGTGCTTTTTAAATGTTTAAATAAATACACAAAAAATAATTTAAAAGATCAAAGAACATTTGAAAGTTTTAAAATGTTTATGTAAAGTATTATTAGGTATCAGTTTCATTCTACGAACATTTTATGAGCGCTAAAATAGTCTGCTGAATTTTAAAATGCATATTGATTATTTTCCCATAAATGTAACTAAAAGCCTCCCCCCCCCCCCTTTTTTTTCTTGAAATACCTGACATGGCAATGTATCAATATGTAACAAATGCACACAAATATAAATATGAATTACAATTATGCATGATGCGTTTCAAAATTGTATATCATTTTTAAAACAAATTTAATTCATACAATAAAAATTAAAAAGTTGTTAACTATTAACTACATACATATTAAAAAAACTGTTTTTTCACTTATTAGTTGGCTTTATACAATGAGTTGTGTATTTTCCAGTCCCTATCTTTTGCATCATAGAATAGTAAGTAGTTTAAAAAAAACGAGTTTCTCTTTTTAAATACACGTTTATATTTAAGTCCTGAAAATATTTCTGTTGTAATATTTAATTTACGAAAACGGATAAAGAAGTGCTTGAAGTATTTGTGTGAAGTGTTTTGATATTAGCATGAGGAATTTGAATAAAATCTGGATTTTTTCTTGCGTTTGAATGTGCTTAAAATAGGAACTACTCTTAGGAAAATTCTTGCTTAAGTATAAGTAGCTGAAATGTGTTAAGTAAATCAAAATAATAACAAAAAAAAAGGCAATAATAACTAACTATTGTTACTGGCAATAAGTACTATTGCTCCTTCTTTCTACCAACTTAAAATGAAATAATAATTATGATTTCTATTATTAATTAGCAGTGAGAAGGATAAATAATAAATAGTAATAGTTATAACGATATCAGTAATGATGGTTATAGATAATAACTAAAACCTGCTCATCCTTTCTAGAGCTTATAATACTAACTATTATTAATAAGTAAATTAACTGCAACAGGAAGTAGTAGTTATAATATTGATAATAGTAATAATAATGATTGTTAATAAAGTCTAGAAAAAAATGTATTAAAAGCAAAACATAAACCTATAAACAGTTCAGTGTTTGAATTCAACATTTGAAACATTTTACCTAATTGAAAAACGCCGCTTTGGCAGAAAGGATTTTTCCATCTAATTTCGCTCAGTGAAATGATATGTTTTAGACGGATGTCAAGCTACGGAAAAAGAGGAAGATTAAGTACCAGTTATGCAATACAACGAGTTATAACCTTCCCTTTGCCGCAATGTGTTGGGGGTCAAACAGCTAAAACATAAAAGGAAACTGTTGAAACAGTATTTTGTACCTCACGCATGAAAAAAAAAAAAAAGTTGGCTTGTTTTTAGCTGGTAAAAAGCATCAACGACGAGGAGAATATAAGGCCTCATATTACAATGACCCATATACCGACATTAGGTATGTTTTAGTCTGTAATCACTGGCGCGTTGGCGCCGCTGCATCATTTTCGAAGGTTTCACGGTATTAGGCTCCATTATGAGGGTTGCAAGAAATTTGGCACTCTTTTAACAACGCCAACTGTGTTTCAACTGAAAGTGATGGGTCTTATTTTTATGTGAAAGATCTCACGCTAGAAATAAATCCATAATCGTTGATTGGTTTCTTCATTTGATTCATTTTGAAAAGAATATGATAAACGACAGTCGGAAGCCTTATTCAACAACGTGCGACAGATGGTCATGCAACGAGTAGGAGATGCGCCTGAGGATTGGGAAAGTTGCATAAAAGCGTTTTCTATCTTTAATAATTAAATAAGTTTGTTTATTCAAAATCGGGATTCGTCTTTTCTCTCAAGACAACAGAACTAACAACAAACATATCTACAATATTGATAATTTGAATTTGTTATTATTCATTTGAATTTGATACCCATCACAGTTTTTACGACGCATAACGCCGCAACACGCATTGTGACATTGATTTTAAACGTAATAAAACATTTTCAATGTTCTAATATAGTCTAAAATGAATTAATAAAAGGGGCTGTTTATAATGCATAAAAACTGGCAGCCATTGTATGCGCGTGTTTTGGTTTACAAGAAAACCCTTATTCAATGCACAAGGCTTGAGCTCATATAAGAGAAAACATTCTTTGAATTTTCTTTCACTCATAAGCTCACTGCTTCTGCATTGAAAAAGGGCTCCAAGTAACGCCGAAACAAGTATATGCATGGTTTCTAATGTTGTACTTCAATCATGTTTTTATCAATTTAGTATACAATTGTTTTACAACTTTGAAAGCATGTATGTTAAATTATTGGTCTCAAAATATTGCTTCTATTTATGAAAAGCATTGAAAATAATTTCTAATATTGTTTCGGAGTAGAAAAATGTATGCACATATTAATATACGTTTTAATTATTAAAAATGTATTACATTGCTTGTTTAAAAAATATCAGGTCATTCATTGGAATTTATGACGATAAGTATTACATGCATTCAAAATACATTTTCGTCTAGATTTCGTTCAAAACTGTTTTGTGAAAGTCTGGTGCCACTCTCATTTTCTTGTGATTAATGAACCATCTTCCTCATTATCAGATGAAAATGTTCAAGCGTTTGTTTGCGAAGGATTAATAGATTCTGTACGCGTACGCAATAGTAGAATCATTAACATCTCATTACCGACTTCTAGTTAATAAGTATAATCTTACCCTTTGACATATGGTGAGATTTGAAGTAAAGTTTCTAAAGAATACTATAACAAATGTGTCACGGGTAAAAATCAATGAAAATATAGCGTTTTAATGAAGTGTTGGTCAAACGGTATTATTTTGATAGCAATGGATAATTTTGAAAAAGAAATTTTGAGGATACCTGTAAAGCGTCAAACACGAACCAAGTTCCCCAAAAAGTATATTAGTTAGACAAATAAATACACAGCAATAAATAATTACAGCACAATCCCGTTGTATACTGAGTACGGGACGTATTTTGAATCCGTGTTTTCATAACCGTGGTACAATATATGGATCGTTCTTCAAAAAGCGTAACTTTTCTGTCACATGCCTTTTACAGTAAAAATTTTAAGGAACAATTAATTTAACAATGATTTTTAATTTCATCAAAAATATATCTATTTAAAGCTACCAACAATTTTTCAACAGTAATTTTTATTTCAGTGGTTGACAACATGCAAATTCTCACCTCCGTGGCGTGTCCCTGTGTGACTGTTTATGTTGCTTAATAACTTGTTTAATTAAAAGTATATACTTATTTATTTAGTATTCCTTTCAAAAGTGTCTCAAATACTAATTGCATAAGTACATATATTTTTTTAATATTGTGTTTTAGTTCGTTTTAGTAGGATAAGAAGTTATGCCACACAATAAATTCTCACCTCCGTTACCTAAACACAAAATGCCATTCCTCATTAACACGTGGCAGTAATGACATCAAATTTTATTTTCCATGATAGAAGGGAGCCCCTTTGTTTCTTTTCAGCCATAAAGAAGCTGTGATATTTTGTCAAAAAACAAGAAAATATAGATTTTGTTTAAAAAATTAAGTGTGGTTATTGTGACTTCTCACCTCCGAAAACCTGAATTTCAAGGATGTAAATTAATGTAAAAAAAGAAGTGAACATGTTTTCATATGCTAAACGTGTGCACATTGTAGCCACGGAGAAAAAAATTATTTCCTTGAAAAATACATCTATTAGAACTATATTAATGGAAAATCCCTCACCTCCGTGAATCTTCTCCGTGACAGACCTTATGAATGTCATTATTTCTGAGGTGAAAATAAGTTATGAAGGGGAAATACATCAATCTTAGGCATTCTACCGAAATTATAAATTGCCAGTATATTCTCAAATTTACTAAATACTATTTCTTGACACACATTTAAATAAAAAGGATAACTACTAATTAAGCTGTACTTTAACTAAGAGAGCTGAATATTAGATTCCTACTAATCATTAAAATAACTCATTGTTTGCACAAGTAACAAAATTACTACCTTAATATTAAATTTATTTCCATGAACAAGGCTTTTTTTTTTTTTTTTGTTATTTGTGAGTAAAATAATTGGAACTTAGATGGGCCATTGTTTATGGTTACTTCTAGTAGGTAACACTTTACTGTAAGAATGAAAAAAAAAAAAAAAAAAGTTTTGAAATTAAAAAATATTTGAGCTCAAAAGTTACATTTTCCGGAGAATGACCCATATAGAATATGTAGTCACACTTGATTGACATCTCATCACGGTTTATTACACATACACTATTTTAACAAGTTGCTTTAAAATAATGTTAACACAAAACATCAGTAATCAAGGCTGAATTGCATGTTAGCACACGGGAGCTGAGCTCTTACCCTTATTCAGAATTTCAAGTTAACTGCACATTAAACTGCACATTAAACACTGCGCATTAAACAGAATTCAGCCTATTTGTTTATGGAAATAAGTTTTGATGATTATCGGGATCCTACCCTTACTCTTGTTGGAAACTGAGTACTGAAAGTAATTAAAGCTTAAATATGATCAAAACTTATACTGGAAGACATCTAGTGTAAATAACAAAAATAATTAATTATAATCAGTAAATTAACACGAGCTGCAGTACACATGTCCAGAAATAAGTCCGTCCCGGTAAACCGCTAATCAAATTTGATTGACTTATTTTGCATTCTAGATCTAATATTCATTTAAGTAGACTATACTCATGTGTTCTATTACAATTTTTTTACGATTTTTTTTTTCAATATTTTTTCTTAAAGTTTTTTGAAACTATTTTTTAGAATCGTATTTCTGACTAAACTAATCTGTATGGCATTATGTGGAGAAATGGTTCTAGCTAGTGAGAAACTTTCACATCGCGTCTGTAGAAAACTGTTGGATTCCAGAAGGTTAAATTTTTATAATTGAGAGTGTTTTTTCTTGACCGATCAGACGGCATACACGTATCTGAATTCCACCATTGGGTTCAACTAGGTTTTTAACCCGTAACTGTAGCTATTTTCAAGACATTGATTAAAATATTTTGATCTAATAAAACTCTTGATTTGAGTAAATTTACTAAAGCCGCATAAGAGTCCTTATATCCGTAAAACACTTTTACCTGGCAAAAGAGTCACAACCTATCTAAAAGTCATCCGTCTATAACAATGCTCACTGAGGGATGGACATCATTAACATTACTAAGCTGGGCTAGTATATAGAACTTGTTGAACGACTTCCACTTGCATATGGTAGAGAAAATATAGTTCCTACAGAGGCAATTTTATAAGACCTAAGACGCAGAAGTATTATTGAATAAAACAAATTTACTTATTTTGTTCTGTAATCTGATTTTTCCCCCTACTTCATAAACTTGGCAATATATTACATCCATGAAGAGGATAAATTTTTTATTGTTTGCATATTCAAATAAAAACGAACTATTATCGACTACAGAATTGAAGGAATAAAAGTACTAGTTGAACTAGAGGTGAAAATAAAATTCAACAAAGATATTAGATTTTTGTAATCATCAGTTGTAGTTAATATGAAGTAATTTTATTGATTTTGTTCAGTTGATTTGTTATTTTAATCAATATTATCGACGTTTGATATAGATCAACGCAATTCTTAATGGAATGTTCGTTGTTATATTCCTTTTTGTTTCAATGTTTGCTCCTCAATTCTTCTCTCTCTCTCTCAATGTTTCTTTCTTTTCATTCGAAAATAAATTAAAAAAAAAAAAAAAAAGATAAATTCTCCACAAGATGATACAGCACAGCACATCAGATAGAATGTTTATGAAGCTTTTGAAGTAGTTTGTTATAAAAAAAAAATCAAAAAAAAAAAAAAAGAAGAAGAATTAAAAAAACTCTTTGCGAATTTACAGAGAAATTAACAAATTAATCCTTTAAATTTTCTGTTAACACAATTTTACTATGTTTTTAAATTATCCACGGATTGACTTTTTAAATATATCTGAAGGAAAAGGCAGAATTAATCATATACGCGAGTAAAAATTTTCTCATAGAATGATCAAAAATATTGAATCCTTAAAAAAATAATTTCTTTACAGTCAATAGTTTGTTGGTGAGATGCTAAATAAATAAATAAATAACTGAATTCACATAATTGCGTATCCTTAATATTTTCCTATTTAAATACCTCCACAGGATTAGACCCTAATTTCTGTGGAATCAGGGTCTGTGAAGAATCAGGGTCAGAATCTGCGGTTCATAATGTGAAATTGGGTGCATTCAGTATAGTAGCAGTTAGGTTCCGAGAAATTCTTCATGGGTGGGAAACTTTAATTTATAAATACCCCACATTACCTGGTTTGCCGCAAAGGTCGGGGTTCACCAGATTTAATAAAATATAAAAAAATAAATGAGCAAACAAAAATCGACCAACCAAGAATTAGTAGTCAGAATGAAATGAAATTTAACATACGTACAGAAGTACACACAGCAATGATATACGAAACCAGTGGTGCAAATAAGGGGAGGGTCCAGAGGGCAAAAGGCAGAACCCCTCTCCCATTGCCCCAGACTTCTTAATTGACTATAATCCTATGTATGTAATGCGTAAAATAATTCCAAGCAAAAGTAACAACAATTACAGATATAATAAATGAAAAAATAAAATTTATTTTCCCTCTTTTCTCTCCTGGAAAATAGAACTGTATGCGAACATAAATTGTTCTGTAATGATGATTTTGCTTCGCTGTTTTTATTTTTAATTATGAGAAAAGAAAATACATTTATTCTACTGCTTTCTGGTATTTTAATTCAGTATTTGTTATTAATAAAATTAATTTTATTAATTAATGATAAGTACTTATTCAATATATTTTTTTAATGTTTTTTCTCCCGACAATTCATAATATCAAAGGAATATGTTTGGATGCGTGTTGGAGAACGATATGAGAGAGGTAGACTTTCAATCCTGTACTCTTTGAAAAAATTCTGTGTGCCACTGTACGAAACTGATTTAAAAAATGAAAGGAAAATGCTTATTTATTACTGGAAAAATGTCAATAGGGTGGAGGCTTTTGTACAGTGTCGGATCACCTCTAGCATGATTGCATTAGGCGATACTGGTGAGGATTGAGGCTTAAAAGTATCGCATGATGCCCTACGTCCTCCACATTTATTTTATTTCATTTTGTAATCACTTTCTTGTTTCAATGTTGTTCTTACGTGCGTAAAATTTCGTTTCATTCTGGAAATTCCTTCTAGGTGTGTGGATTTTTTTTTTTTTTTTTTTTGCTTATAGTGTGTAATAAATCTATGTACACTTAAAAAAAAAAAAGAGAATGATTTCTTTATGATATTTAGTATTAATAATAAACAATTTACTTTCGCTAAGATATTAACTAACAGTGTTACTCCGATTATTGTGATAAAAAAAAATTAATCTCTTACATATATTTTTATAAAACTTATAGTTAAAACTATGCAAACACTTATTGTCTAAAAATTAGAATATTTCTTCATTTACATAAAGATTTTGTTGCTTATATTCAACGAATAAAGAAAAAGAAATACATCTATAAAATAAATTTTAAAATAATTATAAAGCAATTACAAATAAATCACAATTATAATGATTGCTTTTGAATTAAATATTTTATTGGCACAAAACTAAAGCTGTAGTTATTAAGAGTGATTTCCAATTTAAAAAAAAAAAAAAATCCTATATTTTACTTTTTTTTCCTTATAAATCTATCATGGATAATTTCCTTAATAGGTGTAGGTCCCTGTCTAAATCTCGTTTAGCTATTGAAAATTCCAGTAACTTGAGGGAAGCAGAGGCATAAGCTACCCTTTCTCCTGTTTTCTCTAAGCGGAAGCGATTCCCTGCCAAATGTGGGTAACAATCTCCTCCAAATCCTACCTGACGTGTTTGTGTTGAGTGATGCGCTAGGTCACCCGCGGGGCAACCTGCAGCGCAACTGACAGGGTTTTATTACATTCGTCCCCATGACGTCCCAATAATACCTCCCCTTGAGTCAACCCCGTCTGAAATTAGTCCTACAAATGAGCCATCAGCCGATGCGGTGGGCTTTTAACTTGCTCGCCGAGTCGCACTTTAACTTCCACTTTCCTTCTCCGCCCCCTCCCCCCATCTAGGACTGCTATTTGGTTTGAACGGCGGCCCGATTCTCCGGAAACGTCGCCGCCTGAAGTTTCAAATTATACAGACGGCATCTCGAAAAATAACATGTTACTGATCCGTTGTTTATGACAATCAACCAATACGTGACAATTATAAACTCAATTAACTTTAATTTGAAACTGCTGAATATGAATGTGTTAAAAATGGTATTCAAAATTAAAGCAAACAAAAAAGATTAATAGCTAATGTATGGTATAATATCTGAGCTGATATATTTAAGACAAAAAGTTATTCTAGTTTTTAATATAATACTTCTGTACGAATAAGCTAGAAACTTCATACAATTTGTTTCCAATGAAATAACAAATTAAAAAAAAAAATGAAGACCATGAGAATTTTATTTATTTATTTCCCCCCCCCCCCCTTGTCAAAAAAAAAAAAAAGCAAATTGACTCTGAAGACCATCTACTGGCATAGGCATGCATAGAGATTCAGAAATAGGGGAAACACTGTAGAGCCATTCCAGGCAAAACGGTCATTTTCTCCCGCACGTGACGCCTCATATATTTCACCAAAAATAATAATTTAAAATATTAGTGAACAATTTTTTTCTTTTTAAAAAATTACAAACTTATGTGTGATTTCTTAAGCAAAAAATTTCGTAATTACCCTTTAAAGATATGAGTACCCTTTAATGAAATACATGAATCGTCACGTGCGGGACAATGAGTTGACTTTTTCGTGGAATGGGCCTGTACCAGGAGGTTTAAATCGCGCCGAGAAAGGCTTCCATACTTGCTCGCAAAAAGAACATTGTAAAAAGGTTCGGGAACAGAAGTATTTTTAAAGCATATTATGAGCTATGAAATTAATGAACCTAAAAACATAAAATGTTAGCTATTTGTCTATTAACTTTCGTTTTTATGTGCTGATGGGGGTACCACGGTACCCTTTGTGACCCCCGTGCGTACGCCTATGTCTACTGAATACAAGTAAAATGCAGAAAGAAACTAAGTCTTAATAATATAGTAACTAGCTGACTCGTGCAAAGCATTCAAGCGCGACAGTAAGAAATAGGAATTTTCAAAATCTGGACTTGTAGTTAAAAATCTTTGAAAGGATGTCTTACTTGTGAAGTTTAATAAAGGACTGAGAACGTTATGGCCTTCCCACAAAAAAAAAAAAAAAAAAAAAAAAAAAAAAAAGAAAGGGAAAAAAAGGGAAAAAACGCATTTGAGAAATTATATACCGTAGAACCCCGATTAACGTTTTTTGCGAAATTCAAAAGAAAAAACGAAATAGGCGGGAAAACGTTATTTATCGGTCGATCAAATTTTCATTCAATACTATAAAATTATTTGAATGGAAAACAGTAAAATATATTTTACTAAAAATTTATTAGGTAAAAATTTCATATACGATGTAGCAAACCAGAATACTTACAAGTTAGCTGGTTTTTAAATTTTTAATAATTTTGCCTGCCCCATATCTTTGTTTTGGTCTCCGAAAGAATCATATCGGTTTAAAAAACTTTTAAGTCATTTAGTCTTTTCATAACAACGTCAAGTGAAAGTATAGTTCTGAATTTGACTTCGTACCTTTACTTTCACTAATAGCTCTGCCAAGTCCAACTTTCTGGAACTACTGCGATGATAAGATTTGTGTCGCAACTCGTGAATTCTTCAAAGTAGAAATCAATATCCAAAAGATCATCAATGTTCAGGGTATGAATCTCTTGATCGGAATCTCCGTCCAATGGTCAAGGAATTTCACATTTCATGGGACAATGAGCTAAGCAGTTTTTTCTAAGCGGAGGATATGAAATGTAATACCTATTATATAGGGCATTAATCTGTCCCCCCAAGCATTCTAAAGAGTACTAAAATACAAAAGAGGTTATGAAAAAATGATTTAAAGAAACTTTTTCGTTTCAAAAGAAATGTTATGTAAAATTTGTCATTGGAAAATAATCAATAACAAGTAAGCATTATCTGGATAAAAACGTTAAAAGCGGGAATGCGGTGAGTAGAGACGCTTAATACGGGAAAAAATAACAATAACAGTAATGAGGAAAATTGATACCTACGAGAACTGTATATTGCTGACGATATTTTAATAACAAACACTAAGAAGGTCCATTTGAAGTACTTAGCAGGGGTTTTAAACAATTTTATACATTTATATGAGAGTTAAGCTGACTTGAGAAAAAAATTAATTCGCTTGACATGATTCAAAGAAAAAAATTCGTGTAAAATGCAATTCCAATTGAAACATAATCTTTTTTTGTAGTTGATTTTTTTTTCCTTTTTCAATGTATAATTTTTATTTTCCGTTCCTGTTTTAAATATTAGTAAAAGCTGCGCTTTATATAAGTGCCCACTCTCATGGTTGTTCCTTTCCGAAGTTTCTCGTTTTAAGCTTTCACTTTTTGTCCATATGATTTTTTCAAAGTTACTTTGCATTTCTGATTTGCATCCTTACTTCGTTCCAGTTCTGATTGTCTCTGTATTAATCATTCATGATAGGGAAAAAATGTAAATACCGTATCACTCTTGTTTTGATAAAATCAGAGTAGAAATGAGGCATGCGCAACTACGCGGATGTTTTTAACTAAGAAAATCAGACAGTACAACGCCAATAGTGTTACATGTCGACTAATATTTCAATTGACGATTTTTTTTTAATAAATAGCACATTGTGGATTGAAATTTTAAAAAAAAAGTTGTTTTAAAATGCATCTTTATTATTTCTCAAAGGACGGTTTGTGGGTACTCCATAAATTCCTTAGCATTTTAACAAAATACAAAAGTAAGCAAGTGACATTTTTGATGTTATTTAAAAAACGAGCTTATATATATATATATATATATATATATATATATATATATATACATATATATATATATAAGCTCTCTCTCTCTATATATATATATATGCTATATATGCATGAAGGCTGTAATTACGGGGTACATACAGTAATCATGTAGTAAACTTTTAAGCGCATCTAAAATGATTGCAGCATTTAAATGCTGTTATTTTCTATTCTTTCCTTTATCGTATCATTTCTAAAAAACAGGGTGCGCAGTTAAGTGTACTCGCCCCTTCTGTCAAATGACATCTCTAACTTAGCGAAGATCGTATCGTGAGCAATTAAAGAAACGGCATTACATTGACATGCACTAGTGACGTCATGCCTTTATCTACAACTAGTTATTTTTTATATTCATTTTCTCTCTCTTTACCTTCACCTTTCTTGGTCTTGTGCGTGCTCACTTGAGGCGCTCATGTCTTTGTTTTCTCCTTTTCAAATGCGTTTTAAGAGACACAGGGTATTTTCTTTTCCCTCCTCATCCCCCCTACCTGGTAATACGTTTCAAGTTAAGACAGCTGACACATCAAACGGAAAAGTTACCCCGGTCGTTAGATGATCCATCACACTGAAGCTATCAATGTATCCACGCTGGGGGAACGCGGCACCGCGTTAAACTGGAGATCCTTCTTCGAAAATTTCTCACTGGTAATTAAATGTGCTTCTTTATCAGTTACGAAATCTCGATCACCTATTCAGTTACACAAAGCATCTGTGAATCATAACATGCGATTGATATGCTCTTTGTTATTTCAAATATTGGGCGTTCCTCGCCATGCAATTGGCGTTTTATTCTTTTGAAGCAAATAGTTCCCTTTCTAATAATGCAAGTCGGGCAATTAAAGTAACAGCACTGCTGATTCTTGCTTGCATTAGCACTCTTGCCATCTTCTATCGTAATGCTTCAGGGATTTGATGGAAATAATTGTTGGCTGTTGTGTTGCTTTTACTGGTCAGTCCACAAGCTCTAATGACAGCCGAAGAGTATTCAAGGATTATAGCTTTTGTGATGATGTTTGACGCTCTTGGGCTCTGCTTCAGAAACTTGAATCCTAATGGATTTGACCTGTTAAACTAATCACATTCCCGCCAAATGATAGTAGTCAACTGCATAATTGTTCCTGATTGATAAACAGATTGTAAGGAAGTGTCTCTATTTATATTGGAGATAAACATGCATTAAATATTTTTGAATCGTGGTAAGTTTTTTTTTCTTAATTTTATTTATTTATTTATTCAAATATGGCACAGTTGATTCTATTTTGGTGAATTTTCAAAACGCCTTCCAAATGAAGAACAAATATTTGTTAAAATTTGAACTTCAATGTTATCATGATGAAACTGCTCTTGGTTCTTAAAATGCTCAAACAAACAACGTATTTTTTCCCCTAAAGGGGAACCCCCACTCAGTAACTCTTTTTTTCTCCATGCATCGAAAGTAGCCGCAGAAAAACCAATGATAAAAAGTTAAACTTTTATTTAGAGTCAGTTTAGATTGAAACGCAATTGCTGCCACATTCGCTGGCTTCAAGAATCGTTAATTGAACATGAACTAGGCTTACATAACGCAAACTTTTTTTTCAACGTACGTATTTCCGAATTTGACTAAGTAAATCGATCTGAAAATGTAATTCAACCTCTTTCAGCAATTTAAGCTTTTAGTAAATTATTTTTTAAATGTGCTCTATTTTTTAAAGTTTTAAATAGTAGATGTATCTATTATTACTAGAACAAAAATACAACAATGAATATCTAACAGAAATATTTTCAGGCCGAATATTTCTAGACATTTAGAAAATGCCGAACACATTGGTTTCTATATTGTAACTAAAAAAGTAACTGTAATGTGCTAAAAATAAATAGTTTCCCATCAGTGGGATGCATTACATAACGTTCTCTAACATTATCTTCCGACTCATATTACTTATAATTTACGTTACAACTCAACGCAACATCACACTTGCAAATGATGCCTTTGAAGAAATTACACGTTTTCCCTCCAGTTTGCCAAAGAATCAAGAATACGCCTGCAACCAATTTCAGGCAGCTCCATGTCCCGTCAAGCATGAAGCTGAAAGTTCTTAAGAAGAAGAAGAAAAAGAAAATCTGCAACAAAACATACTTTCAGCTAATATCTTCTTCAACGCCGTAGGCTCAATACAAAACATGATTAAGTGGTTTTTAGAAGCTGGGAAACATATTCAAATAACCCACATGTCTGGCTTCTTCCGGCGATGATCTTTCTTACGAAAACATTAGACGATGCTTAATCGTCCTCCTGTGGTTTTCCCCACCAGAAATCCCTCGATAGCTCGTCAAAAAGAGCTTCTGCTGTGCACCATTCACCCTTATTCACTAACATCAAACCGTATGTAGATGGAGATTTTGTTATGTTTGTTGGTAATGACTCAGAAAAACATTTTTTTTTTTTTTTTTGCTAATGTCGAAAGGGGCAAAAGCACTTTTGAAAAATCCACTTTACGGACCAGTATTTCTTAAAGTTTTTAAGTATATTCAGTAGGCGCCGTTTAATGTGATCACGGTTAATGTTATCATTCGCTTAATGTTATCAGAATCACGAAGTCCCGCAACATTTGTATGTTAACACGCGTTAAAAAAGTCGGATATTGTAATCAGCGTCTTCGTTTATTGTTTTCACTTTTTTTTATAAACTTTCAATTTTTTCCCCGTTTTTGTTCCTCAATTAACAGAAATACATAGGTAAACCCTGACGAGACTAACTTTCTGTGTAGCATTTTGTGGTTTTCAATAGCAGTTCAAAATTTTTCTAGGAATGAAGCTACAGAAAGTTCGGCCCCCAGTGACCACAGACTCCCCCTAAGAAAAATTTCTTTTGCACCTATAAAAATTCAGTCACTGGATATGTTTCAGGCATTGATGTAGGACCGCTATTGTTGCCATTACTTTGTAAGCTGTTAAAGAATTGTGTCGAGATTGAAAACAAAGCGAAGTTAAATTAAAATTTAAACAACAAGCAAAACCATGCTGGAAAAGATAGAAAAGCTGAACGTGCTTTGAAACTGATTTACGAATGTCAGGGAAACCGGTCGTATTTTACTTCACCTATTACTATGTAATTAAAAATTGCATAATTTAACTTTAACTTTTTATAATTCAGATATTTCCATTCTGTTAATTTAATAATTTAAAACTGCATTCAGTTGAGTCATTGTGATTTTAATTTGAGGTTGCCAAAATAAATACACCTTAATTGGAAAAAAAAAATCATTATTTTTTGTCTCCTAGATTCTTTTCGGTTATTGTTATCAGTCGGTTATTGTTATCAAATTATGTTTGTCCCAAAGTGATCACATTAAGCGGCGCCTATTGTTGTTGCTTTTGGAGATAAAAAAAATTTTTTTGGTGAAAATATATTTAAACAGTAAAACTGGAGAAACAGGTGGCATAACAAGCATTTCTTTAAAGAGAGGTAAGGTGTACCTTTAAAAATAATTCGTTTAAAGGAAAAAGGTAATTATTGTGGTGATTTCGAAGAGAAATATATCACATTGATGTGCTGATTTTTAAAGGAAGTTAATACTTTGATATAGTGATTTGTTGAGAAAGAAAAAAATTTAATGCATTTCAAGCAATTCTTTGAAATTCTTGTTTGGAAGGAAGAGGCAACTTTAGTTACAATATATTACTAATATGCTATAATATATTACTTTTAAAAAAAAATAATAGAACTTTTATGTGACGGTTTTAAAATGTTATGTAATATGTAATGATTTTAAAGGAAAAAGTAATAGTTTAATATGGTGATTCTAAAAAGAAAGGCAATACATAAATAAGAAGATTGTAAGAAGAAATATTCGTAAACGAAGTGACTTAAAAGATAAAAGTAGTTTAAATAAAATAATGCGCACTGAAGTAGAAAATGAAAAATTAGCAAGTGTGACCCAATTCCAAGATTAATGAAATTTAACGCGTATAAACTACTATGTAATGTCACTATAAAGTAGTGCATGGTAAAAAAATTGATTTCTGATCACTATTTTTAATTAAAAATGCAACTGACACCTTAACCGATTCTAGTTTTACAATAAATTGTATATTATGTATGTACCCGGGGCTTTGATGTTACTGTAAACCACGTGTATTGTGTAGCGTGATTTAGGTCAACTTTAGCTCACAATATTCGTATTTCAATGCTTACATAAAAATAACATATATGTATAAATATGTATACGTACGTTCGTACGTATCTTACGCGTCCTACTTTTTTTTTCAGTCTTGAAGGTAATGTACCATGTTCGTTGTTGGTGCTAAGTATAGACTTCACTGTAAAAGTAGTCAATATTTCTGATTTTTATTAGTTTCATTTGAAAGGAAGCCTTTAAAAAACATTTAAATGGTTTTTCTTTCAATCCTTGATAATTATATCGTTTCATTAATTTTGGAAATAAATGAATACAGACAATTAATCATTATACCAATTTATATTCAATATCGAAACAGTACCTGTCATCACACTGTCTTGATGCATAATTCAGAGTAAACTCATTTCTAGCTAAATAATTTTGGTGATTTTGCGATTATATTTTAATTGCGAGGATATTTTAATTGGAAATTATCAGCTCTTCTTGCGTGAAACCTAAATAACAGTGTGTGCTGGGAGAGCATACATATGAATGGCTCTTTAAGTGAAAATATAAATTCTTATTGTATTTTCTTTCGTGAGCAATTAATTAGAAATGAGTTTACTCTGAATTATGCATCAAGACAGTGTGATGACAGGTACTGTTACGATATTGAAAATAAATTGGTATAATGATTAATTGTTTGTGTTCATTTATTTTCAAAATTAATGAAACGATATAATTATCAGGGACTGAAAGAAAAAAAAAAATGTTTTTTAAAGACTTCCTTTCAAGTGAAACTAATAAAAATCAGAAACATTGGCTACTTTTATGCGGCTTAAAATTTCTTATTTACTGATTGACAGTAAAATAAAAAAAAAAGTCAATTCACACTATGTATAAAAAACGTTTATAAGAGTGAAATAGAAAGTTATAAATGGTTTTGCTTAGAGATAGCTATACATTATTTTAAAAAATCATTTCAATTTTCATGAGTATGATGGATAGCAGAATGTATTACAGTATCAATTATGTAGGTTTTTTTTTTTTTTGTTTTTTTTTTTTTTTTTTTTCAATTTCGTTGAATTTCATTTACATTTGCCATAAGAAACAGTAAAAAAGAAAATAATAAATGTGTAGCAAGCAACGAGAGAAGAACATCAGAGGCAGTTGTGAAGTTTTAAGCATTTTTGCGTCCATATAATATAGTAAACCAAAAAATATATAATAATTTTATAAAATTAGATATTATTCAACTTAAAATCAAAATTACCAAAAATGATAATTAAATGATGGTGACAAACCGCTTTGAGCTGAATGCAAAAAAAAAAAAAAATGCCCCTAATTAGTTGCTATACAATTTAATACTTTTCTACTAATATAATTTTATCATTTCATGTACATATTTTTTATTGACTTCAGGGTGATAGGCTATCAGTAAATTACATTTACTTACCTAGCATTCACTCGTTCCCTCCTTAAATCAGAACCAATTTGGTTTCCAAAATTCAAGGTACGCATGCGCTTGAAAAGTGCCTCGTTTTGTAACGAATCTAACAGTAATCGCATGAAACTTCTAGCTAAGTGACTATTCGTAAATGTCACACGTTTTTTCACCATTTTTGAATCCCCTTCCTTCCTTTGGCACAAAATGTCACCCTTCACCTTCCCCGCTTCCCTCTTTGGGGCTGCTCGTTAATGATGTCATTTTCCCCCAATTTTTCTGAATTCCTTGTCACAAAGTGTCACACTTCACCACCCCCTTTGTCACATGACACGCTATTTTTTATTAACCAATTCTTATAAAAAAAATTAGATGTCACATTTCTTGTTACCCCCTCCACCTTATCACCAGCTGCCACAATTTCACGAACGCCTCTCAACCCTCACAGCGTGACATCATTTGTAGACAGCCACTTTGTCAAATGTCATACATTTTTTTAATAAAAAAAAGTAGTGATGTCACACTTCCTGTTGCGTTCTTCCACACCCTTGACTCAAACTGTCGCAATTTCATTAACCTACCTCTCCCGCAAAAGATGCCATCATTTATAGACAGACCCTAATTAATCACGAATTCATTAGAAACCAAACTGATCTGTCTGGTGTCCTGGTGGTGGAGTCCTTTCAAAATGGTGTTCCTCTTTGTGTGTACCTCGTGATTTTGAAATTAATTTGGTACAGATATAGAGTAAGTCCGAAGATCTCTTGCCCCGTCTGATAAATTGCCCCAGTAACTGTATTTCACGATTGTAACAACAGAGTGCGCCTGTGTCAACTTTTTCAAGAGGATTTCTGTATGAAGAAGCTACACGCATATACTAAAGCCATTTTCAGCGATTTTTCAAAGGTCATTATAGCTTCAGAGCAAAGAGAAAGGTAAGAGTGACATTTTTTAACGCTTGATCTAAGATTTTACTTTTAAGGACTTTTGTTTAATTAACTAGCGTTCAAATATTATGTTCAATTATAGGTTTATACAGTAAAAGAGTATCATAAAGAAGGCTGTTACTATTAATTGCAGCCATATTGGCTTGCTGTTTGAACAAGAGGTGGTGGGGCAATTAACCTTGCCAAAAAGGTAATATGCACCACCTCAATAAAGACCTGAATGACGTCGACTGTAGATTGGACAAAATGTATAGGCTGCTGAGGATGGTTGCATGAAACGTGCACAATGTATAATCAGAGATGTAATGGCTGTGGCAAGATTGAAAAGCAAAAGTTATTAAAAACCACAGGTAATGTGCTTATTATGTAAAATATTTTAACCTATATTTGCAGTTTAGAATTTAATTGATTTTGATTTTTCAGTTAGTTGCCCACATTATAATTTGTATTTATTTCAACTAATTTAGTCAATTAATACACTTTCTTACCAATAGCAGAAAGTTTTGCAATGCTGGTCAAGTGAGGCATTTTACCTGGTGTAGTGAGGCGAATTGTCTGACTTTCAAGGTAATATGCCCCAAAGCTGCAGTTTTGTTTTTGTTTTTGCAATAAAAACATTTATTCGTAGTTTTTAGTCGCGATAAATTTTACACAGCATCTGGACCTACTTTAAGAGAGGCGGGAGGTATTATCTTTTAATTTTCGTTAACATATTTTTTTTTTTTTTTAGTTTCTGCTTAGGTCTATCAAGATCGCCGGACTTACTCTAAGGAGGGAATACTTGGTAATTAAATAATGTTAAATGATAACATAGTACCTTGAAATTACAAAAAGCAATTCAAACAAAATTACCAAATCATCAGTAAATCAAGTACAAAAGTATTGAAATGCAGCAACTAAATTTGGGACGGATGGTGTCAGAAACAACCACATGGTTCTATTAATCAAGACATAATACCATATAAAGTTAATTACCAACAGCACGAAACAAAACAAGCTTTATCCTTCACCTATGCGATCAATCCACACATATCTTTGCGTTAGTTAATGAAATGCTACAGAATAGCTTTTCAGTTACAATAAGAGATCTTCATGCAATTATCATTCAGAGTCATTCAACCTTATGAAAAACCAAGGTTATCAGTAAAACAGCACTATGTTCAAAGGAGTGTTAAAACAATAAATCAAAAAGCCAAATCAGAACCCTCGCACTGGTCTTCAGGTTCAACAACAATGGGAAAACTGCCACGAAAAGGCACATCACATTCACTTATGGTAGTCAATCGAATGTTCTATTGTTTCAATTTTCTTTGTGTATTTCGAGATAAACAAAGTGGTTACATGAGGAGGATTAAGAGCAAGACCGATTAGTTGTGTCGTCGTAAAACAAGCTAGACTGAAGCAAGTTACCGAGCAGTTTTTATTTCGAACAAGAACAATGGCTTTGCAGAAATTCAAGAGTTGGAAATTGCAAGAAATACAATGAAAAAATGCAACTGACACCCTGGCCGATTCTGAAGTTTTACAATAAGTTGTATATTATGTATGTACCAGGGGCTTTGATGTTACTGTAAACCACGTGTATTGTGTCTACAGAAATAAATCATTTTGGTGATTTTGCGGAACTGGAGCAAAACAAGAAAATACATGTCAGTTTTTTGAAATTGCTAGCAATTTTGAGTTTTGGCTGCTTTTTTTGGTAGATGTAAGGAAAAATACTAATTTTAAAGCTTGATTTAGGTCAGCTTAACTCACAGTATTCGTCTTTCAATGCTTACTTTAAAATAACATATATGTATAAATATGTATGTGTACGTATCTTACGCGTCCTACTTTTTTGTCTTGAAGGTAATGCATCAATGTACCATGTTCGTTGTTTGTGCTAAGTATAGACTTCACTACCCCCGGAACCCAGTTCTCAAACTTTATAAACTAGTTAAGAGAATACATTATGTTTGAGAGAAATAAAATTAAAAGTGTAATGTAAATGCTTATCCCCTTCCGAAAATTATATATATATATATATATATATATATATATATATATATATATATATATATATATATATATATATATATATATATATATATATATATATATTAGAGGAATAATTTGTTGGTGCCAAATAAAAGTCATATACTACATCCTTAAACAGTCGACGCTTCTTAAAACAACAACCATCACAGCGACCGATCTTTCTGTTATACCCAGCGATTCTAAAGTTCCATTTTATGTTCCATAGGTGCAATGTTACTATAACAACCGTTAGAACGTGCAATGAGAGCTGTTCATTTCAACATAACGTTCGAAATCCTCATCCTATTATTTTTAAAATAAGGTATAATTCAGTCAAAGATATTTAAATGTCTTTAATTATGAGTAAATAATATGCAATGTCTCGTACATTGATGACAATTATGCCTGTTGATGACAAGGTACAGCGACCGATTTTGTCTGGAAGAGAGGGGTTGTTATAACGACGATCGATTGTATAGATGTCTGCTTATTTCCTAATTCCAGTGCACTGTTTCTACTAGAGATCATCTGTCTCTACATTGAATAAATTTTTACAAGTGATTTCAAAATGGGTAAAATTTTGTTTCACTTAAGTTCCTTCAATATATTTGAAAAGACTAAGACAGCTTTAAAGTGTCATTGTTTCGAAAATATATTTTCTACAAAATATTTCCAATTGATTTGCAACATTTCAAATTGTAACTCTTCGGAGTTTGAATCAAGAAAAGTGATTTTTTTCTCCTTCTACAATAAATGAGCAATTTTTAATTATTACTTAGATGAATTAGTGGCTAATATTTTGATTTTCAATTACTGATGCATTGGGGTAGTTACAGATGAGGCGGATCCGTTAAACGCTTCGCAATCCATTTTACATAGGAACGTAAAAAGAGACATAATATCAGCTAATAACCATATTTGCATTTGGCGTGACAAATATTTTTTCTTACGGATATAATTATATGGGTTTTAGTTAATGTGTAATACATTTAGTTTGAGTGGTGTAACTACGGGGAGCGTTTAGACTTCTAAATTAGCTAAAACGTCGGTTTCGTATTCTCGCAGTAGTCGGTTTAGGCTGTAAGTCTCACCCACACTGTTAAAACTACAGGTTGCGTTTGGCACCTGTCAGGGGTGAAACGCTTGTTCACCAGCGACACCCGATAGAGAGCCGAAATTGCACCCTTAGCAAGGGTGAAAAACTGACTTCCTTCACCCAACGTGCACCGTAGGTGAAAAGATGGTACCCTAGGTGAGAAAAATGGCACCTTTATTGCTTCCTATAGGGATTCCCCCCCCCCCCCCCGTGTTGTGTGCGTTTTTGAATACAATTGTTTTATTTATTTTGATTTATATATACGAAGGCATTTGATCACATTTCAACTTTCGAACATAGTTTACAAGTGTTCATGACTTTAATTTGTCTGTTCGTGCACTAACTTTCTAATATTCACACTTGAATTGCTCAGTAATTAATATGTTGTTGACAATTTTTACTATAATCCGTACCGAAAATGAACAGGGAAGGTATTTATCAATCATTTGCCGGAACAACCAGAAATATTAGGTAGCATTATAGATTAGAATCATAGGAAAATATAAGCGTTTCATAAACGTTTAAAATTTTAATCGAGCGTAACTTATCAATACTTATTATAAGATTCGATATTTGAGTATCCTTATGCGTACAAGATAAATACTAATTTAAAAGCCCTTCTTTCCAATGTCAAGTTTTCCGCCAGATTAAAAATAAAAACGAGCAGATAACTTCATTAGCTTCATGCAATAACGCCTGAGAAAGATACGTTAACCAAAACACGATGTGAAACTCATGAGTCAAACGCTAAGTGAGAGATTTCTTTTCACGCAGTTTTTTTTTTTTTTTTTCCCTCCGCCTTTGCTGCTCTGTTCGTTTCCACTACGTAATTTCATTGAGAAGAAATAGACATTGGTATATAGGCTGTTTACGTCGATGCATTTTTATTCCGGAATTAGCAATTCAATTATCAGCTGATTTAAACGTTTTATTTTTAATGTTGTTGTTCAAGATAGTACTGATAGATAGTTTTAGGTAACAGTTTTGCAGGATATAAATAACAAGACATTAAATGTTTAATAAGGTAAACGGAACAATAAGAGTTGTCAACATACTTTAAACACTTTAAATATGTTCGAAAGTTCTGAGAGCTACAATATGATCAAATGCCTTTACTTACGCGAGATTTCGAAGATTAATCCACGAAATTTTCAGTTTTGTACTTCATTCAATGTGAAAGTAAATTTCGTTGCAACTTCCTTCGTTCGCCATTCAAACTGGAGTTGTCGTTGGACGATAAGTCAGAGCGCATGCGCAAGGAGTCGCTCTCCTATTGAATGGTCTTTTATCACTTTTATTGACGTCGTTCACCCACTGAGGAACCAAAAGCACCTTAACGACACTTCCTAGCCTCTGTTTCACCCAGAGGCACCGTTTTTTCACCCTTGGGTGAAATTCTTTACCCCTGTGGAACTCCTGGTTTTAACAGTGCAGACGATCGGAAGAAATAGAATGCGTCTAAACGGGAGATATGGACCAGGTTTACTGTCTTGAGATGCGAAGATAAATTTTGAGCTTCAAATAAGGTCAATTTAATGTGAATAATGTTGATTATTAAAAAAAAAAAAATCAGATCAGAAAGAAGCCGCTGCAAATTAAGGGAAGGAAAATAATGTTTCAATATGTTTCTTAGAGTTCTGATACGGGACATGTATATAATCAGTCAAGAAATATGTGATGACAAGGTTGGCGATGTAGAAAGAACTGAAACGATACCAAGAAAAAAAACACTGTAGGTGGAGACAATATCTTGTTTTCAAAGAAAAAAAATGCTATGAAAGAAGTCACTTCAAAACAATCTTAACTCATATAGCAATAGCAGAGCGAGTTCGGCTTCTGTGTAAACCCACCTTTCAGAATTCTTAATTTTTAGGCACATTGTCAGTACACCCAGGAAAATTTTCTGGTTACGCTAGTGTCTCTTAGTGTATACTAGGGGAGTGTCTAAAATGTTCATAAACACTTTCAAAAAAAAAAAAAAAAAATTGAAATTTTACTTCCCAAGGAGAAACAAAAAAAAAAAAAAATCCAAAATGCTTGCGAACTTTTGGCACAACCTAGTAAACACATTTCATGTATAATGATTAAATCCATTAGCAACTTAAGAAACACACTTTTGTATATATATATATATATATATATATATATATATATATATATATATATATATATATATATATATATATATATATATATATATATATATATATATATAAAATGCAAGTCAAATAGTATTTCTTGATAACTAAATATTAAATATATTAATTGTAAATTGATTTTGTTTTATTCTAATGAAAACAATATTTTAGGAGTTTAATACGTGTTCAAGTATTTCATTATATTATTGTAGATCTATCTCGCTCATTCCGGATGATTTGTATCTCATAGCAAAAATTATAAAATATTATTAAACCTAAGAAATTCCACTGATCCATTCTGCAGAAATTTTTAAGAATCCTTCGCTCTTATGATTATTCTAAAATATATCTGTCAAAATATACTTCTTAATATTTTGACAGATCCACGTTAAGTTCGGGTATAGCTCGAAGTGGTGATTCCTTCGTGGCCAAATAGTTACGTAATTTTTATACTCACATGAGTTAAATGCTAAAGATTGCTATCTTAATCTATTTTTTCCCTTTGTGACAATATATATATATATATATATATATATATATATATATATATATATATATATATATAAGATATAAAACTTTTTTTTTGTAAGTTTACTATCAAACAGCGTTTAAAGAAAAACAAACTTTACGCTAAGTGCAAAAGAAATTAATAAATAAAAATATTTAAAATATAAACAGACAAATACATGGCAATGAAATACATGCAGCCACAATAAGCATTAATTTAATGCATAAATGCGACCAAAATCATTAAAATACTAGCTAAATTTCCACCACAAAAATCATAACAAAATTAATATGTTTCAGTTTGTAGTCCTCACATAATGATCGCTTGTTGCATTATACACGAAGTGAATAAATAAATGAATAAATAAATAATATCAGATCAGTTAATGTGTGCTAAAACATGCCTGCTTTTTTAACGATGTATTTTTAAACTGCCTGAAGTAAATTTCCTTTAATACTGGTTATAAAAATAACCTATTAAAGTAATTATTATCCAAATACGTTTTATAGTACTTAAACTTAGTGATGATGAGTGTTTCTATTTAGTTCTTATATCTTTAAACCCTCCCCTACCCTCACGCTCCCAAAAAAAAAATCGATTTCTAATCTTCACTAACATATTTAATTTCACTGAATCCTTAAATCATACCGATTTTAATAGTCAGTAATGAAATGATTTAGTAACTAATCTAATAATATTTCTAAATCATCATTTGAAACACTGAGATTATAATCGCACCCCGACAAGGAAAGTGACACAACTTAAAATTTAGGGAAAAAAGCTATTGATTTAAAATCTAAATTTAATGCTCCTTCTTTTTACAAAACTCGAACAACGTTAGCTTACGTAACTGATGCGTGGTGGCGTAAAATCTATATAATGAAGAATGACACATTATTGAAGTTTTGTAATTAGGAAGAAAAATTTTCGAATTTTGAGCATACATTACTAATTTAGACAACAAAAACTAAACAGTAAACATCACAATACATTTTTTTAAACTTTTTTTTTGCAATGTTTTAGACTGTTTGAAACCGCTATTGTGTGAAACCTTGATTATTTCCACTGCTGCGTTTTGAGCTGTGTCAGTTTCATGGTCAGTGTTATCAGTTAACTTAATATGGTATCGTCAAAAGAATGTTTTGCCGTTTTTTTTTTCTGAATGCGTATTTAACTATGAACTTCATTTTTCAAAAGCTGGGTATAATTTGCGTAAAAAGGCTGCTCTATTTCTTCGACACAAGTTTTTGGCCGCAAATTTCCAGCTAAGTAGTACTTTTTAAGATTGTAAACGACTTTCACTGCTTCACTTCATTAAAAGTTATTTGATGCTTTTGAAATGCTGTGGCTAGTAATTATTTTTCCATCTTAAAAATGGCAGGGCAATAAAAGTTTAAAGAGTGCGCACTAAACGCAGCACATTTGACATCTGTGGGCGACCAAGAATGACGTGTCACGACTGGAATTCAGCAACAGTCATTTAACAAAGAGTTTTGTGCGTTCTCGCCTTTTTGGACGCCTTCTCTCAAAAGTCCTATACAGAGTCATTGCCGTTGATGATGTGTTAACGACCCTTGGTTAGTTACTGAAAAGCTACTAAAACGTTTGAAGGGTGAAATCAGTTGGGCGCGTTTAAAGAATAAGGCAGTCTCCCTTTCCATTATGCACTAATGGAATGAAATTGAATAAAGAGAGATGGAAATGTTTGTTAGTTTTCTTGAGGTGCCCAGAGAAGTCCTTTATTTGTTTATTCATTTGCGTCGACAAGAAACCATATAATGACATCACGGGGGAATTTGATTGGAAATGAAATTGAATAAAGAGAGATGGAAATGTTTGTTAGTTTTCTTGAGGTGCCCAGAGAAGTCCTTTATTTGTTTATTCATTTGCGTCGACAAGAAACCATATAATGACATCACGGTGGAATTTGATTGGAAATGAAATTGAATAAAGAGAGATGGAAATGTTTGTTAGTTTTCTTGAGGTGCCCAGAGAAGTCCTTTATTTGTTTATTCATTTGCGTCGACAAGAAACCATATAATGACATCACGGTGGAATTTGATTGGAAATGAAATTGAATAAAGAGAGATGGAAATGTTTGTTAGTTTTCTTGAGGTGCCCAGAGAAGTCCTTTATTTGTTTATTCATTTGCGTCGACAAGAAACCATATAATGACATCACGGTGGAATTTGATTGGAAATGAAATTGAATAAAGAGAGATGGAAATGTTTGTTAGTTTTCTTGAGGTGCCCAGAGAAGTCCTTTATTTGTTTATTCATTTTCGTCGACAAGAAACCATATAATGACATCACGGTGGAATTTCTTCTTACACTTTTTGTCTTAAGATTCATTGACGAATCATAAATGTGTTTGGATCTAGTGAATATGTTTAAATGTTCAATTAAGATTAAGTTAATTTTTTTTTTCGTATTAAGTCAACTTTGTGTTTCAAAATTTCAAGATAAAAGTGCTATCTACATTTCAAACAAATGATAATATTATTTTTGTTTTTAGCCTAGAAACGTTTGATAATTCAGATTTTATATTCTTCAAGTTGCATTGAGTCCCACAGCTCATTGGTCTAACAAATGTTTTTGTTTCTTTCTGATACTACGAATTAAAAAACTGAGGCATTTGGATACGTGTTATGAAGGGTTTAATAAGTAAACTTGCTTGTATTAACTATGCCAGTTAAGCATAACAGCCTCTACTATGTTTTTAAAACATACTTCGACAATGTTATAAACATACTTCGACAATGTTATAAACATACTTCGACAATGTTAGTAAACATACTTCGACAATTTTCCGACTACAGGGACTTCAACAATGTTCAGACTACACGGACTTCGACAATGTTCAGACTACAGGGAAGCAAAAGGAGTGTGTACATCAAAATGAGCATGCTCCAAGAAAAGTTCGTTGGTGAAATTTTTCGTGTTGCAACGTATTAAACCGTTAACTGAAACACCTAAAATTAGTAGCTGAATTTCAACCTTTTTACTTCCTTTTACAAAAAAGAAAGCATTGTATTCGCGAAAAAAAATTCACTCAAAAATCGGCCTTAATTTCTATTTTGCTCACCCCCGAATGAATGTTGGGTTTTTTCTTCGATTCGACAACACGTGGATATATGCCTAGGAACGTACAGACATTCGAAATATCCATTTTGACGATCCCCGAGTTAATTACAACGAGTTTTCTCGTGACGTCTGTATGTGCGTATGTATGTATGTGTGTATCTCGCATAACTCAAAAACGGTACGTCCTAGAAAGTTTAAATTTGGTACGTGGACTCCTAGTGGAGTCTAGTTGTGCACCTTCCCTTTTGGTTGCATTCGGATGTTCTTAAGGGGGTCTTTTGCCCCTTTTTGGAGGGAAATCATTGTTAATTTCGATGTAAACTCAAGTGGTGTTATAATTTGGCGGACACTTGGCGATATATCTACAGTCTTTTGGTCGCCAAGTTTTGTCGCTAACTTGGCGAACAATTTGGCGATTTTTTTTCTTAATTTCCACTTTTCTCACACCCGAAAGAATGTTGAGTTTCTTTTTCGACCCGATCACACGTGGGAATATGACTAGGAACGTACAGACACCCGAAACATCCATTTTGACGACCCCCGAGTTAATTACAACGAATTCTCTCGTGACGTATGTATGTGCAATATGTGTGTGTGTGTGTATGTATCTCGCATAACTCAAAAACGGTATGTCCTAGAAAGTTGAAATTTGGTACATAGACTCCTAGTGGGGTCTAGTTGTGCACCTTCCCTTTTGGTTGCATTCGGATGTTCCTAAGGGGGTCTTTTGCCCCTTTTTGGGGGGAAATCATTGTTAATTTCGATGTAAACTCAAGTTGTTTTATAATTTGTCGGACACTTGGCGATGAATCGCCAGTCTTTTGGTCGTCAAGTTTTGTCGCCAACTTGGCGACAAATTTGGCGATTTTTTTTTTATAAATTTGGTCTCAATTTGTCCACTGTTGGTGATATTTAGAGAGTAAACAATTGAATCACATTAAAATTGCCAATAATGGGAAAATTACGTTAAATTGGAGTAAAGGGAAGTCATGTGATGCACACATCAGCTCGTTTAGTTCTCCGAAAAGCTGCATTTTGAGCAATTATTAGACAATTTTTTGTGCACAAGCTAAAATCGCAATATTTATTTTCGAGGAATTATTGCTAACAACTTGAATATTACTTTGAAATTTATTTAAAAAAAAGTACAAGTAAGGGATAATTTTCTTACCTCCACTTTGTACGCCGGTTTTGGAACCACGTTTTGACCTGCGCATCTGTCATTTTCAGCTGCTTTGCTAGTGCAGCCCTCTCTGCGGAAGCAAGATATTTTTGTTTATGGAATCGTTTTTCAAGCTCACATATTTGCATTCGAGTGAAAGAAGTTCTGGGTTTTTTTCTCTTTGGCGGTGTCCTGTTTTGATAGGGGTGTCCAATCCTCCTAGGTGGCACCGGCGGGAGACCTGGTGGCATAGAAAAAGGCACTACAAGGGTATTAGTATCAACGAATAACAATATAGGAATTACAATAGCAGCAGATTATTGATATTACAGTGTTTATATGATTAAGTGTTTGCAAAATAACTTTTGATTGGCATTTATTTTATAACTTCTTATGCTTCGTTTCACAATATTTTACTTTTACATATTTGCATGTTTGGTATAAATATCAACTGAGTTAGGCAAGAAAAAAAAAGAATTTATTATTTGATGGTTTTGAAAATAATTAAATATCTTTAGGTAACAATGCTACTAAAACTTCGAAAAGTGCTGAATTACTCTCTTGCTAAATGCTTTATTGTATTTAAGTCATGTTTATGTTAATTGCTGAAATTACTAACAAATGACGCAATAATAACATACCAAAATAAACTGAAGGAATGGAACTCTAAGTGTTTAAGTTCAGTAGCAATTATAGTTTTTTTACCGTAAGGCGCACACAATCTCAATGATAGTATAAGAAGTCAATTATAACGTGCGAAAAGTAAACTCAGCGCTTTTTTTTTACAGTATCATTTATGTGTCACACTCTCCATTTAAAGCATTTGCTTTCCTCAATCTGATACAAGAAGGGAAAGGGGGATATTTGCGTCAAGCATTCTGCTGCTTCATTTATTTATGGTCAAAATGAAGGAGATAAAATTGACTGTAGATCTCTGATTATTTAGAAATTTAGCACTTTTAATCGATTATCTTCATGTTCAATGTTAAAAATAATTCTATCTTGAATACTTTTATATATTTTGTTCACTTGAAACGCTTTAAAAAAAAAAAATATCCTGTATCAAGAATCTGCTGATCTTAAACATAATAAATGCACAGCACAGACAGTATAAAATGCATAATTTTACGAACAAAAAAGCTTTCAAATAGTCACGAAGGATAAAAAATTTTCAAATAGTCGATGAAGTCACGGAAAATTTTGTTTTTGAGTTATATAAAAGTATACTTTCAAAAATGTGATTTTTTTTTCAGTAACCCCACATTTTTCTCTTTTTACCTTGCTGTCCCTTACGCAATTCAAAGTAATTGTTCTGTAATGTAAGAAATTGCTCTGTGATGTAAATAATCCAGTTTTATGCCAGGAGTTCAACTGTCTATAAGCAGTGTTAAACCGAAGCTGACCAAGAAGCGAAACTTTGATGCGGATAAATAAACTGAATCATCATGACCTATTAAAATGCTGCACAGCTCTCTGGTCTAAATACACGATGCAACATGCAACTGTTTAAAAATGCAAGCCCTTCATTCATATAACTATTCGGTTTAATCTGCTATTGTTAAACTGTTTTTCTCTATGTTTATCACACTCAACAAATTGTTATTGACATCATTGTTGCTTAAGAAGCTATTATTTCTCAAAACACAAAAAGCATGTCACACAGTTTTTGTCTAATGATTGACGGCACGTAAAGCGAAGAAATTCTGTTTTGATTGAAAATGTGAATTATGAATGTATGTTTAATGATAAACGGGTTACTTTACTCGCTTTAAGCATAGCTTTTTTCTACAAAGAATTTATTGCAAACGTTATTTTTTTTCTACGGTGAGCGTATTTCAAAAACCATAAGCAGTTAAACATTTATGTTCCTCTTGCCAACAAGCTTTTTACTTCCTTTTACAAAAAAGGAAGTATTGTATTTGCGAAAAAATTTTCACTCAAAAATCGACCTTAATTTCCATTTTACACACCCCCGAATGAATGTTGAGTTTTTGCTTCTACTCGACTACACGTGGATAAGTGCCTAAGAACGTATAGACACGCGAAACATCCATAATGACGATTCCCGAGTTAATTACAACGAATTTTCTCGTGACGTCTGTATGTACGTATGTATGTCGCATAACACAAGAACGGTAAGTCCTAGAAAGTTGAAATTTGGTACGTAGACTCCTAGTGGGGTCTAGTTGTGCACCTCTCCTTTTGGTTGCACTTGGGTGTTTCTAAAGGAGTCTTTTGCCCTTTCTTGGGGGAAAATCATTGTTAATTTCGATGTAAACTAAAGTGGTGTTATAATTTGGCGGACACTTGGCGATATATCGCCAGTCTTTTGGTCACCAAGTTTTCTCGCCAACTTGGCGATTTTTTTTTAAGTAAATCTGTTTCAATTTGGTCACTGTTGGTGATATTTAGAGAGTAAACTATTGAATCACATTAAAATTGCCAGTAATGGGGAAATGGCATTAAATTGGAGCAAAAGGAAGTCATGTGATGCACACTTTTTTTTTTTTAAAGATGACATAATGACATATAGTTGCTTTAGAATTACCAGACCAATATTCAAACTTGATTTATCATGACAGATGAACTGGACAAGTAGAAAGAACATGAATACAATGTTCCAGTGTGTTACTTTAAACAGACGAGTGTTGTGAAAACAAGGAACTGCTTCATAATTTACAAGATCAATATTCAATGCTGATTTTTTCATGTTATATGAACTAGACACGTAGAGAGTACATGAATATTGTATTACAAAATACCAATTAGAAATACCAGTAATGTAATTACATAGAGCTGTTTCATAGTTTACAAGATCAATGTTAAATGTTGATATGAATAAGTTAGAACGAGATGAATTGAAAGAATTATGTTACAAAATGTAGTTCGAAAAGACAGTATAGTGTTCATCAATGTGAAACTATCACACACATTTTTTTAAATATTTTTTTTTACTCCTTATTCGGAATTCGATTTCTTAGATGACTTCAATATATTGAAGAGTTTTTAAGTTTCTACTCCTTTTCTTTTCATGTTGAGAATTTGTAATCGATTGTTTCTTCGATTTTTTAATCTTTATTATCTCACTTGTCATAAGTTTTTAATTTTGATTTATGTAAGTGATATTAATAGTATTGGCTACAGTAGTGAATATAATTAATTAATACTAATGACATTAATACCACTACAGCGAATACCATTACAAAGAAAAATAAGTTCAAACAAAATGTATGCTCAATCAAAAATTTGCGATATTGAGCATAATTTTCTATATTAGAGTGTTAAACAAGATGTTTCCAGCGTAACCCTTATAGTTAAATAGTGAGTTTTTATTTCAGTGGCTCTTGAAAAAGGGTATGATCTTAAAATACTCTATCCCCCAAAAACTTAAATCAAAATTTTGATAATCTCAATTTAATGATCAATTTACTAATATATGTTTTCATTGATATTAATGTTTTAAAACTTTGTTAATTAAGTGGTAATACATATCATTATTTGACTAAAGACGTAAAATAATATCCATCATTTATAAGACATGTCGCTGCGTAATTCAGAAAGAGCACTTGCTCTTCATTTTACACAAAATAAAAACGTTTTAATGAACGAGACATCGTTATTATAGCACAAAAAGAGAAAACAAACAGCGCATACACTTATTTCGTGCTTATAAATCGTTTTTTAATGCGAAAACATAATGAGTTTTTATTATTACTTGTTCCTTTCAAAGGTTAAGATTTAAAAAAAAATAGTAATTAAAAAAACTCAAAGATATTCTAATTTTCAATTAACTACCTAACTAAACCTTTAATAATATCAATTAGATATCAGCCTCAATTCAAAACTCTCAATAGCTACTGATTACTCCCCCTCCCTCTCAAGTTTTGCTAATAAGTTAATGTGAACAACTTGCTCTTAATTGATAGTTCGATGCATATATTTGCGTACTCTTTTCTATTCCATAATCTAAAATGATTTAAAACTGCAATTAAGCATTACTGGAAGTAGTTTAACTAACAAAATAATTATATCCTATTTGCAACACGACGCAAACCGCTTCTCCATGCGGGAATTACACAACCCAAGAAATGACCGTCATTTACTCAAGTTATAATCTTAACCTTTTGATCTTTGCTTTGCTTTTCGAGAGATAATAGGCATCATTTTTTCCGTTACTGATACAAAATAATCTTGTACAGTTACAAGGTATGCGCAGCATGGCGCACGGCTATAGCGAGAGGCATTGCAAAATTACATGGTACTCCTTTGATTCGAAAATGTCGTGTGAAGGTTTGTGTGGAGTTCTTTGAAGCTGGAGTCGCATCCATCACCGTTGTCCGCTGGGAGTTGAATATAATTACGATATTTTTCTGTTATTTCTACCAAACGGGCAGCTCTCATAAAAAGCTTTTTGCGCACTGTAATTTTCTCTTTCAAGGCGGATAACAAAACTAAGTACGCACATAGAGGGCAATTAAGGTTCAAATGTTAACAATACCTTTAGCTGCCAGTTTAAAGCAGAGTCGCTCGGATTCATCATTTTTTCATGATAAAAAATTGGCTTGATAAAAATTGTTCTTTATTTTAGCGTGTTATATGGTTAGTCAACAATGTGTTTTACATACTAAAAGTTGATCATAAGTAGTTATAGTCGGTCGTATAGTTAATATTTTGCTTCGTTTTGCACTTAAACCGCGATGATCAATGTCTACAAGGTCACGTCTTTTTTAGTTTTAAATACATCATTTTTCAATTACACTCCTATATAATTTTGGTTTCGTTATTACTCAAAAATGATTGATTTGAAAATGAATTATTTATTTTTTAAATTTAATTACGATTAGCAGTTTTAAGACGCGTACTCTAGATATTGATTCTAGGAATGCATTCTAAATTCAGAATGTTAAATAGCTTTATCCTGGGGAACTTCAGAAGTTCACGGTTGTAGGAATTTTAATTGCTTTAATCAAGCAAGGAACAATGTTTTGATTCAAATTATGTAGTTATGGCTAAGACTCTTACTTCATCAAACTTCTTGGTTGAATTTATTCAATTATCAAAAAGGCGATTTTTAGCTTCGTTCAAATTATTCATCATTAAATGTTTAGAAGAAGGATAAATTAAATATTCAAAATTCATTCTCTGTTATTCACTTGCATAATTTTATGCTTTGAAAATACCATAATTTATCGAAAAAAGTAATTCTCATAAAACGTAAATAGCTCTCAAATTTTTCTTTCAAAAACTGTAATATTGTTTTCAAAAGATAAATCACTCAAACTAAAAGAAATTTAGCGAAGGTGAGTTAACTTATTGAATTCATTTTTTGTTTCATGATATTTTTTTCGCTCAAACTATGTTTTCGTAGTTTTTATTCCCGCTGGTAGCGCTCGCAAAATAGTAACTGAACTCTATTCTATCGAAGTTTTGCAAATATGTTTACAACGTAACTATGTAATGATCCTCTAAAATATAATGTACATCCAGTAGATAATTTTAAATAACAAGTGGAAAAACTTGGGCAGAAATTTCATCCCTTTAATACACATATTTTCATTTCTTGTTTGATGTTGAGAGTTCGATGTATTTTTCTCAGTTATGCACATAAAAAAGTGCAACGAAAAAAGTAATTGCATTTATTTTTAATTTCCCGAAAATTTTATTTATGTTCAACTAATTATGTTTAAATTTAGGTACTATAACAGTTAAAGAAAAATACTTATGTATTGTCTGTATATAGGGTGAATTCAAAATACTTGGCACTTCTATCGACTACTCTACTAGCGTCTTAAAATTTAATGCATCAAAAGTTTGTAGAACCTTAAGATCCATTGTCTGTAAGGATCAGGCAGGTTGTGATCGTTGACATTTTTAATTTTCTTAATTTTTGCAAATTTTGTTCCTTATCATGAATGTAATGTTTGTGCAAAATATGAGCTTTGTCTGCCTTACCGTTTTTTGGGAAATTAAATTTTAATTTAAGGGGCGTGGCACATTTTTGCGTGTTTTTCAAATTTGCAGATTTTAAAGTTCTTGTTGCTTTAAGCACCTCTATAGTGACATGGATTTTTAAATTCTATATTATTATATGGTCTTCTTAGATACTACTACAGCTGTCAAATCGGTGTCACTACGAGGGTGACGGCCACAAACTCCGTTTAAAAATGACCGAAAATGAATCTTTTTACTACATTCAATGCCAATTTTCTCAAAGCGCCTTCATGATGACACCAACGTTTTTACATCGATTTCTAGCTACACTTGCATACATCAAAAATATGTAATAAAATTGGTGTCACTATAAGGGCGCCAGAAGATATTGGAACTTTTATGTGATAAATTTCACAAAAATGCAAATGTTTAAAACACTAAAGCTTGGGAAAACATGGTATCCCGGAGAAATAGTAGAAGTTGACCATTTGCAAGTAAAGGTCAAATGCATGGCAAGAAGGATTGGAATAAATAAATTTATTTGACTAGAAAAAAGGCGAGTATTGGTATGATAATCTAAACATATTATGCACATAATAGATCCACCTGTACCTATATCAAAACGAGCATTTTCTATTCAAGATAAAGACGCTCTTACTGCCCAAAGCTGTTTATGTTAAACGTTGCTTCTTTGTAATAAATTAAAAATAAATATGGTCAAAACACTATCTGGGTTTGATAAGATTAAATTAACAAAATACATAAATAAACAAATAAAATAATTAAATATAATAATAATAAATGAAAAAAATTCACCACAACATACTAACTTCGAATGATTACATTTCCAATAGGAGTGACACTAATTTTATTAGTTCAAATGTTAGACAAACGTGTTGGTTATCAAACTTAATTAGTTTCAGATCTCTGCTATAAGGGGGCTAGTTGTATTCAGATTAGCAAATGGTCAACTTCTACTATTTCTCCGGGGATACCATGTTTTCCCAAGCTTTAGTGCTACAAAATTACCAGACATCAATAAGAGATGACCGTCTTTTTGAAAGTGGGGGATTTGATTTTTTATGTTTTCTTTGTTTTAGTCTACGTCATTCTCAAATTATGTTTCAGATTCTGAATGCTCGCTGTATAATACATTATGTTCATCACTATTTAAGACATTATGTAATAAATAGTTGCATTTTTAATATAAATAACAGATAAAAAAATTAGTATGGTTGAAAAAATATTAGTACGACTATTTTAGCCGTAATGCACATTACACAATACGTCCATCTGTACCTATATCGATTTACTGTGTATCTAATGCTTTTTATAAAGCTTTTTTTTATAAAAAGCATTAGAAACATATTATTTTAGGTGTCACTACTGTAATTTTATAATAAAGTTTAAAACAAACCGTGCAAAAAGCCATTTGAATTAGAAAAGTCTTTTTTTTTAAATAACTCCATAACATACTAATTTCGAATGATTATATTTTCGAAAGTAATAGGATTGACACCGATTTTTTTATTTTTATATGTTAGACGAACATGTTGGTTATCAAACTTAATTAGTTTCAGATCTCTGCTATGAGGGCGAGAGTAGTAGTTAGATTTTAAACATTTGCATTTTTGTGAAATTTATCACATAAAAGTTCCAATATCTTCTGGCGCCCTTATAGTGACACCAATTTTATTAAATATTTTTGATGTATGCAAGTGTAGCTAGAAATCGAGGCAAAAACGTTGGTGTCATCATGAAGGCGCTTTGAGAAAATTGGCATTGAATGTAGTAAAAAATTCATTTTCGGTCATTTTTAAACGGAGTTTGTGGCCGTCGCCCTCGTAGTGACACCGATTTGACAGCTGTAATAGTATCTAAGAAGACCATATAATAGTATAGAAATTAAAAATCCATATCATTATAGGGGCACTTAAAGCAACAAGAACTTTTAAATCTGCAAATTTGAAAAACATGCAAAAATGTACCACGCCCCCTAAATTTAAAAATTTAATTTCCCAAAAACGGTAAGGCAGACAAAGGTCATATTTTGCACAAACATTGCATCCATGATAAGGAACAACATATGTGAAAATAAGAAAAATTAAAAACGTCAACAATCACAAATGCCGTAAACTGCCTGATTCTTACAGACAGTGGCTCTTAATTCTTCGCATTACTTTTAATGATACATGTCAGTAATTTAAAAATATTATCTTAATAAAACGTTTCGGGCAATTAATTTGATTGTGGATGATTGATCAATGTACCATTACAAAATAGTAAAATATGACAATTAGGTAAACAGAACATTGGGAATATCTTTTGAGCGAACATTTCTGAAACTAATCTTATTAAGATCTTCTTCAAGGATCGTTGACTTGCATCGAATCAATGAATTGGTTTTCTTACGGAAGTAGCGCCATAAAGTATTAAAAGGATTAATTTATGCAATTTATTGTCACATTTCTTCACATTCTTTCATAAAGTAGGTGAGCTAAAGATGCCCCGTCTTCCTAAAGTAGTTGGTTTCTTCAAAAAGTAAAATTAGTTTTATTCATTCTACCAATACGAGGGTACTGCTTTATAAAACATGTATCTCCAGTGAAGATGGAAGAATTTGGAGAGATAAAATGGCACTTGATGTGAGTTAGAGATAAGCATAAAATTTAACGTTAAAAAAAAAGTTAAAAAAAACCCCATCCAAATACCCGACCCATACCAAATACCCGAAAATTAAAAAAAAAAAAAAATCATCAAAGCTTATCTATGGCCAGTGATGTTCCTATCAATTTTTCTGAGGGTATACTTCCAGTAATCGATTACGCACAATTTGTGTATGTGATCATATACATAGTATGTCATAATATGAAAATTTATGAAGCTTGAGGGTATACGCTATATGTCTAAAAAATGTTTGAGAGTATACGGCATATATGGAGTTATACCCTATGGGAACACTACTGTCTATGTCCACCTTTGTGTCACTCACCTTAATTTTTTATCAATTATTATTAATGTGAGACATTTATATAATGTAACAATAAAAATTATTTTATTAAAATATGATAGCTAAGTAACCAATTATTCATGAAATTTCACTCTGGATGGGTAAAATATTTAGTTCTCTTTGAAAAGAGAGAAAAAAAAGAAGATACGAACTGGAAGTAAGTCTTTAACTATGTTATCATTTAAGCTAAAGATCGGGGCAAGTTCAAGCAACTCCAAATAGAAGTCCGTGTGTCTGTGATTAAGTTGACCTTTCCTTCTACTACAAAAAAACGGAAAAACACATCGTAGCTACCGGGCATTTACTATTGACGCCGTAAGACTCCTCTATGATTTGATTTTGCGTTCGCTACGTATAAGGAAGCTATAATGATGTCACTGAGTATATTATCATCGTCGAGCCGACACAACTGAAGACTTGTCGACACACTGTAATTTGTCTTTAGTCAGAATGGTTGATGTTTATTTTTCCTGCTTGTTTCGCTTCAATGTAGCATCAATAATATCAGATTTGAAGCTGCAATGTGTAATTCGGATAAGTAATATCAAGTTGGAACAGTGAACTAAATGCAATGTAATTTGTACGTTAATGGACGTATCAAAATGCTTTTAAAGTTATATTAAAATTCTTAGAATTATTGCCAATTTCCATTGAGCGTTTTAACGTATTACTACAGAGAATGCAATTATGGCAATAACAATTGGTGGTATCTTCTAATCCCTGACAAAGAAAGTGACGACTTTGTCGTTAGCCAAGATCTTTAATTGATCTTCCTGTTATAATTAATTGCTTAAAATTATCGGTTCTGTTTTTCGTAATCAAAAAATTCGATATTTTTATTTTCCGCCTGTATCTAGTCTTTCGACGAAATATTGAGCAGGTACTTCGTCAAATACAAAGAAACCGTGACATATGTGACATCTGTTTCGGTTTCAGAATGTGTACTTTTCATCTGGTTGTCTCACAATAGCTTAAAAATGAGCTCATATACTGAATGAGATTCATTAAAGTAAAGGAACTTTGGTTAATCTGCAATGGCTAATACATTTATTTAAATACTAGTGGTACCCGCACGGCTTTGCCCGTAGTGGAAAATTAAATGGTCATTCGGTTCGCCTGTATATTTACAAATAATGGATGACGAATTTCAGCCAATTCGCTCTCCCATTTCACGTCATGATGATTTCGTAATTTACTCATCCATCTCATGGTAATTTTGCTCCGAAAAATGTTCTTAAAATTGAAATAGAAAAAGAACACAGTCGAATTTTTGAAAAATCGCTTCGAGGTGCTACAAACTAACTTTGTGCCAAATTTCATGAAAATCGGCCGAACCGTCTAGGCGCTATGCGCGTCACAGAGATCCTGACATCCTACAACATCCTCTAGAATTTGAGCTTTATTATTAATAAAGATGGACAAAACGAAGATACGAAAATAAAGCCTAGAGGCAACCAATGAAAAGAGAAGTATTAAAGAAAGGAGAAAAATTAAAATCTCGCAAGATTTACATAAATGTATACTCTCATAAGCATACTTGTAAAATCGGGAGAAAGGCGGAAAAAATAATGGTGCAACTATTATTCTCAAATTAAAAAAAAAAAAAAAACCTATGAACCTTCCGTCCTCACTATCTCTTATTTTTCAACAGTTATTTTTTTAACAGTTATGTATCTTGCACTAATACAGGAATAAGTATACACGAAAGTGCAAAAGTAGAAACAAGGGGAAGAGAAAACATTGCAATTGAAATTTATTGTTCAAGTATATGTAATGTAGTCAGTGTAGTCAGTTATATGAATTAATTATTTTTTTTTTCATATAGTTTAGGTAAAGCGAGTAGTGATTGTGCCCGAGAGGGTTAGGAAGGGGGGGGGGAGGAGGCTAATTATTGGGTAAGCTCGGTGGGGCTTAATTTAGTTGTACAAGAACAGTATTTGAGTGGACATATGAAAGTGCATACTACTGGTTGTTCAAAGCATTTGCAAAAAAATATCGCTATTTTGCACTGTTTAACCGAGCTATGCGCGAAAGCTTTCATACCTTTTTCTCTAAATTTTACTGAGTGGCAATAAAGTAAAAAAAAAAATTATTTAGACTATTTCTTATGAAGCTACTTCCCTAGACGAACAATTTTTGTAAAACGAAAACGGACACATTTTGAGTTAAACGAGTTACAAAGTAACTTTATGTTATTTTGTAAATTTTCGCCCGTTCCTTCCGTTGTATCTTTTTTTTTTTAAATGTTTATTTTCTAAATCATTATTAATTAAGTCAAAATATTTGCTTCTATTATAATAATGGTTATGTATAAAAAAACTTTACAATAATGTAATTTTAAGTGGAAATATTGTTGTAAACAATTTAATTGTCTATTTATTATTAAGAGCAATCTCTCCGACCTTATAAAATCAGATTGCACAAAACGCCCTCTTGGTTTTATTACAACTGTTGTATTACATTAAAGCGTAACAGGAAAATAGAAGTGAAAATGCATAACCAGCAAATGATCATTTTAGCAAACTTTGATTACTACTAGCGTGTTTATTTCTATTCTGTTCAGTTATGCGCAAACTCTTCTAAGTTTACCTTAGCAGCTATAACTTCAATCGGTATGCCCTACGGCTTACTACAGTATTTTTTAAGTTTTGAAATTGATGTTAAACAATTAGTATGAAAGCAAAGTATACATTTAAAACAAGGGAAAACAAATCGAGTTGGAAGACATGTTGCTAGAATTGAGAAGTATGAAACTGATGTTCAAAAGTGCGTCCTATACATGACAGTGAAACTAAATTGAAACATTATCAACTTAAAAAGATAACGTATATATATATATATATATATATATATATATATATATATATATATATATATACACACACAGTCGGACCTCCATATATTGAAGTAGCAAATTGCCGAAAAAAAATTCGATGTATAGAAATTTCGATGTATGGAAACGATCTTATTTTATCATAAAAATATCCTAAAACATTAAAATAAAAGCTAATTTTCGTGTATGAAAACCAATTTCTAATTTATACGAGTATCGAATTAAATGCAAGTTAATGATTAAAAAATTAACAGAAATTACATTTTACTCCAACCATACATCTTCATATTCTTCGGCAATTCAACTTGATCATAACATGAGGAGATTTTCGTTTTAACAATGTGATCGGGAGAAAAGTAAAAAAAAATCAATCTACTTAACTTGAATGATTTTTACTGAAGCTAAGAAGACTAGAAATGATAATCAACAAACAAAAGGGATAATTTGGAACTGATTTTACAGTGTTACTGGTTACAACTAAGATTTGAAATAAACTTGAGGGAATTTAAGAACTTCAGAACGGAACAACGACTTAACTATACACCCTTCAACCCCAGATTTCTTATGAGTTCCATAGCAACCTTTAGTGTGAACGTAATTTTCTCCTCTAACCTTTATTTTTCATGAGACAAACAGTCTAAAGTGGAAAAAAAAAATCTACGAATGTCTCTAAAAATTTTTCGATATATGGAGATTTTTTCGATATGTAGAAACAATTTTTCTATGTAATGAACATAGAAATTTGCTGGGATTTCGATATATAGAAAATTTCGATATGTGGAAGTTCGATATATGGAGGTTCGACTGTATATATATATATATATATATATATATATATATATATATATATATATATATATATATATATATATATATATATATATATATATATATAAAATTTGTGTATGCTTAACAAATCACCCATTTCGCTTTAGGTCAACAAATGTAACTTTTATTCCTAAATCATTTGTACCTATATTAAAATGTAAAGGTACATTTTACCCAATGTGTCCCGTACGTGACTGTACTGAATCACCCCAGTTCACTTTTCAAGAACCATTTTTTAAATTGTTAACACTAAATAACAATCATTTCTTAACATTTTAAAAGTTGGCTCTTCATTTTGGGTATGATGATTATCGCTTTTTAAGCGAAAGTAACTCCCCGGCAATTACATATGTTATAATTACTAAACTTAAGCGGAGGCATAAATTGCGTGCCTATGAGATCCGCAATGCTTGATCCATACTGTAAATCTGTTTCCAAATGCTGTCCACTTCAGTAATTACCATCAACAAACGCGCTTATGATACATTATGATATGTGTTCAAGGTAGGATTTGAATCATAATAATGGGCCTAACCACGGTGGAAATATTTCCCCCTCGGGTTGCACAGTAAGGATAATACGAGATGTTACGGGATTTAACGCAAACTGTATAACTATGTATGATAGTCACACGAATAATAGCTGCAAAACATCAGAAAACTTGTTTTGCAATGAAATAAATAAAACTTTTTTTTCTAATGAAAGAAACAAGTGAAGAATTCACACTTGTTTCTAGTACACTATTTGACCGATTTGAATTCATTACAGTTTTGCAAATAAAACGGCGATTAGCACCACCAATATTTTGATGACTTGTTCCACCGAGATTTGCCTTCCTGGAGGACTTTTTATTGATGGGCGGGGAGAGGGGGTGATAAATTAATGATTCTAGATTAATGGATACTCGGAAAACACCTCACACGCAGCTCGATAATGGTTGAACTTGTACAGCAATAACCGTTTTTTGTCTGCAATGCAAGAATCCGAGATCCTGAAAGAATACAAGCATTTTAATGTGACTAATCATAGGCCATTTAATTATATAAGCGGTGCCATCTGTCTTCCTTTTACGTTACAAAAGTGACATAGTGGCATTTGATTCTCTTCAAGGATAACCTTTTTTACGTCATATTCAATATCTTCATGTTCTTTTACATGGTTTTATATGAAATAAAATGATTTACAATTGTACTGTATGTTGTCATGCTTTATTCCAAACCTTTATGCTACGTCGAATGGTCTTTTTTTTTTCACTGAATTCAATGTTTCTAGGCTGTATTGAATGTTTTTACATCGTTTAATGTCTGCAGGTTGCATTAATAGGCTTTACATTGTATTTAGTATCTTTAAATTCTGCTGAGGAAAAAAAAATCTTTGTGTCCCCATAAAAATTTTCAGATCTGGGAGACTTCAAAGACCATGTAAAGCGAAAAACACATTTTTCTTCTTCTTAATTATTACTTTCACACAATCATTGAATTCATAGAGTAAATCGATTTATCTCGAGATAGATGTTTATAAATAAACAGCAAAGTGGTTTGATATATCAATACATTACTTGCTAAACATAGTGTTTGAAAAGCACAAACAGATTTCAACTAACTTATGACTAAACTGAAAACAGACGATTAGGGACGGAAACTTTTACTTTAATGGATAATAATGCTTCAATTATATTGCTGCTACTGTAAATACTCATTGAAATAATATATATGATGAAGAAGAAAATGAATGAATGGTGATGAAGAGAAGAATGTCTAACATGATACAAAGTAGATAACAAAAATTGTTTCTTAATTACAATATTTCATCGGCATTATTTATGAACAAATAAAATTTCGTTCATTGTTGTACTTTTAATTCAGAAATTTTTAAAGGAACATTTTGACTCATCGATTGTGCACAGTTGAAGGAATGCTGTGTAAATGTCATTAATTGATTATGAGTGATTGTTTCTGTGAAATGCTTTACTATTCTCTGCTACGTGAAGCAATGGAAAACTGTTTTTAAGTATTATAAGCAGTTTTGTTATGAAACCTTTTTGTTTCATTGAAGCCGAGTTTGGTTTTTCTGGGAATTTTAGGGATAGAAGACTTACCGGGAAGTATACTTATTCAAATTTCACGTGAATTTAGTCTTAGTGGCTGTATACTTAACTGTAACAATCACATTCATACGAAAGCAAAGCGTACAAATTTTCTCCAAGGAAAAGCTGCGAAGTACAAATATTGATTCTAAAAGAAGGATAGGCAGACGATGCAAACGTTGCCATCCAACCAACGGGTATATAGTCGGATATTTTCTTGAAATTACAAGAAGCAGAAAGATTATTATATGAATGAAAAGGAAATAAAAATATGTGTAATGACTTTCAAGAAACAGACAGTTAAAATGGCTTTATCCGATACGGCAGCGTCCTTCAATGATTTGAGCTATTTACTAATCTTTGTAGCATAAAAACTCTTCCCGTAGTCGAGAAAGTATCGTCTGTTAAGAATAGACTGCAAAAATTAGAAATTCTCTGGAAATTTAATCAAAAACTGAAGATTTTGCTTATATTTTAAACAATTTCAGAGATGCGACTCATCATTACTAAGATGGGCTAACAGGTTTGCAGCCGTGATCTTTTTCTTCAAAATCATCTCGATGTAAAAGAAAAATAACAGTAGTTCCATTTCCCCACCTTTCTTTCAATAAGAATGTGAAATTGTATCGAAAAATATGGAGAAAACAATCATTTGTGCTCGAGAACAAGCAAAAAAAAAAAAAAAACTCACGTAGCACAGTCAGCACTTAATTATGATTCGTTGAAACTATCACCTTTAGATATTATTCAAATAAAGATTATTAATTTCGGAACATCACTTAACTCTTTAGATCTTATACAAGACACCCGAGGTGCATTTTGACATTAATTGACTATTTCCGAAGTATTAATCCATAAACTGTCATCATCGACAAGGACTTGCGCAGTACAAACAATGAATCACCGTATCTTTCCATCTCCATTTGCCATTCTTGATTTATCCCTTGCAGTAACATAAGCGGTTTTGTGTTAAGCATCCAGCGTCAAAAAGTAAAATTGAATTCGTCTCCATGCTCTTGGAAGGCGACTGTCAAATCCAAGCCAAAAGGTTTCTAATCTAACAATGTTTCTTGTATGATTGGTATCGAATACACAAAAACCGGATGTGTCTTTCGTGGTAAGTGACGGCTAAATGAAATGACGGAGACGTTGTGGCTATATAAAGGTCATTCGTTTTCGCTCATTTAAAGAGCCGTTTCCGTAAGTTGTTTAATTCTCATCGATCATCGTAAAGCCAAACTCTTTGCCGCTCTAACATATCTTTACTGTAGGTTGTGGCCACTGCTTCACGCTAGATCACACCCCCTCTTTTGTGAAAGGGACTGGCTACAAAATTGCATCATTGCATTTCGCTACTTCAACCATTTTTACCCCTAGCAAAGTCAGTAATAATTTTGATATTCAGTAAGAATTCGGTTTTTTAATGAAATCATTTGGATCTGAACATCAATCAGTCCCCGTAGCTGACCAACCAAAAGGCCTGTAAGTATCCGCTATAGGTTCTCGAGTTTTTGTTTTTTAATTTAACTCTACTGAGTCTGCTGGTACAAAATACGAGTTGAGTTTTACTTATTAAGTTGTCTGAAGTTCCATTGAGAAAGACAGTACTATGATATAATTTTGTTGTGACTCTACATTACAAAATTGTAATAATAATAGCAAATATATATTATTCATATGTAAAGATAATTTAAAGGAATTAAGTTTAATTTCCTTTTATAATGTTTATGCACGCTTTTGAGCCCATCACTTCAGAGAATCCCTTACATTATTATTTTAAGATAGGGGAGTCAAAACATTTTTATGAGAGAAAATAATCTGGATAAGAGTAAAACAAAATGTAAAATTAATTGAAAAAAATTGACTTGATTTCCATCAGAATTACTTTACGTTTCACTGGTAGTTTGTACAAATCTGCATTATTTAATTAACGCAGGGGTTCTAAGTTTAAATATGTATCAAGAATTTTGTTGCATGAACACTATAAAAAATTTAAAATAAAAACATTGCAAAGTGAATAACGATATTTTCGTTGCGGAGAGTCATGTTTACTCAAATCTTCCCAAAATTTGCATGCTTTAAATATGCTTCTAAACAATATTTCATTTAAAGTATTGCACCAACATTCATTTTTAAAATTATTTATTTAGCAAAAAGAAAATCATTATAAGACACACTTTTAACACTTTTCTAGTACTTGTCACACTTTTAACACTTTTATAACACGTTTTAACTTTTTTAATATTTATTTTATCCTGCTGTTTTTAGGATTATGATAAACGTATGCATGAACAAAAATAGTTGCAACCGGTTCAGTTTGATCATTATTAAGCTATAAAGCGAGCCTTTTGACGCAATGATTGATTGAGAAATATCAAAGGTGACATACCTATACTATCGAAACCTTCAAATTATGAAAAGAATTTTGCAGCGTCACCCTCGTCTCTTTCGTGCAGTGTTGTTTATTGGTTCAACTGTGAAAGACCGTGCTCAGATTATAAATGGTGGACATCAGCAATTTCACGCGCCCAAACTGTCACGTAATATTATTGATCACGAGGCGCCAGAACCACGGGAATTGCTCTAATGCTATGCAAATTGCTACCACTGGCTTCATAAGTGATCTGTTTCAAAGGGTGTCATTTCGAAGATTTGCTGCATTTCCCCGAATCGGAAAACGAATCTGCGTGTGGAGATTTAAATAAAAGTGTTCATCGGACAAAAGTTTTTGTCAAAAATAATGAAATACAAGACGGATTATGCTGCCACTAATTTGTACTCCGATCCCTATTAACATCATGATTTTCAATATCGGTCTCCGTGTCATGGCATCGGCTTGTGTTCGTTTGAAAGAATGGTTGTATTATGCGATAATATCTCAACCCGGGCAGTTAAAAATAATTCCATACAGCAATGAAAATAATTAAATTCTTATTTATTGACTTGACTGTTCGTCCGATTAATAGCTGCAGGCAAATGTTGCCATAGAACAACGTACAAGTGAAAAGAAGGTGTGGCATGGGAAGATTTTTTGTGGCCTAATATCCTTGTCAGCGCATTTAACGCGTGCTTACATTAGCAGCTGATAAAAGGGAAGGTGCAGAAGTGATGCATTATGCATTTATTTATACAGTCAATCTGTCATTTGTGCGAACTCGCATGAACCGTTTAATTAGGTTTATGATTTTAAGATATTATAAAGGTGGCAGCCTGTAATAGGAGAAAGTGCTTTGCAATTGAAGATAACCGTGCGCATTTCTCCGAAGTGATTTTTCATTTCATTTTCTCTTGGGAATTTTTTTTCTCATCTAGTTTACTCTAAAACACAATTTTCTTAAGTAACTTTTTAATCTTTAAAAAAAAACTAACTAAAATTTAAAACGAGTAAATGTAAAATAATTATAGTTTCAGCATTAATGTTCCATATTAATGTGTTTCCCAAGAAGTTAATTCTTTTTTATTTTTATTATGCAATTATTTATTTATTTATTTTTATATTTATTTATTTCAATTCGATAAAGATCGGTTATTTAGTATTTATTTTTATTTATTTATTTATTTATTTATTGTTTGCCTCCTCATACATTAATTATTTCACAAACACAATTGATATGCTGCATAAAATGATGTAAAACGATGTTTACTTCTGCAGAAGCTTCAAAAAGTCTCCATTTGAACCATCACCTTTGTTTAAAAATATATTTAACATTCTCATCTCACAAGCATTCTTTTCAAAAGGAAGCAAATTACTCTAAAAGAATAAAAGCACTTACACTGCTCTAATCATTGATTGCATTAATTACGCAATTAAATTACCTGAAAACCTGAAACCGCTTCTTTATATCTCATACTCTCCAGTGTTCCATTTAAACAAAATCTTACGGCCGAGTTAAACCTCAAAAAGATGTATAGAATTTATCAAAATTATAAATAATTAAATTAAAGTCATATTAAAAGTTGATCTAAATCTAATAAAATCTAAGAATTGCAATTTTTCAAACGTATAGCGTGCTAATAAAGCTGAGCGAATTTACTGAAAATTGTATTTTAAGTAATATTACGCGTTTATTGTTACCCCGATAAGATAGCAGTCAACAGCTGGCACCTTATTTCGTCCCCTTAAGTAAAAAGTTAACTATTTTCATTTAAATGTATTTGTGAAAATGTAGTGCTTTATTTAATCAAAATAATAAATTACTACCTAAAGAACTATAAACAGACTAGTATAGAGAAATTAATAGTAGAAAAGCAAGCTACACACATACACACACTAAAATACAGTTCAAGAGTTACAGAGAGAAATAAACTGAATTGTTATTTAATTATTTATATAGGTTTTTATTGATGAAAAATTAGAAAATTATTTCAACAGCAAAAAGCATTTTGTAACCTTTTAGGTATAAATATGCGATGCTATATTGAATTTAGCTAAAAGGTGTTAAATTTGTTGAGTTTTGTCGAGAAAGTAGGTGAGTCAAAAGAAATTCCGAGTCCAAAAGTAAAATTAATTTTAATCACAAAGTAGCACTATGTACGTTCCTGCTAATCAAATATCTGCAGTGCGTACTAAATTGGAATAGTATGTAGCTAGTTTACCTTGGAGTGCCACCATTGTGTATCGATTTGAGGACTCGCGCTTTAATACCCCAGCAAAAAGACGTTTATTTACATTTGTTTAAATTCATGGAGTTTTGATTCTATGGTTTGTGTTCTGAAAGCTTATTTCTATCTCTTAAACACCAACTTTCTTACAAATACTTTAACTCTAATAAATTTGTAAGATATACAGTCGTACATTTTAGGTCGCTCTAACGAGATCAGACGCGGGTTCCTCTGTAGTCCGATAGTGCAAAAAAGCCTATTTATATACAAGAAACAAAATAATGGACAAGTGAAAGTGTAATAAATGCTTTCGATGCGTCTGCATGAATAGTGACAGATACTTGCTTATGAACACGAAAAAGAAAATTTCAGTACTTTTTGCATTTAAGCTGATGAAAAAGGTACAGTTTAAAGGGGGTTTCTTGTAAGCATTTTATTTATGGTTTTCTTGTAACTAATGTAACTTCCTTTCAACGGAAACTTTTAATGCTTTTCTACAAGAAGAAAGATTGTGCTGAGCATTATTATTATTTTTTTTTTAAACATTTAAAGGAGTTTCAGGATACAGGTCATCTTTACAACACTCTGAAATTTTGAAATTGAAAAATACACTTCAGCAGCGGCGGATCCAGAAATTTTTGTAAAGGGATCAAGTTTTAATGATGGCCAACGTTATACCTCCAATGTCAAATATATTAGTTAAGCAGAGATGCCTCCCCTCCAAGTGTGATGTGCACTTCGCCCCCCTCCCCTCCACCCGGCAGCACAACCCTTTCAAATTCTCCCACCCTAAATTTTTAATGGCGCAACCTGTGCCATAGATAATATACCCTCAAATTTTCATCAAAACGCAACTGCCCATTTCTTTAGGCATACAAACTGGTCACATTACCGTAAGCTCTGAAATATAAAAGATTACAGCTATAAACTAGCTGGGAAAAGGTTAATATTTTTTCCATGAACTATTTTTTCGGCTTCAAAAAATTGAAATTTTATAATAGTCGTAAAAAATTATTGTCACAGAGGGGTCATCTAACGCTTTGACCCTCCCCTGAAACCGCCCTTGCACTTCAGTTATTTTTATAATGCAAAGAAAATTGTACTTCACATGTGTTAGGGAGAATTTTAGTATTTGCGAACACTCAAAGAAAAGAAAGAATAACCTTACCAATGTACTTAACCGGAAATAATTAAAAAAAAAAAAAAAAAACTTACATCTTAACTGTTGCTACCTTTGGTTCACCTGCCTTGCATGATACGGCTTAAATATTTGGCGCCATCAACTAGACAGGTGCTTTTACACCGCGCTCGTGGACACTAATCGACACGCCGCTCTTGTCTATAGTTGCCATCTTTACTGAAATAGCATTTGTGTGAGCTCCGTTTTACAGTGTTAAAATAAGCGAAATAATTTTAGAATAAAAAATGTATGAATTAGCTAAAATCAATCTACTAAATTCATCAAATCGTTGACAAATAACTTTGAAGTACCGGACTATTGTTTTCGTTTAATATTTCATAGAGGTTTCAAAAAAATACATAAATGAAATTATCTTTATACATTTTACTATATTTCTTATTAATGGTAAAAGTAAGTTATTCAGTTTTTTTTTTACATTTTAATGTAAGAAGAGGAAGAACTAAATATGCTGTAGGTTAAAAATTATGGCTTGTGGGACTTTGTCTACTGGGTCGTAGTGATATCAAATTATCAATTGCATATTGATTTATCGATAATTTTGAAGTATATTGAATTTTATGGATAATTATTTTTATTGTCTGTAGTGTTACCGAATTTAAATTGCAAGCAAATTGGACTTAAAATTTACCCTCTTGCACTTTTCATATCCGATTTTATGTTTTCCTTTTGTCTATATTTTATCCCGTACAACTCCTTGTTTCTCCACAGGGAAAAAGAAAGACAAACGCTTGACATTTAAGATAAACTGAATGATTTGAACGGGGAAAGTATTTGTCGGGTAGTAGTCACCCAATTGATTAGTTGAGTAACTATCACACTTCCCTACCTTAGTTTATCTCAATTATTGCTTTTATCTTATCGCAATCACATCGTCCTAAGACCACAGAAAAAAAAAGGAAAAACGTACAAGGGACATGATCAAAATCTTTCAATCTTACTATTTTCGCGATGCTTGCACTACATTCATATGTAACAGATGTAACTATTGACAATTACAAAAGTGAATCTATGAATTTTTTTTTATTTTTTTTGAACGGTCCTTGCTTAAGTAAAATTGACAAAACAAAAGTAACTTTTAAACTCAACTTTTTCAAATGTAGACATAATGATTTTAAGCGAACCATATAAAATAAAATAAGTATCACATAGAGAAATTCATGTTTCAAAACGTTAATAGAACTATCTATTGATATTTTTCAACATTTTATAGTTTGGTTCCAGTATTTAATGCTTACTCTTTTGTCTGAAAATTTACTTTGTTTTTTAATATATTCTTTTATACTCATTAAGAAATATCATTCGTTCAAGTTTCAATTTTCGTGTTGCCTTTAGCAATACTCAGAATATTAAATATAGACTCAGTATTTTACAAAACAACTACATTATAGAGAGACAGCTTGCCACGACATGCATCCAAAGTGAACGAACAAAGTTGATTTGTTTGAAAGTTTCAAGATAATGACGGTTCTTGCAATTGCTGTCACGTATAAAGAAAAGCAGCCATGTCTGGCTGTCTGCTTATTATAGTCAAATGGAGTCCAAATATGACCTTCAGCAAATGATTAGTGTCCTTTGGGATGCTCATATTAATCTGAATAAATATCCAGTCGTGAAATTATATTAGTTACAGCAAGCAACTTTTTTTTTAAATTTTGTATTTAATGGATTTTAACTGGTTGTACTACAATGGCCCTTTTTGATTATAAAAAGCCTCAAAATTGTATTATAGGGCAACTTAAATCAAATTTTCTTTGCTTAAATTCGTAATAATGAAAAAATGAATCATTTTTACACGATTTGATGTCCTTAATCAAGCGTTTACTTATTCCAAGCTGCGGGATTGTATGCTTCATTTTATGCACCTAAAATACGCTTTTCGTTTAGAAATATTCAACGCATAAATCTAATTTTAAGGTCTTGTGGAAATGTTTGAAGTATTGAGCATGATGCACTTAACCTGGTGAGTTCATTTAACATTTACCTTCTGGGGTACATGCATATAGCATTCCATAGTAGGATTAGAAATACGCATGAAACCCAAAGGCTCTGAGGCGTTGACCCTGAAAACAAACATCGCTGTACCTCTTGTTAAACTCACTAAATGTTAAAAAACAAAATAAAAAAAGGTTAATTTGAATTTTGACATCTTGAATTCAAATTATGTTTTTCGCAGTCACGAGTGTGTGTATGTAGGCGTGTGTGTTTGTGTGTGGGGGTTTCTGTGTGTGTTTGTGTCTGTGTGCTGGCATAAGTGTGTGGGTAGTTGTGTGTATGAATGTGTGTGTGGGAGGTATGTGTATGTGTGCGTAGGCATATGTGTTTGTGTCTGTGTGCAGGCATGAATGTGTGGGTAGTTGTGTGTATGTGTGTGTATGTGTAGGTGTCTGTATGTATGCGTATTTGTTTGTGTGTGTAGGTGTATGTGTGTGTAAGTGTTTGTGTGTGTATGTGTGTGTGTGTGTGCGTGTATGTATGCACGTGTGTGTAGGACATGGATGCAACCTGGAGACGGCTTTCGCTATAGGTGCAGCATCGTGAGGACCCGGTCGACGGTGATGGCGCGGAGGGTGGCGGTGGGAAAATAAAATGATAGGACATCAAAAACAGTCAAGTGAGAACAATAAGCAATCGTGATTGCTCAAAAAAATGACATGAGCATGCAAAATGTCCCAGAAGTAGAATATTAATATGCAGTCGGGATATTTTTTAATGATGCTAACAGCAAAAATTTTTACCACCCAACAGTAAATATATAAACTAATTTTCATGAATTTTATACCAAACAGTTATTATAAATTAAAGTTATATTGTCCCATAAGCCTATTTAGTTGATAATGGTAAATGCCACTGTTAATATTTCAAGACTATAGCACGTGATGATGTTTTGATAATTTACTGATGACTAACTCTCTGTAACAATCCTTTACCTCGAAGCTTTGATAGAATTCCAAACTTTTGAGAAGAACTGTGGGAACTTCCTATAGCTTGAACTACCGAAAACTCGAAGGTTTTAGCCGGTTCCTTGGGAATTCCAGCTATCGAGATTTGATTATATTTCTACCTATACCTTTATGTATTTATAATAATATTTTATATCACTATCAATTCATAGCAATTAGTTCTACTTTGCTGAAGTGTTTCTTAAAGCAATTTCATGCTATATGACACGTTTTGAACAATTTTTAATAAGTAATAAAATGTTATTTAATCAAATATTCCAAAAATGAGTCAAAATTGATGTAAATTTAAGCAATTTCAATTTTCTGGAACTTATATTAGAGCGCAATAATGTCTGAAAATGAGCTTCATTTGAAGAAAAAATAATTTCAATTTCAAAAGCATGACTTAGAATATAGCAACTAAAAACATTTTCCTTCTCCAAGGTTATTTCAGACAATTGAAATTTACAAACTTATTTACAAGTGTTTCTAATGACATTTTATTACAGTGCAGTTTAAGTTCTTATAAAAAGGGAATTTCTCGTAACCTTGAGTATAATCAACTGTCGCTACAAGTTTGTGCATTAACCAGTTACCATTCTTATATCGTATATTTAACATTTCCAAGACCTTAAGGAAACAAAGTACGAAAGAGTTTGTGTGTGTGAATGTTTCCTTACTATAAAATTTATTTTTAAAATGAAGCTTGCAAAAGTAGGTATCGCCAATTCCAATTTCTTCCGCAAGTGCGTTTTTCTTCTTCTTTTTTTTTTTTCAGTTTTTTCATTGCAATAATAAGGCAGTATTTAAAATAAAATTAAAAAAAAAAAAGAAATTTCAAAATATTGGAAGACTGACGGTTGCTTCAATTTTCCCAAAAACACTTCCTTTTTCCTCAAACTGTCCGCAAAAAATGTTTCTTCCTTTTGCAAAAGTGTTATTTATCACACTCAAACCCCCTCCTCAAACGACACTGTGAATAAGTTTAAATTTAGAGAAGCCCCTCCCTCGAGTCCATTATTTCAGGATGGAGAGGTGGGGGGGGATTGACCTCCACCCCTGATATGAAGGGCACTTCCCCATCCATGTGATGATACTGTATTAGGTCACTGAAACATATCGTCCCTTCAGAGTAACAGGAAAACATCTAAATTCAGAAACAGTAGTAAGACATCCTACTGTTGTTCTGAGGCAACGATATATAGCTATACCGTGAGTGCATAAATCTGATGTATTTTATTTCCCATAAAATAGATCACCCTCTTTGTGGCATAGCATATATAAAGACTCATCAATTTTTCCGGTGAGATTAGCCTAAGAAAGTTTTAACAGGATTTACAACTCTTCTGAATGAGGCTTTACAATACAATGGGGCAATATAATCAAAAGATAAAAGCAATTAAACAAATACAATCATTGTTTCAATCAATGACTTCATCTTTCACGAAATACACATTTTTCTAATACAAAATAATTCCATCAGTTAATGCAAAGCTCTGAAATGCTTGACTCATGTATTTGCTTCGCTCTAAACGGATTACGTAATCATTGCTAAAATGTTACAGTTCCAATTAACGTTTTAGTAAATTAATAACCTTTCATTTTGAAGAGCATCCAATTAATTTAATTGTTCAGCTAGACAAATGAGTGCGAAAATTATTAATTACCGTCTAATACTTTGCACGTGACAAGAGGAAGCTGTGAATGAAAATTAATTATCATTTGTTCCTTTTAACGACACTTTTTGCTGACTAAGTAGATAAAACACAAACTGTTGTGCTTTTTTTTTTCACCAAGTTTTTCTGCCAGCATTCTTAATGTAATAAGTACTACAAAAACTTTTTTCTGCCTAGTTTCTTTTTTTATGAACATGAAAGAGAATATTCATATCAACACGATCTCATTTTTTTTTTTTTTTTTTTTTTTTTTTTTTGCTTGAACACATGAGAAATAAATGAACGGAAACAAAATTCGGGAGTAAATGGTTGATAGATTAGAAACATTTTCCTAATTAATTGAAGAGATGGGAACACTCGGGGGGTAAATCATTTCAAAGAGGAGTTCGTTACGTAAAATCCTTCAGAAAGAAGATCATGTTTTCATTAATTACTTTTTTCAAACAAGTTGCAAAGTAATCATTAAAAAACATCTGTCTTGAATTTCTTATAACTGGTTTTGTAATTATGCTCTTCTAAGTTTCATATTTTGATTGAATTTACTTAATAAGTATCATTTAATCTAGAGAGAATACATTTAAAAATGCAATAACTGCGATAGACTTTTGCATTGACGAATGACAATCGTTGGCCTTAAAAATCTTACTTAATCATGAATTAATTAAAAGCATTATTGGTTTTTGTTACTATTTTTTTAAACATGTAATATAAAACAGCATTTAAACACAATCAGTGCTACATAAAAAGAGAAGTCTGATAGGTTAATATTGTAAAGAAGATGTGACATAGTACAGTTTGTGCTTTGCATCATAAGTTTTTTGTTACAATGACACGAATCTTACATTAAAACAAGAAGTTTTTTTTCTCTCTCCGTTTAATCTTCGTTATATCGTCCCCGCAAAGTCTGAAAACAACAATAAGCTATCTACTGCTACTCTGAAGCGACGATTTTTTTTTTTTGGGGGGGGGAGGCAGGTTCTTTAAAATATTTCTCTTTGTATGACAAATAAGAAGTTAACTACAAGTAGAGAAAATTTATTTTGCCGTTCGTATAGGAAACAACCTAAAAGAACTTAAAAGATCTGATAAAAGCAGCGGAAGAGGAGAGGAACATCGTAATTCACCCATTGCAATGTTTTTTGACCTTTAACAGCTCTTCAACTCTGCAGTTTAGGTGTTTTAATGCAATTGGGTTTTTATAATAAAATTTCCTCCCTGTAATCAAGTTTTCTCACGGTATTGAAAAACTTGTAGAAGTATTAATTACTTCCTTTTATAAATTTAACTACCTTTTTGTATTTATACCAGACAATGATCGAATTTGTTAAATGTTACTTTATGAAATTATTTATTGAGATACAAGAAAGAAACTAAGCCACATAAATTGCTTTGCATATTTTGTATTTAACAGCGTTAGATTTTTTTTTTCCTCACGATGTCACATTTACGGAAGCTCTGAACTTTTCCTCCTTAAGATTCTAAGTTAATAATATTGTTGATAAACAAGAAAATCGCAGTTGGTATAACATCTATATATAGAGAAAATTTATTCATTGGAGTAGCAACTGCTAATAACATCAGTATTTATGGTCTGTATGATTAAAATTGTAATTTACACATTACAAAAAAGAATGATAGTTTTTATTTCATCATTCACAGCAAAAATGTTAGGAGTAGAACTTCTGAATTTGTATAAAACCTTGGAAGTGCTAAACTGTGACTAAAAAGAGCAATTTGAAATTCACATAGAAAACAGCTGTTTCAAAGCTGTGATGGATTCTCTTCATCAACGTAAAGCGATCAACAGAAAAGTCTTTACTGATGAGTTTTGATATTTATAGTTCTCAATTTGGTTATATCTGAAACAGAAAATGAATGGTTTTAATTTATCAAGTAAAAATTTAAGATGCTTTTTAATCCGATTTTTTCATTTACATCATTTGATTGCCAAATCATATAATGAAGAAAATTTCACTTATAATTTTTATTGAGCAATATTCAATTATAATTTTAAAGAAAATATGCGTTCCGTCAATTTACTCTCCATGACTGTCGCCTCACCAAATACTACAGTGTCAGCCACTTATATGAATCACATTTGTTCTAAGCAGTTTGATTCTATGAAGCGACTGATTCAATAAAGCGGCTAATTCCAATAAAGCTGGATTTCATTCTGTTTATGACAATTTTATTCATTAAAGCGGTTGATTCAATTAATCACTGATTCAATTAACCGGCTTCAGCATACTGTTGTATTTGTGGTTAACTATAGTTGGGGCAGACCTAACCTGGCAGCGTTATAATGCTGTGATTAGAATCTGCGTAGTCTTCACAATGGTTCCAGGTTAGGTTTGAACTAAACAACAGTTGAAATGAATATGATCGATTCTACTAATCGTGCATAAATGTAATTACAGCAATACCATGAATTTACGTATTTATAGAGAAACAGTTATTGACTTCAGTTATTGATATGACGATATTTATAAGCATTCAAATTGCAGCTTTACTTGTCAGAAAAAAATCAGTGTATGGAGACCATAATGGTGTCTCTATTGGAATTTCGTTAGCCAAAAGTCTCAAAAACGCAACGAACCAAATAGCTTAAAGGCAGAGTTTGCTAAATGTAGAATAATCGCGACAAAGGCTATTGAATGAAAATAATTGCTCATACAGGCTTTACAGGTATTGGCATCGCGAGGACAACGGTTTAAATTATAAAAATAATGCCAAATTGCCAAACATCTTAAAACTTTCCTTTTGTTTTCCTTAATGTGTTGCTTTACGTCCTTCTTCGAGAAAACATCTTTCTTTTTAAACCTTTATCAAGTTATTTGAACAGCAGATATTTCATATGCTTAATTCACCTGAACTCTTAGTAAAGCTTTAATGATGAGGGATGAAATTAAATGACAAACTTTTTCAATTGATTTGAAACTTGGAACTTTTTTAAGAAACTCTGTTACTTTTGACTTTTTTTTTTACTCTAAAAACTCCCACAGATATTATTAGGTAGAAAAATTTAAATTCATAATTGAGTATTTTTTAAGTTGTGCTTATTTAATAGCAGAGAGATGAACAATCAAAATCGGTCTGTTCTCAATATGTATGGATACATTCAATGAAACTTAAATCTCTTTAAAAGTATTATTAGTTGGGGCTTCTAAATTTATTGGTAAAATGTATTCACTACAATGCGGTTGAGTTCAATTCTATAAATAACTAAAATTTTCCAAAATTGATAAAGTACGAAAAAACTAAAGCGTCTTTAAAATCAATGTACGGAATAGTAAAAGATCTATTAAATATTTTATCCAGAAGAACCAGAGGCGGATCCAGAATTTTTTGTAAGGGGGGTCAAGTTTCAATCTCAAGCGTGATGTACCTCCTACATATAAAAGTATCAGTTATGCAGGGATGATCATCACCCAAGGGGGATGGCGTACCCCCTTATGATACGGATCCTCCCCCCCAATGAGATCAAAACCCTTTCATATTACCCCCCCCCCCTTAATTTTTTCAAAGGCGTAAACATGGATTATCCCCATGGATTATTCCCGTCAAAAGTCATATTTCTTTAGACAGACAGGTTGGTCATGTTACCGTAAACTTTGAATATATGAGATTACTGCTAAAAAATAGCTGGATACATTTACATGCACATTTTGTAGCACACACAACATGTGTTTTGAAGTGGAAGAGTGCTCTGAGAAAACGTTAAGCTCATTAGAGGTAATTGATCTTTTGAAAAAAAAAAATCAAAATAGCAATAGCGCATCAGTTAACGAACCCAGTCATATCCTTCGACGAGCTGAGAAGAATTACTTACAGAACGAAGCAAAAAAAGATAGATATAAATTCCATGTTCTCTTTTTGTCGAATCTAAAAATTTGAAGTTAGATAATAATCATAATAAAGATTCTTGTCACAAGGGGGTCAGCTGATCCTTTGACCCTCCCCTGGATCCGCCTTTGAGAAGAACCATACTAAATTAAAACCCTCCACCCTAAACTTTCCGCCCAAAAGGCATTCATTGTAGCATTTGTTCTGGTTTAAAAAAAATTAACAGAAATTTAAAAAAAAAAAAATATATATATATATATATATATATATATATATATATATATATATATATATATATATATATATATATATATATATATATGTGTATATATGTGTATATATGTGTATATATGTGTATATATGTGTATATATGTGTATATATGTATATATATGTGTATATATGTATATATATGTGTATATATGTATATATATATATGTATATATATATATATGTATATATATATATATGTATATATATATATGTATATATATATATGTATATGTTTATATATATATGTATATATATATATGTATATATATATATGTATATATATATATGTATATATATATATGTATATATATATATATATATATGTATATATATATATGTATATATATATATATATATGTATATATATATATATATAAAACGTTTCTTCTTTAGATAGTATAATGAATAATAAAAAAAATAATCTGATATTTACTTTTCATTTATATGCAGCGGAAACATAATGCATTAATGAAGACGTTGCTCTTAAAACGTTCTCGCGCTAAAGAGATTACACTTCTACGATTGTGTTTTCCTTTCTTACATAACAGCATTCACTTGAACCATAACATCGCGTGATGTTCAAATAATACACTACTTGCCGAAGGAGACCAGTGATTGCTAGTTACAGCTGCTTCAAATCTGATCCAAAAGCAAATGCTATACGTTGTTGCATTTTTCTGTTTCGCATCTTGTTAGAAAGGTAATCATCATTTTGGATGCTCTCGCATTATGTTTTGATGTGAATCAAACTTTTGTGTGCATTTTCTCTCAAATTAAGCGTATAATTTGACTATAAGTTTTTTCTCAGTAAGATATTTCAAGTTACAAGGGGACGATTTTCGGCTTTTCCCACTTATTTTAGCTTGATTTCCCGTAAAAATTATGATAAGAAAAAATAATAATACAAATCAAGTGATATAAATAAAAAAAATGTAAAAAGACTTCATGTCTCTTAAAAATGTCTCAAAAATCCAAAATGAGGGTAGAAACTAAAATTAATTGAATAAATATTAGAATTAAAAATAAGTAAAGGGGGGGGGGGGTGTATGATAGGAAAAATGTGTGCCTGTCGATCGATGTGTCTATTCGTCATCCTTGCCCCCTGCCCTCTCCCCTGTCCCTCTCAAATAACTTTTGAGGGAAGTCTGATTCGAAAAAACATTTTGTCTGGACACCTCATTACTCGTTCTTTTAGTTAATACGTTCAAGATTAAAACGATAGAAGATGCTACTGACAACATCATACAGATATCTCCATAAAAGTACTGTCGTCGATTGACGGTTTATTCAGTTAAAAACATACTAATTACAATACTGCCGTGTGCAGGTAAACGACAGTATCTGCAGAAATGAATTTTCAAGATATTTGAAGAAATGTGTGTCGGATTCAATACTAACTATTGGGACATCTTGGAATTAGACGTCTTTTTCGCTTCTTTTTTTCAGTGGAAACCAAATAAGCGAGCTTGTCCAATAAAGATGACGTACAATAGATGACAAAAATGCAAAAAAATGAAAAATGAAAAATTTGCAGTTACTGCCCTTTACCTGCACACGGCAGAATATTAGTAACAATGTAATCTAATTCAAAATCATTATTTACTGATGATCTTTTCTTTAAAAATACAACTCCGAAGCTAATTTCGTTTTCCTATTTATTAAACAACAAAATTAGTTTTAAAATCAAGCAAAGGATTTCGGCATCTCTAATATTTAAAGTGTAAATAATAGAAACAGACAGTTTAGGTAATTTGAGACAGACAGTTGTAGTAACAATCTCTATAGAACGGCGGTACTCAACCTAGTTATCTCTTTAACTTTATAAATATTTTGAACAAGTTGTAATTAGGGAGAACGAAAATTAAAGAGCAGTTTTTCCTTAGAATGTCGTTGAATTTATCTTACACGTGATTGTTTTCAGTGTTCAAACTTAACTTCTATTGCTTTCCGGAAAGGGAAAAAGTTCTTTTTTTAGAGTGTGATAACACAAAATGAGTTTAATCACGTATGTCATGTGCCGTTACCAGGTAACCAGTTCAGCAGACCACATGATGGGCCACACATATCGTTGCTCGAAACTCTTTTAGTCTCCAAAACCACTGTATATACTATGGGTATACCTACGCAAATAAACGTTATGAGAAAGGAAATGAAAGTCCCTCTGTTAAATGAAAAAAAAAAAAAAAAAAAAAAACAATTATCTAACATTGTCACTTAAATTGTTCACGCACAGTTACTCACAGAAAGTATTGCTTGCATTTATACATATTATGTATTTTTCTATTACAGATTGTGTATTATTATGCATGCGAATTTTATCTCTCAATACATCCAAGAGGTAGAGAAAGATTTAAAGCGAAGACAATTGTTTCCAACTACACCAACTGACAATATCGCGTCCATAAAGCATGGTTCAAGTCTCGAACAATTGACACTGATAATGTAATTGCCTGGTTTGAATAATGCCTAATAAATGCTACTAAAAACATAAATTAAAATACATAATATAAATAACAAATTACTAAACACAAATTTAATACTGCCCTTTAATTGTTAAAAAAATATTTATTTCCAATGAAAAAAGCGGTTTCATATCTTTTTTTTTTTTTTCAGAATTCAATTACGATAACTATTATAAAGTAAAAAAATTTTCTCGCAAGAAAAAAAAAAATCCCAAGCAACTAGATTTTCTTTTCTCTGATACAATAAGTTTTTTTTCTTCAAACCGTAGGTAAATATTCACTTTTCTCAGCATATTTTCCTCACAAAATGTTCATTTATTTTTATTTTTCAAATAAATGAATTAACGTATTTATAATGATACATAGCTTTTGAAAAAGAAATGCTTTCGACCTAAATGTTCTTTGCGCAAAATATTAGCAAATAACATGATGAGTATTATTAAATTTAAAAATAAAAAAAAAACCGCAAAGAAACAAAACAAAAAACATACATCAAGTACTCCTATCAAACGCTTCCCCCCTTTTTTTAGAATTTTTTTCCCCTACTTGCATTTCAACAATTTTTCAAAGAGTTTTTCACAATCTCTGCTGCCTGGAGCTTTTTATGAAAGGCTTGAAATATTCAAACCCAAATTGAACTTGATGAGACCCTGGAGAACACATGACCCACCGACTCGGAGATTAAAATTTAAACTGGAGGGAAGTAACTATACGGGCCACTTCAGGATGTTAAAAGTTTTTTTCCGAGATTCCTACCAGAAACGCTACTCCTATCCTATCACCGCTACTTTTATCTCCAGCTCGGATGCTTCGCGGATGAATTTTTCACATTGGGAGGAGAAAATAGTGATTGTCCTTGGCAGTGATTTTCTCCACTTTCATCCGAAAAACGACTGCGCCATTTCTACAATCATTTTATAGAGTTACTTGCTTCAAACATAAGTCTTTATGGATCACCCAAGTTGTAAAACTACCTGGAGCGTCAAGCAGAGGATTTTCTGATGGAGTTTTACTCTTTTTACTGATCATTTTAAGCTATGATCAGTCCTTACTTTTTATTTTTCAGGGTATCAAATGCTTATTTTTTCCTCCCAATTTTTTGAGATCTCAAACGGTCTGTATTTGGTTGGGGTAAATAATTGATGATAAAGCTTTAGCGGTGTAAAGCAGCACGAAATCTCAAAAAGAAAAAAAATCTAGATCATTCTCATTTGTTCTAAAAGCTGGTACGCGCGAGGCATGCAACTTTAAATCGCGAAACTTCAATTACATAACATTGGAAGTATATGTCTTATGGTGTTAGGGATGAAAGGAAAGAGTGTATGAATATCAGAATTTTATGTCTATGCGCAACCAATATGTTTAACCGATAAATATAAGTACATTCTGAATGAGTTAAGTTCAATTTATTGCGTATTTAAATAGAACCTTAAAAGTACAGAAGTTCTTTACAGAAGTTTGAATAATGAAATATTTCTAGATTGCTTTAGAGGTGCGTATTTTCAAATAAAATATCTGTTACGTATAATAGAAAACTGATCCTAATATATCATGTCAATACACATACAGGGTAAATATGCACATATGTACTCGTACATTCAAAAAAAAAAAAAAACAAAGAAGAAAGAAAGTGGGAAAATATTAAAATTCAGTAAAGATGACAAAATAAAACATCTTCGCAAATGCGTCAAGGCACTGACTTTTTCTTTTCGTTAATTTCTTGATGAAAGGATACCTCCTTTTTTCAATTTTTCTAAACTGATTCTCTGTTTTTTTATAGGGTTATGTGATTACAGCCAAAACTCTTTTCAAACTTGGTTAGTTTAAAACTTTCATAGCTGAAGTATACCTAATGCTGAAATGTCCTCCCACGTTTAATTTGGTTTTGAAGGTTTTGAGTGTTTAAAATTTTTTAGTTTATCTTTCTTGCTATTTATTCACTATGGATTTTCTTGTAATTCAGTAATTCAACGTGTGCTTAAAATATGAAGTGATAAAGAAATAAGAACAAATTCAGCAGTTTTGATGTGCTGTAGTTGAGGAGGGGGGGGGGAGCGCGGGGTAAGCCGTCACCCGAAATATTTCGTCTTTTATTCAAAAAATATTGCAAAAAAATAAATTGGTTTCAATCCCCCTCTGCTTTTGGTGAATTCATTCTAAACCCGAAGGTGAGTTCCCCAAAATATTTTTTTTCAACTACCGCACTGGGACTGGCTACAACAATCAACGTAATATTATGTTGATATAATATATGTTGTTTTTGATTCAATTGTTTAGCATTCAAGTTAAGAATTTTATAATGAAATGTTTTTCTTATTTAAATTAGGAGATATGTCAATACATGTTTTTTCAAAAAAATGCTGTTACACAAAAATCAATCCAATACTAAAACCTAATTTCCAGTCACGACATTGTGAGTCAAGTTAGAGATTCGTGTCTGTACGTCAAGCAGTATGTTGATTTTGTATTTTCTGCACTCATTTCAGATTTAAAATTTCTTCCTGATAATTTAAGACTGTATGAGTTTGCATCTTAAACTTTTTAGAGAGTACATCGGTGTGAATAATTTCACCAGAACTATCAGCTGTTAAGCGTTCGAAGTAATTCAGCAAATTTTTAATAGAGATATAGTATGCCATATTAGTGGCATCCGTATTAGTTTTAAGAGTTCGTGTTAACGAATAAAAAATTTAGTTGCTCAAACAACACACACAAAGCTTCGAAAACAAAGATGAAAACGATAATTTGATGTATTTATGTGTCTATCATATTCTTTTTATTGAATTGGTTTTAATTAAAGTTAGATCTTGGTAGAAATTTACAAGATGTAACAAAGCTGAGCATTTTGAGGGCAAAAGTTTTACTGTCAGGCTTTATCTTTATACTTCAACCACAGTAAATTCCTTTATCACTCAGCTAAATTTGTATTCTATAATACAGTCGCATCCATTTAAAGCGAAGTCAAAGGGAATTAACAAAAATTTTCGTTACAACTTCACTTTAAAATAAGTTAAATAACAGGTAAGAAAACGTGAAGAGGAATTGAAGCTAATATGTTATAGTCATAAATTCACTATTATACAGTTTCGCTATAAACGGGCCCGAATACACTACCCAAATACCATACTGCCGTGGGCAGGTGAACGACAGTATCTGCAGAAATCCATTTTCGAGATATTATAAGAAACGCGTTTTTGAATTAAATCCTATTATAATAGGAAAATGTTGGAGTTACGTTTTTTGTTTCGAACTTCTTTTTCAACGGAAACCTAATTAGCAAACTTGTACAATGAGGCTGAAGTACAGTCGATGACAAAAATGCAAAGCAATAAAAAATTTGCATTTACTACCCTTTACCAGCCAATGGCTACATACGAAATTAACATATTATTTAAACTTCTTACCAACTGTTATTTCATTCAGCTTGCTCAACCAGAATTGTGTTTTGTAAGCTGAAATACCTGAAACCAGTGGCGCAGACAGGGAGGATGTTTTGGGGCAACCTCTCTCCCAAGAACCCTTGTTTTTAACACTTACTGACAATCCTAACACGGTAGTTTGTACACACATTATGACGGTTATGCTCAAAACTCAACCCAGGATTAATTTCTGGCTGTGCTACTGACGCGTATTGTAAATAACACGGCAATGTTAAGAGTGCACGATATAACACATTATTATCATGAAAAAACTTAGGTTACTGCAAATTTTGAAAAATAGAATTTTTCAATTTTAATGCAAATTTTTATCCGAACGATGTCGTGAACACTTCTAACTAAATAAAATTAAAAAATGCTACTTAAATAACATTTAAATAACATCTTCACATTCTCCAAAAAACCGTGGGGGAAAAAAAACTTAATTTGTTCAGTTTTCCTCAAAGCAGCATAAAAAATATTGAATTGTTTACCTCGTTGAAGCATTCAACCTATGCTAAAATGTTTGGGCCTCAAAGTATTGTACTTTAAACTGACAGCTTCTCCGAGATGAAGCAAAGCATTGCCGGGATTAATTTCTGAAAAAAAACTTGCAAGAGCCCTTTTCAAAACTTAGATTCATGCATAAAAAGTTTTAAAAATCCAATTTCTATCAAGATTCACCAAAAAAGAAAAATATTGAGGCTGAGTTCTTGTTCTGAGCTTTTATGCACATTCAACACCTGAAGAAATGTACCAGAAAGATAATTTGGTCATTAAAAAGGCGTAAATCTTTGAGAAAAAAAAATATAACAAATACTATCCTTGCACGATTCTATGAGGCAGTCAGAAGCAAAGGGACGTAAGTGGCAAAATTAAAAATTTGTAGATAACAAGTACACATGGTAGGTGAACCACTCCTCTGTCTTGGGGAAAGAGATGGTACTAGTAGCCCTGGTAGTTGCTGCTATACAGTATGATTTAGAAAAAAAAATCAATGAAAGCCTACCTAGGATGTTATCTTTAAACGCGTTTTACTCAAAACTTGAAAATGTCCACTTTACATCCCTTTGCTTCTCACTGCCTCATATGTAGTTGCACTTTTGCACTGATTTCTTCTAAATGTATAAAGATAACGTAAGTTAAATATTTAGAGGTTAGTAACTTTTGAATGTCTTATATCTTCGCAATAAACAATTATAAAATCAAATCATAGCAAAAACCATTGGAGGGAAAGAAAAAAGAAGGCAAACCTTACTTTTTGGGAAATGTTTAGGGATCCACTAAAAATGAGACCAGAGATAACTGGTATACTCTTATTGCTATTGTGACTCCAAATAGAAATTAATAATGAAATTTCGCTTCTTTTTTTTTTTTAGAATCGGGAAGAAAAAAAAATTGTTTTTTCATTGCAATTCATACTCTTGTTTGATTATCTCTTTCACAATTTTAAAGCATTTTTTGTGCTATATTAGTTATAGTAAAGTATTTTCAGGTTTACATTAAACTAGCATTTTAAGATTACGTTACACTTTTTTCTGTTTTCCCGAATTTTTAATTAAGTGCTTTTTGGATCATATCATCTGAAAAACAATTTGAAAAATATTTAACAAAATTCAGTTGAATGATGAAAGCGTAAAAACAAATTAATTTTAAATACTTGTTTTAAAATCTGTGTTATTAAAAATTTTCAAGTTGAGTCTGAAAGCGAAAATGCTGTCTGCAGTTACAAAAAATTGTTAAATTTTAAATTAGTAAATGCTAGAATAAAACAGCATATAAGGAAAGGTACATCTATTATATTATACTTATTTCATAAAAGAAAAGCTAGTCGGTTCCCATCTCAATTGTACATGTATATCGGTGTTGAATTAAACTTGAACAATTTTTTTTAATATATGAAGTGTTTTTGCTTCCAGCTCGCACTCTCCAATATGGAGAATAAACATTTGACACTCATAAAAATAAATATTTAAATCATGTGGAACTTCTATTGTTCAGATATGAAAGTGCTAGGAGCAGCGGCAGGCACCGATATTTTGAGTCCTGTCACAAATCACTTTTCCGGGCCCCCCTCCATATTGTTTACTCCTATATTTCACCCCTAGTTTCAAAAATATTGGGCCCCCTTCAGGCTCAGGCCTGGATCAACTGGTGTCCCTTCTCCCCCTGCACGTCCCTGGCTAGGAGTTGTGGAAGGCAAATGTGGGAGGAGTTCTCAGATAGAGCTTGGGACAAGAAATAATTGACTGAAGAATAAACAGATTGTTCTGATATGTTAAAATGGTTGAAAATGCTTTAGAAAAACCATTAACATTTAAATGATGTGGGTAAAAGACTCGGTTATTTCTCATACGTAATCCTTACAATACCAGAACCCTCATCTCAGGGCTCATCTCTGTCACATACGTTTAAAATCTCAAAATATTTGAACTCCCAAAAACACACGTGCTTCGGACATAAGGAACCCCTTTGTGACCCCCGCTTAATGTCAGAAGCACAAAACTTAGCGTTGAAAAAAAGAAATCCTGGAAACTGTGAAACAAGTGCGTGCATTTACACTTCTGGAAGGTATTTTTATTTAATTATGAAGGGTGGTTTCAGTAAACTAAGTAACTCATAGTTTCTGTTCTGGGTTTATTCAAGGTAAAAACCTTATCAGTAGCTAAGTTCTTAGGTCCCTCCTAACCTGCTTTCCTTAATTTTTTACAAAAGTTTTTTCAGGACTTCTCAATCAGAGATTAATAATCTTTTGTAGAATAATTTAGGAAAATTTTATTTTCTTCCAGAATCTTAAGTTTCCTGCGTGATAGAGGGCTAATTTCCAGAACGCTAACAATATACTGAAAATAAAGCTTTAAATATACATCCTGAAGCAAACTTTGAGGAAAGTTTTGACGACTGTTCCGAAGAAAATGATGTACAGATACGTCAAAAAATGGATGTGCTTGTTAATTAATAAAGTTAATTCAAAGATCTAAGTTGTTAAATCACACCTTTAACCAAAATCAAGATGCTCAGAAACATTTTGACCCTCGCATGCAGAACACTTAGCACAACCTAAATTGTCAGCATTTTTTTATTGAAATGTGTGCTAATATAAAAATAGTTAGCATGTTTTTTAATTTTGAACGTAAACGTTGCATTCAAGTTTAGAATTTCTTCTAAAAGCAGTATCAAACATATCAACTGCATATCACGCTCAAAAAACGCGCGTTTTGTACTAAGAACAGGTGTAAATATGAAAATACATTCTTTTCAACAGCAATACCAGCGCAACTCATAATTCAATATAACGCCGTAAAAGATGGCAGAAGTAAAATGCATTTCGTATGCATTTTCCTTAGCAATGAAAACTTCAAACCCACTTATCTCAAAACCCAATTTTTTGAGTTGTGCCTATATTGCAGCCCGTGGGTAATAATCTTGTAAATAACAATGTGTACAAATGTTGCTCACACCTTCAGATTAAATAATATTTATTATTTTTACCGGGACTTAATTTGCTTGGGATCTCCAGGGACTAAGCTCCCGTACTGTTTTTCCAATTTCATGCGAATTTTGATGCATTATACAGAATTCAGACTATTTAAATACAAAAAAAAAGAGAGAGAGTTCTGCAGACTTTTGGGCTCTTTCATTTCTTTCACTGCAAATTAAGCCGCTTATTTTTCTGAGAGTATTGCAACATGTATAGTATAAACGTAAACACCGAGACTCAATTTACCATGGAGCTCTCTGCTGTACTCGTTTCAGTTTCATGCAGAGTTTTAGTTTTGACCAGTGAAGGATTTACCCTGCCGCAATTGCGAGGGGACCCCATGATATAAGGGCCCCGAAGAGCATTTAAATGGCAGTATAAAAAATGTTTTACGTAATGTTGTTCATTTTTAGGAGGTCACCAAAAATGCATTGCGATGGTCCCTTAAACTTGTAAATTCGCCACTAGCTTTGTCAGAATTTTGAGTTTAGCTGATTACATATGCAAATAACTTCAGAAGACCATAAGGCTCCTCCAAACGTTTGGGAGACATTAAGGCAGAAGTAAATTTGGCCAATAATACTTTTCAATGCGCGACTAAGGACGTTTAAAGTAAGTTGAAGTTGACACTTACCATGGAGTCTGTCTTTGACTAACGTAGGCCCGGCAGGTCCCATCCAGGAAAATCCAGCAGCTGTAGCATAGGGCATAGGCGCTGGCCTATGGGCTGGAACTCTGATCACTGATCCATTCGGTGCTCTATGAAGGGTGTCGAATGCAGTCACCATGCCGGGTACAGAAGCTTTCATTTCAGCAAGAAGCGACGGTGGCAAACCGTTAGCTACTGCTGCAGCACAAGAGTTGGCCACAGCAGTCATTGCGTCCATAGCAGCCATTTGCTGTTGGTGATGACTATTGCTAGCAATATGTCCTTGCTCTTCGGGGCCATCTTCATAGCCTTCCGAGAGCGGTGAAGGTATGCTGTTCCTCTTTTTTTCATCTCCCAAAAGTCTAGAGATACTGAAAGACAATCGCGGTTTTGACGCCAGAGGTGAATGCAGGGGCGTCGGAGAAGGGTTATTGTTGTTATTGTTCGAGTTGTTGCTGTACAAGTGATGACTGTTGAGGGTAGGGGAAGAGGATCCTCTGCCACTGTTTGCAGATCCAGCACGACTGCTGCTGACTGTTTCTGCGCTGTCTGCGTCATCCATGACAAAAGTTAAAATTATGAAGTCTCGAGATAGACTTTACCTCAAGCTCCTACCTTGATATAAAGTTTTTCTTTTCAGTTCCACTGCACAAAAATGAGTATTCACTCGAAGTGTCCGCATTTTTACCTTCTTTTCGAAATCACGCTATCGTTTAAAAAATTATAACGTACAACTAATTGCTTAACTTATGTTTTGTTATCCATTACAAAGACTGATGACTAGTTGATGCATAAAAATAATCACTCAGCATGTGCTTCAGGTCAATCTTTTTCGATAATCAAGCTATTTATCACACATTCTCCAGCATAAAAATAAATATGCAGCACACAATCGAAAAAGCGCAGACAGCACTTCACTGACTGGGCAAAAGTGACGGAAAAGCACGAGCAGCACGCTGGAGTAGTTTTCCCAGAGAAAATCAAGTTCTGAATGGATCTCCCGTTACGGAGTCAGACGAGCTTAGCGATGCAATGCTCTTTTCTTCTTTTTCTCCTCCCCTCAGTTAGTGCGTGTTTAGTGTGAGCGATTCGGGCTGGCTCCAATCGCCAACGCTACCTGTTAGACAAGGTGAGCTAAAATAAACGAGTTTTAGTTGATAATGAAGTCTGTGTTGTAGTAGGGGAGATTTGCTTTCCCCCCACCACCCCCTGCGTGGGTCGGACGAACAGCCTAATTGGCCAATGAGACGTTTGCTAGCCGATCGTAGCGCCCCCCTTTCCCGTGACATGCAATTACAGCACTTCTTGCTCCGCCTCTAGTTGAGCGGCTTCGAAACATAGGTTTCAAGGTTTGGACAATTGATTATGACAATAGTTTTCTTTATGAGATGCCTATCTGGTGTTTTATTTCTATTTTGTTAAGATTTCGTTGTGTTTTTTTTTTTTTCCTTTCTCCTTTCGAAGTTGTTTATTTAATATTTTTTCGCGAAAGTTATAGCGCGTTCGTTGGGTTTTCCATGTCATTAATTGAAAATAATTAAAAGAAATGTGTGTCATATTTATATAAATGCTTGAGTATTGTTCAATTGAAAGTTGATAAAAATTAACACTGAATATTCTAGCATTTATCATCCGAAAAACTGGCGCATTTTTAAAAATAAATTTATTATTTTATTCATTTCTGTGGGCGTTTTTTTTTTTTTTTTTAAATCTACTTCATAACTTCTCATAAAATGCTTTGTTTAGAGTTTGTCAAATCGGTTACATATTTTTAAGAGTATCTGAATAAGAAGATTGTATGCATATTGGGAACAGTAACGTACATAGAACTTCGGTGCCCCCCCCCCCCCCCGCAAGATTTATAAATGCGCCCACCTCCATAAGGTTTTTTTTTTTTTTTTTTAATTTTAACATAGTGTAATTTTTTCAAAGCGTGCGCTCTCATACCTTATTTATTTAGATATTTATTTTTGAATTAATTTAAATATTTGTCAAAATATAAGACTGAACACGCAAATTAGCGTACATATTTTTTTTTCAACAGAACAACAAAGCATACATACTTCTTTAAATTGTCTCTTGAATGGAATATGCTTGCCCCAAAAGGGTGTACGATGAACGTACAGAACCGTTGAGTTTTTGTTTTTATTTTGTTTTGATAAAAATAATTTAATTTAGAATTTTTTACTCTTGACTATTTAATAAAATTTAACATTAAATATTCTAAACGGCATTCTTCTTTTAAAGTTGATTAATTTTTGTTTTAACATTCCAGATATACTTTTTAGTACATAAAATGCTTTTGATTAGTTTTTTGAATGCAATATGCGTACCCAAGAGGTTATACGAAGAACTTAAATAAGAATTAAGTTTTCCTTTTTAATGGTTAGAAGTTTGAATAAAAGTTTAAATTTTTTGAGATTAGTTAAATATCACTGCGCGGCATAGAAAATGCTTCTGACACTATTCCTGCTGATTCTTAGAAAATGATCTAATGAATCCAAATAGGATCGAAGATTTCCACCACCCTCAACCACCACACATCACTTCTTGAAGATAGCTCCCCCTATTTTTTTTTTAATTAATTAATTTATTAATTTATTTTTTTATTTTTATTATTATTTTTTTTTTCAGTTTTTAACGGCTTCAAAGACATTTTTCTGATTTGGAATAGAAGGGGACATTGTTTGCCGTTACCCACTTTCTGATCTGTTAGAGAGGTGAAAAGATCTAAAACATGAGCAATTGTAGCAAGGAGGGAGATTTTGAAAGGCACCCCCCCCCCCCGTCCTCACCCCAAAGTAATTAAAAAAACATAAAAAACGATTACTTTTATGTCTATGCTAAAATAATCAATCATCTTTGACCTTCTCAAACAAACTTATGAGTATAAAATCACCAGAAAAAGATGGGGCAGAAAACAATGAGGCAGTGCAACCCCAGAAATATAATTATACTTTAATGCAATATTATAATCATACAAAACTTCATTTTTAACCATAATTGTGTTTGAATGTAACTTGAATCGATATAAATAATCGGGTTATCACTTTACTGAGCGGATTTGCGATGCGATTCGTATGCAACGTGCGACGTCTTCGAAGATTTTATTTATTTTTACAACGTGAACATATTTTCGAGTATGGTGCTTTATGGAATGAGGCCGATGGCTCTAGTTTTACATGGAAAAATAATTTTAAAACTTGTGTAGAAAATCCCACAAGAAAAAACATTGTTTTTGATGATTTAATAAATATTTTAGAGAGTATACCCCCTACCCCCTAAGTCTACCTCCTAGCGACTAATGTTCAGTTATTTGACTGTTTCAGCTCTCTAGCAGTTCAGAAGAGTATTAACGGTTAATATAATACATAAAAAGTAGTCGAAAACTTTGTACTGCATAGTGAATAAAATATAACAACGTATATAAAGTACAAATTCAAAATGAAAAAAGGTTAAAAAAACCAGCATAGCATTTTTCAATATGTAATATGACTCCCAAAAATCTAAATCATGAATGGACGAACACTCGTGGATAACCTTGGCGGAAGAAAAAATAAAATTATGGCCACAAGACCAACAATGTTGAGCAATAGAGGAGCGTTTGAGATCCTGTTTTTTGACGTAGTTTTCGTGTTCTTTTATCCGGAATTTGAGGGATCGTCGAGTCTGCCCAATGTAGGCCAATTTGCACTGGCAGGAAACACTGTAAATGCCCCATTTGTCAAGGTTCTGAACAGGGTGTTTAAGCTGTGAAAATTTTAATTTATTAACAGGAGAAAAAGTGACGGAAAAATGAAACTTTTTTAAGATTTTGGCAATTTGTAGACTGATTTTAGGAAAAAAGGGTAAGACAACGGAACTCGAATAGTTCACAGGAGCAAGTGTTTGATTTTTGTTAGCTGAACTACATAGCTTCTTATAAATGGTATCAATAATATCTGATGTGAATCCCTGATCAACCGCAATACCTCGTAGGTAATTCAGTTCGGATGAAAGTAAATTGGAATTTGAACAAATGGCTAAAGCACGGTAAATAAAAGATCTAAAGGCAGCCAATTTTTGTTTAGGAGGGTGAACGGATAACTTGTGGGGGGGGGGGAGAGAAACAGCAAAGGGTTTACGGAAAACAGTAGTTGTAAACATATTGTTATGACGAGTGATGGACACATCAAGAAAAGAAAGATGATTTCCAGATTCCAATTCAACAGTAAATTGAATATGTGGGTCAATAGTATTTAGGATGGATAAAAGGTTATCAAGGTCACTGACAGACGAGTCCAAAAGCACAAAAATAATATAATGCTTCCTTTAACGCCAAATCAAAATAATGATTATGAAGCTACCGAACGGTGCTATCTATAAAAACTGGACGGTGCTATCTATAAAAAATGGTGGATACTGGGGAAAAACGGTGCTTATTTGGATTCAGGGAGTCTTTTACAAAACATAAGAATAAGCACAAGTATGGTGTCAGAAGCAGTTTTTTTTTTCTTTGCGGCGCAATATATTTAATCAAATTTAGCATTGAAAACTTAAAATGGCGTTCATCCTTTAAAGTTACTAGATTTATCTTAAAAATGTATAACTACATCAACTTCAAATCTGTATCTTACAAAGAACCATAAATGCTTTAAGTTAGATTCTCGAATGGAATACGCGTATTCAAAGAGTGTACAAAAAGAAGAAACTCAGTTGTTGGTCTCGTTTTTATGCAATGAATAAAAATAATGTAATTTAATTTTTTTGAGATGAGCCAGTAATGCAAAGAGGAGATTTTGGGAGTGATTCCTCAGAATCGTTGGATTTAACACATATTGACTATCCTTGTAAATTTGTATATAGGGGAATGTGGGGCAAAGTGAGATGGCGGAATATTTACTCTATTTTTAGCACCACATATCAGGCAATATGTCATTGTAGGCTATTTCAGTCAGGAAAATTTAACCTCTGAGGATCAAAGCATCTGATGATACAAGTAATTTTCAAAAATTGATACTCTTATTCTCTTATTGCAATAGTTTATAGTAATAAAGTGATAAATGTCTTATTAACAATTTAAATATTAAGATCTTCTAATATTTGGTGCATTATTTAGGCATTTGCTATATATATATATATATATATATATATATACATATTTTAATTTTTTGCGCACTAAGTGTATACAAAGGGAAATAGCTCATTTCGCTTACTTACTTAATCATTTATTCATTTATTAAAAATCACTTACTTTTTAACTCATTAATTAATTCATTTACATTCTTTAATTTATTAATTTACTTATTTATTTATTCATTTATATTCTTACTGAATCGTTATTTTAATCACTTATTTATTTTTTTTTACACATTAATTTATTAATATGTTTGTTTATGGCTGAAATACCTTTTTTATTCACTCATTCTTCTATTTACTCTTTCATTTGATCAAAAATATTTTTAATAATTGAATAGAAAATATCTCAGTAAAAAAAAACATTTTATTTTTCACTTTGCCTCATGGGAAAAAAATTGAAAATTTTCCACTAATTGAACCACCTGATAACACTTTTTCGAATACGAATTCCGACTTTTTTTGCATTTAGAAATTAATTTATCAATTTATACGTGCTAAATACCTTTTAAATACTGTATAGAGAATAAAACACTAGATGCAAATTTCAAATTCTACTCTCAGCTGCATAAACCGCAAAGGAAAGCGCAACTACATGCAAATTCAAATTTACACTCGCATAGAAAGAAAAAGCAAACTCCGAGTTGAACAGTTTGTACATTAAAAAGTAAAGATGTTTCCAAGGCGAAACAGCATAAAACTCTAACAACTACTTATTCCGTTCTCTCCAACTCTTTGAAAAACATAAACCGAATCCAAAGAAAGGAACAAGTAAGCTAAACGCTGAAAAACTTTTTTCTTCTCTATTCACGAACATTATACTAGCCTGCCCTTCTTAACGCATTTGAAAAGGAAACGAACTACAGACAACTAGCAATTGACTCTTAACCACCGGACCTTGTGCATGGCAATTTGCTTTCTCTGCTTTTTCTATTCATTTTCTACTCCTTTCTAAATGGGGACCGCCATGTGTGTTTGCGCTTTTACGGGCTTCTTTTCTTAGAGGGTGTTTTTACCTTCTGATAGAAAAGCTACTTTTCATTAGAAAGCAGTGTATTTGTTGGTAAAATTTGACATGCGTGAATAGCTTATTTACTTATTTAGTTTTCGCAAGTGTTTCAAACAAACTTCTCATATTGGTTGTCAGGGCCCGATTAACCTTTGAAATTAGGGGAAGCTCGGCTCCATTGTGGGGCCTCCCATTTTTTGTTTGAAGAATTTTTTTTCTAAACATTCTATGCACATTGATACAACACTGACTAATGCAAAGTGGCTCAGCAGAATTCAGAGTTTATTTTACCTTACCGACAGACAGAAATTTTGTTTATTACATATGTTGCACTTGGGTTCTCAGTAAATTCCGGTAGTAAAATTTTGAATCATATTTGACACTTCACAAAAGAAATTAAATGTCATAAAAGCACATTGTAACGTATCCCACATTTGAAAATCTAGCTTGTAGCTACATTTTATCAAATATGTCCTCACTTTCAATAATTTAATTTTTTCAAACGTTTTTGTTCAGTTAGTTCAAATGGTTTGCAACCTGCTTAAAAAACTCAGGGCCATCATGTTTGCGCATAATCTTAATTCTTAATAACAAAACTTTATTTGTAATTACGTAAAAGGCGTTAAAAGAATTTAGTTAAATTTTCAAATTAAGGCTAGTTTTTGAAGAAGGAAAATGAATAAGAGCATAAAAATTGCTATGATCTTAATGTTATCTTGATAACATTATTTTAACGTCTTTTTACCTCCTTTTACAAAAAAGGAAGTATTGTATTCGCGAAAAAATTTCACTCAAAAATCGGCCTTAATTTCCATTTTTCTCACCCCCGAATGAATGTTGAGTTTATTTTTCAACCCGGTCACACGTGGATATATTCCTAGGAACGTACAGACACCGGAAATATCCATTTTGACGATCCCCGAGTTAATTACAACGAGTTTTCTCGTGACGTCTGTATGTACGTATGTATGTGCGTATGTGTGTATGTGCGTATGTATGTCGCATAACTCAAGAACGGAATGTGCTAGAAAATTGAAGTTTGGTACTTAGACTCCTAGTGGGGTCTAGTTGTGCACCTTCTGTTTTGGTTGCATTCGGATGCTCCAAAGGGGGTCTTTTGCCCCTTTTTGAGGGGAAATCATTGTTAATTACAATGTAAATTCAAGTGGTGTTATAATTTGGCGGACACTTGGCGATATATCGCCAGTTTTTTTGGTCGCCAAGTTTGGTCGCCAACTTGGCGATAAATTTGGTGATTAAAAATTTTTTTTTTTAAATATATATATATATATATATATATATAATAGAGAGAGATGCAAGACCAAGTTTTGAAGGGGGTTAGTTTTTTTTTTTGGGAGGGGGGATTAAGTTATCTAATATTTGAAATTATACTGCAGCGAACTCATACTGAAAACATCCCTATTTTATTAATGGCTGAAATGAAGGGATAAAAGGAATTCCCCAAGAAATACAATATTTTACTTCTCAAAAGTAAAACAAATATTTCGTAACCTTAACTTTTTGGATTGTAGTTGAAAAGCGAGGTGTATCCGAATAAGTGATACAACGAAATGCGATATAATGAGGGGTTACTGTATTTTTAGACATCCTTTCATTATAGCAGAAACTCAAGGATGCTACATTTTACCCCTATTTCGTGACACCCTTTCTCAACCACTAATTACAGGAAGTGATTTTCAAAATAGTCAATAACTAGTTTGAACATGACTGTGCGGTGTATATACTTCATGTCTAATGCAGGGGTTGGTTAAACACAATTTTAGAGAAACAGAACGCTCCATCATCGATTTTGAAAATAGCACATTTGAGCTTATGCATTTTGACCAAAATTTCATGAAAATTGATAAATGAGAATTTTCTCCAACTACCTTCAGAATTTTTAAGTAATTCAAATCAAGATTTTATGGTGGAGTAAAAATATTAGTGAATTATTTTTCGAAAAAAAAAAAAAAAGGCAAACGTTTATTTTTCTTTCTCTCCCCCCCCCCTTCCTTTCTTCTTCTTCTTCTTCTTTTTTTTTTTTTTTCAGCCTTGTCTGCAATTTTGCATTATATACATTAATAATAATCTAACCACGATTTAGATTTTTATTAGAATGCTGACCTTATAGATGTTAACTCGTAACTAGCAAACTTTTAGGTTTTAGTGTCCCGATTTAAATAATTTGTAACATTATTTTATTTTCGCAGGCACAATTGGATTCCTTACTTCAGAAACTAATCAACCACCAAAATTTTTAATTCAAGGGAAAACAATTTTTGATCACCATATTAAATTCGTTAATAGGGATTACAACACTTTTCACTGAAAAAAAAAAAAAAAACACTACTTAAAGGCGTCTCTTTCAGTTTAAAATATTGTAATCCTTATTGAAAAATTTTAATGTGACGGTAAAAATTATTTTTCAAAATTTTAAGCCTTTTGTGCTGTTGATTAGTTTCTGAAATAAATTGTTCAATTATAAAATCGATAAGCGGTATTTAAACTACTTACACATTAATACAAACGTGTTGTTATAGTTTCAAGCTAGCGATAGTAAATTCATTTTAAATCATTGTTTGGCTTATGAAAAACACAATGTTTGGCTAGTTACGACATTTTACCTCTTGTGTACAGAATGCATTTAGTTCCGTTAAAGACATTTTTCCGTTTAAGACTGCAATATGTTTCCTTTACAAAGAGTTATTGTTTGTCTTCTCCTCCAAGAGTGAGCCCTCTTTAAATATTAAACACTTTCACCAATTACTGTTATTCGACCATTGTTTTGCTAGAGACATTGTGCAATAGCGGTCAAGGCAGTTTGCATGAAAACAGGAGGGGAAAATGAAGCTGTTTGTAACGAAAAAAAATCTTTAGATATTAAAATATCATTCACGGTGAAAATGTGAAGAGGGAGGGCATTTCCCTAAAAAGGAGCTCAAGGTAAACATTTTACACTTTTTTCTAAACAGTGAACTTAAAATGTTTTTGTATTGTTCAATTTTCAAGTTGTAATAAGTTTAAATTACACGGAAATAATTACGCATGTAGAAAATTAGCGTCACATAATGCAGTTTCGATTTTTTTTTTTCGGATCTTCATGGAAGTCTATCAATTTAATCAGTTATTTAGTTAGTCTATTAATTTAATCAGTTATTTCTTTATGTTTTATGAACAAATGTGCTGTCTTTAAATTGGATAAGTAAAACTTTTTTATATATTGTTTTTATGATGGCAGGTAACTAGTCAATTATTTTAATCATTTATAACTTCATATTTGATTGGCAAATGTACCAAATCACAATTAATTAAGCTTAGCAGCTTTGGGTCCCCTGGTAGGGCAAAGCGGGTTTTTCAAATGTTTGTAATATTTGATAATAAATAAATATTGGGTAGGAAATGATACAAAAACCACTTTTTATTTTAAAGTTCAAGAACCCTGCTAGGAAATGAAGCCAAAATTGTTACGATAAAAATCCAAAACTGCAATTTTCGAGCGTTCTTCGAAAACCTACCCGCTTTTGGACATCCTCCCCTATGTCATTTTATTAATTTCAACCACATTTTAACGCTCATTTGCTGCGTGTAAAAGTTAGAGTAAAATTCCACCATATTTTGAAGAAATTTAGCAGCGTAGTTTAATTCGGATAAATTTGATCAAGCATAGGTTCACAAAATAATAATCATTTCAATGTCATAGAAAAATCGGCTCAATGACACTGAAAACATTTTTAACAGAGTAACTGGTTATAAGATGATGCATTTGCTATGCAAATAATGCCGAAAATGTCTAATAATTCCAAATGAATATTTTTCACCTTAGGGGGTTAATTCCCCCTACCGCGCCACTGTTGACAAGCTAAAAATTAGTATCAAAGCATTTTAGATTGTTTTGAGCAAGCTATGAAGTGTAGGCTTAATTGTTTCGCAGAATGTTTGAAAAGTGCAAGACCTTTTACGAGAAATTGGTTGGTATTTTGTGATTTAAGTTTACAAAGTCGTCATTTTTTATAGTACTTTTGATGCTAAATCCAGCATATTAATGTCAAAGTTTTTAGAGAATGATAACTTTTCCAATTTTCTAGTGAATTCCATCATGAGCCAGAGCGTAATTTTCATGGGAGCTTATGGGTGCTCAACTTATGCCCTTTTTTCAAATTTTGTGTCAATGTTTACAAATTATATGGAATTTAGGCTATCAATATGGGAAAATGAGTTCTGAAGAAAATAAGACCCTTACACTCATACTGCTAGAAATGGAAGTCCAATGTTTACATGCTAGATGGAATTTATCTTACTTACACTTACAGTGACCTCTCACTTATACGCGACCCAAGGGGACAACGAAATTTTCGCGCACAAGTGAAATTCGCGCATAAGTGAAAAACCCGAAAATAAGCTTAAATGCAATAAGTTTACATCAGTTATAGCAATACTAATAGTACACTACTAATATTAATGAATCAATATGCACATAATTTCGGTTTATGCATTGTAATTTTTTAACAAATGAAATTGTACGTTTGTTATTTTTTATACAAGGCAACGTCAATGCTTACCGCTTGACCACGACTTTTAATGACGACAACCTTTCCGTATGTAACCCGTTCTCCCCTCTCGATGTCAATCACAAGACTAATTCCACCCCCAATTGCTCATTTGTGCAAAAAAGAATGCGTGTTTGGAAGAATTCGAAAAATTGAATAAAGGCGTGCGATACATTCAAAGAGACAGAACAAGAAGGGTACAAATTTTCTGATAAGCGAAACGCAAATACGCGATTTAAGTAAAACTTGAAAAAATTTTTATCGCGCATAAGTGAAAGGTGCATTTTAGGTTTCGCGTATAAATGAACAAGAGTTACCATTGTTTCCTTATATCGTTGGCCGGGCCCGTGAAAAAAACGCGTATAAGTGAAAAACGCGTATAACAGAGGTCGCGTATAAGCGAGAGATCACTGTACTTTGGACACTTACAAATGAAAATGAAGTCTGAAGAATATAGGGGTCCTGCATTTCTTTTGTTATAAATGAATGCCCAATATTTGCAGCTTAGACGGAATTTAGACTTCTTACGTATGCAGGGGCGTGCCGAGAAAAATTGGGGATCGTCACAAATGACTTTTAAGGGCCCCCTCCATATTGTTTACTCTTACGTCCTTCGTAGATTTCACCTCTCTTTTTGAAAATCTGGGGTCTCCCTCAGGCTTGGACGCTGCCCAAGAGGTGTCTTTTCTCCCCCACCCCCTGTGCACGCCCCTGTACGTATGAAAATGGGTTTTTAAGATCATAGGGATCGTGTATTTCTTTTGTTTGAAAGTAACACATCGCATGAGCTTTATAAAATTTTTACTCGAGGGAGGAGTAGGAGAATAACGCTCATTTAAGGGAAAACATGAATAACTCGTCAAATTAAAGTTTTTTCAACTCAAGCATAACTTCAAAGCACGAAGAACAATTTGTCATCGATTAATTTGTGTAACAGTTGAAGGAATATTTCTTTTAATAGTTTTTTTTAACTACCCCATTGATGAAGGGTAATGCCACTCATGGTAGGGTACTTGCGCCCAAACTTTGGATAGAACATTTATGTACGATAAAAGTTATATGAGTTTGTTCTGCCGTGGGAGGGTAAAGCGCAGCATCGGCAAAAATGAGTTTTTGAGATGTTTGAAGAAACGCGTTCCGGATTCTATACCAACAATAAGGAAATGGCAGAATTTGACTTGTTTTTCCTGCTCGATTTTCAACGGAAACCAAATAAGATTGTACAATGAAGCAAAAGTACAATAGATGACAGAAAAGGAAAAATGAAAAATTTGCTGATACTGCGTTTTACCTTCACCATACTGCTCACCGTGTGTTACTATTACATGAGTCTTTATGCGCCACGTTTCCGCACATTGTGGTAGCATAACCATGTTTTGTTATCTATCCGGAATTTTCCGCAAAAGCAGCAGAATTTGGTTTCCATATCCCGTTTTATTTGAATCAAATTAGCTGGGGGATCTTCATCATCGCATAGTTGCCTCTTATCAATTACTTTCTTTGAGGTATTCTCACCAACCTGAGCTCCATTACCCTTTACCGCCCCTCATATAACTGGGAGGCGGAGCCCCCTCGTCATAATGTTTCTTGATTTTTTTTTTAATGTGTTAGTTGCAGAAATAAAAAATGAAATCTAACTTTATGAATGAGCTTATTTTGAAGTATACATGCATTCTTGTATTTGATGCCTCATATACTCCTTTCTGTTAACAATTGTAGGGGAGACACTGGGGTAATGGCAGTCACCTAAGGGAAAGGGAATATAAAACTTTAATTTTTTTTTGAAATTTGAAACGCAATCATGTAAAATTGCTTACGTATGTTTTACCTATTGCGGAGTGAAATTGAGCATTAATTAATCTTACCTATTGGTAATAAGATATTGCAAAATGAGCTGTGACCGGTATAACCCCTACCCTGGGGTAATGGCAGTCTGTAATGTCATTTACTACTTAATAGTTGTAAAATAAGAAATATGAAGATTTTCAATGACATAAACACGTTAAACTAAAATCTTTGTTTATTTTATTACATAGTTCCGCTTTTAAGATATTACAAAAAGAAATTGAAAGTATGGACATAATATGAAGTTAATGATTAAAAAAATATATCTTTCCATTTCAAAAAAGGATTACAAATTTAAGGGCACTGCCAATATGTTTACATAAGTTTATGAGCTTTTAGAAGCTCTAGTTAATTATACTTTCCAGATTACATGTCACAAAAATACCCCTCAGGGGTGTCCCTTCCAGAAGGTTCTTGGTGTACCCATAATGCACAAGAAGTGCACCGATCCCACATTTCTCCATCTTTTCCAGTGTCTTTAGAAACAGGCATCACTTTACAAATCTTGTCTTCATCAACAGAAGTGTCTATCAATAGAAAGAGTTTCCTGCTCATTTTCTTTTGCTTCACTTTTTGTATTTTTCTTTCAGCAACTGTTTTCTTTTCTTCATTAAATTCTTTCTTTATTCGCTTAGTTTTTTTGGTTCTCTTCTTTTTTGTAAAATTACTGCTGACAAATTGACTGCCACTACTCCGAGCACACTGTAAAAAAAAAAAAAAAAAAAAACTGGAAACGTTTCTGAGTATTTCGGAATACTCTTTCTGTAATGTCCAGAAACCTTTCTGCGTACTTCGGAATTCTCTCTCTGTAATTTTCCGAAACTTTTTGAGTATTTCGGAATCTCCTTTCTGTAATTTACAAAAACGTTTCTGAGTATATTATTCAGTTGCGGTTCATGAAAATTTCAAATACATTTCCGAGGATTTTGGAATTATCCATGCAATTTTCAAAAACGTTTCCGAGTATACAGGAATCCTTTTTCTGGGATTTTTGTCAAAAATATAAATCTTAACTATATAATGTTGCGTACCATATCAGTTTCAATTCTTCCATATCTAACAGCAACAAAGCTGTTAAACAGGCAATTTTAAAACCATTCGTGGATTTTTTTCTTTTTTTTTTGTGAATTTCTATTGACGAATAGCATGATTAACAGTATAACATACGCACAGTTATAAATTATTGAAAATTCACGAAATAATGTAGTAGTTCCATTCCTAATCACAAAATAAGTAAAAGTTTTCAATTTCCTTGGTTTCGGGGGAGGGGAGGGGGGTTCTTCCTCAAAATGGGATTGTTTGTTAAACAACCTTAAGCCTCAGTTTCTCTCAACATTTTTAAGACGAAAATATCAACATATTGTATTCTTAATGCAGAACTTTGATAGCTTACTTTTGGATATAATTTGACAAAACTTATACCTACCCTCTACACCAAGTCAATTTTTCTGACGACCAAAGAGTACCGAAAAGTACCAACAGTACGATGAATTTAAATATGACCCCAAATCTCTCTGTTGATACCATTCGGGTTGATGCTCCCGTTCTTGCCATTTTCCAGTTCATCAAAAAATTTAATACTTAATCAAAATCAATATCAAAATAGGTTTCCGATTTTTTTTTACAGTATGCGCAAAATTCATTATTTATTCTATTTATTAGAACACTGAATTCTATTACATGATTATTTCATTTCATATATCAGAGAATCTCCCCCCCCCCCCAACCACAAGGGTGATGGTGCATTCATAAAATGCTACGAAGCGCCCCCCCCCCTTAAAAAAAGCAAACCCCTGAAAATGTCAATCGCACAGTTTGCTTGGTGAACCCCTCTCGTCTTCTCTCCTTGTGTACACAATATGTCTAATCATGGCCGCACTGGAAATTGTATAGAATCTAAGCGTTATTAACTAACGCAATAGTTGCGGACATCGTTTAAATTAAGGCCAGTCCAAAATACAAAGGCGTAAAAATAGTTTTGACACATATTACTACTCTCTAGATAAGAAATAACAAGCAATCCAATGCTAAACAGTTGCTGACTGCAGCAACCACAGATAAGGGAAAAATACGTTCTCGTTATTTCCGACTCACTGGTGCCCGTGTTGGAAGGATAAAATACGTTTCGAAGTATTACGTCAACACTTCCGCTTCTTAGATTTTTTTAAAATAACAAAAAGCTTTCTGAATTGATAAGAAGTTCGCTATTGGATGAAAGGTTTTTTTATATTGGAAACCTTTCCGTTTTTTCAAAAAAGTTTCCGAAATTTTTTACAGTCTATGGTGACCACCATTACCCCAACCGCATGTTTTCATTTAACGGCTAAAAACCAAATATCAATGCTTAAAACCTTAATAAAATGTAATACAACAATATGGCTTACCTTGTCACTGTGTGATCAGTCTCGTTCTAGTAAAGGTAAACAGTAAGAGCTGATGGTGGATTAAACTATTCTCTCTCTTATAAGGCGAAACGTCAAAACAGTCTTGGCATACGACGACAGGCATAAGAGCTAGCGCTTCAGTAGTATATCCAAATGGCAGCACCAATCAGTTTAATCTGCGTTATTCACTTTACGAGAAATCATTGTGACCGCCATTATCCGCTGACCGCTATTACCCCAATCTCCCCTATTAAAAAAAGAATTAGTCTGCTCAAGTTTTCATTTGGAAAGTCTATTTTTTTTTATTGTGAAGTTGACGACTGGTTGTAAAATCAGGATCGTCAAATTAATTTCATTGTAAAAAGTTAGGCGTCAAAAGTAAGGTCTGGATGTAAATTCGTAATCGCCACACTTCAATTTTTAGTTACAAAATATGACTAACGACCTTTTATCTCGAGCCCTGGCTTGTAACTGGAACAAAATTCCAGTACTGGAAGAACCAATAATAACTTAAATGATCAAGAAGAAGTTACAACAACGTTGTTGCGTAGCTGTTAGCATTTACAATTAGGAAAGCATCAAGCGTTTAGTTTCAAATGAATGACAGATGTCGATGACAATATTAAGCTTTTCAAACAGGCCATGAAGAAAATATGCTTGCAAAAGAAATTTCAACTTCTAAATGGTGTTCATGATGAAGGTTTTTGAAGGAAGAAGTTAAATTCAGCTTTTTTTTTCAACCAAACGGATTGATGAATATTGACATAGGTATTATGCATGAAATGCATTCGAAAATTCATTGTTTTGCCAGATGACCGATAAATGTGTTAAAGATCTTTTCGCATGGTACAGTTTTGTCAAAGAATTTAATTATCATGTCTTGAAATTCTGACTTCAATCAGCAGCTTCTGAAATTTTGAAGCATTCTGTTTCGACGTTCCATTAACGGAAGATTACACCTGACTTCCAATTTCTGCTTCTAGTGTTGACTGGAGTGAAGTTGAAGTGTGACGCTCTTTCTAGAAAAAATCCCTTTAAAGAGGGATAACTAGACATGTGGACAGATTAGAAGTCCCGATAACGTTCTTACAGGTGACACTTGTGACACAACGGGAAGAAGGGCAGAGTTTAAGTTGCTATGATTGTTTTGTCAGATCGTTATCTCAATGGTTATTTTAATGAGAAAATAAAAGTACTTTCCAAGAATTAAGTAACGTGTTGAACTGTTTTGACTGTCTGTTTGTAGACGTCCATTATTTTGACGCTTCTGCTTTCGATTTAATACTATATGAAATATTATTTTGACGCACTACATTTGTTTTGAATGCAGATGGACATGGTTTAATTAAAAGTGTCAAGATTGCGACAGATATACATATTTGCTGGTCGTGATTTTTTAATGAATGTTCACAAACTTAATTTATTTAACAGGCTTAATTTTACGGATGAAAAACTGTTTATGCATTTTATTTGTCTAAAATTTACGTGGGCAATATTTTAGTTAAAAGTATCAAGTGCGTATGGGCTCCTGTTTTTCTTTTTATGGAAGTTAATCCCCGCAAAAATATTACAAATCTTAGTATGTAATACTTTACTTGTTAAACTTAGAGTTGTTTTTTGAATGCATAGGCATGCATAAGTACATTTTGGTCAACTTCCAATTTGTGTGCTCATGCAAATTTGCAGTTATGCATAGAATTAGAAGCTTAACAACTTTTAACGACAGGTTTCCTGTGCGAGGTATTTAATTAAAAGAATGTAACACAGTTTGCATTTAAATTTTTTGAATTGACAATTTTGGGGCTGAATGTTATGTTTTAGAACTTGGTGGAGATGTATAAAGGAAAGTTTTGCTTAAAGGATAAAAACCTTTGTTAATTTATCTTGTTGAATGCCGTATATAGATATCTTCTGCTTGATACTCAGTTGCTGCATTATAAGACGGCATACCTAATTCCTTTATAATCTGATAAATGATTCAACATCAGTTATCTAAAATCTTTGCCACACCTTTACAGACCATCCATAGGGTCATTCGTATAATTAGTTCGAATAACGTCGAATATATCTCAATAATCGTACTTCTTTTATACAGATTATAGTAGCAGCAAAAAGGGTTGGAGTCAAACTTTAACTTTCCTGAACTCTCCGCTTTGCCACATTGACATTCTTAATATGGTAATGTAATATATGCATGTAAGGAAGAAATGTAAGACACCCCCTCCCACAGGGAAAAAACTTAGACTGCTCTTATTTATTCTGTTCCTTGTAGCGATTGCAACGTATCTTTCAACATTCATATATTTGATGCTTGCTGGTCCTTTGGATTCACCTATCTACTTTTCAAATGACTCTTGCAAAGGCACCCATATAGGGAGCAAGGGGGGCTCCAGTCCCCCCGCCCCCAGAAATTAGAAGTTTCTTGCTTTTAGTACTTTTTCTTTGCAAAAATGCAAAAAGATTTCTTCTCCAGCCATTAATGAATAAGTTATCAAAAATGTCAAATTTTAATGAATCTAATCTGTCCTGAAATCGGTTTCCATGGGGAAAGTATCCTGCTAAGCTATGGTTAAAATATCTGAATTCCCCCCCCTCCCCTTACAATTTTGCATATGGGCGCCCATGGACTCTTGTGATATTTAGTAAACGTCATTCATTCAGAAATGTCAAAAATTAGTTCCTCAGATTAATATTCTTTACCCTCGCATAACACTAAGTGGGATTCTAATCCAACTCAGAAGCTCTGAAACTTTATGTCCCGCCTATCCTTCGTTATCCCAATTTCATACTACCCCAAAACCATCCGAAATTTATACTTTGGCAATAATACAAGCATAAGATTTGTATACAGTGCCGTTTCTAGTTTTCTATGATTTAGTTGACAGTAGCGTAACTTCAACTATCGACAAATGTTCCCCAAAATCATCGGTAGGCTAACTCCAACGCTCCCTAAATAACTGAAAATGATATAATAACGTCAATAGTATTTAAATGTTCTCTAAATATTAGAAGAATGACATCGATAATTTAGGACTAACTCCAGCAGTCTCGAAGTCTGCTCTGAACATCAAGCAGTACCATAACATCAGTTCCTTAACCTGTTCATTATATCATCCTTAAACTTTCCATAAATCTTCAACAGTAGCATAATATTATTTTATTTATTTATACAGAAGCTAATTAGCTTCTCATAAAGAACCGCAGACAAAACGTCTTTGTCTCCAGACTAACACAGGGTGGATTTAGAGCACAAAGAGAAGGAACTCACGGTACCGGTAGGAATCGAACCCATGACCTGCAGCATACAAAGCAGAGCTTCTACCACAAAGTCACAAAGAATCTTGTTGAAGAACATAAAAAGTCTCTAAATATCCGCCAAATAGCCGGCAGAGGAATAATATCAATAGTTTATGCATGCTCTTTCTAAGCAATCATCAGTAATAGCATCATCAAGTATCTATGTAAATATTCCCCAACTACTCAGCAGCAAAATACATGAATTATCCTAAAATATCTTTGAAAAGAAAGTTTTCACATCGAATTCCTCTTAAACGACTCCAGATTAATACGAATTCAAACTAGGGGTGAGAGCGAACGCACACACACACACACAAACAGCATATTAATATGTTAAGAATATCCCTGCCGCTTTCCAGATAACACTTAAAACAGACCATATTACGGGTCTAATCACGAATAACACGCCTGGTTCACATGCTACGAAGGTTCAGCTAACATATAGCTGAAAATAAATTCATTTATTGATGACAATATTTTTTTTTTATTTGACGCAAATCGAACCAGATTACAGTACACAAATAGTTCTGTTACTTGTTAGGAAGCTGTTAAGCTGTTTTGACAGTTTCACCTCCCATCGATTTAGATTCCGTCAACACCAGGATGAACAAAAAGGGCCTGAAATTGATGAAAATTGAAAGAAAATTGTGAAATCGACTCTCCTTTTTCAGATTCTGATGACAGATAATGTCTTAACTTTTCTCACATAAGGAAGCTGTATCTGTTTTTTTCTCGTGTGAAATTCTCCCGTGGGAATGAACACGATACTATTAATATTCGAGTTGAAAATATGACTTGTGAGGATAAATATGGTTTAAAAAAATAAATATGAAAAAAAGTTAGTTTAGCTCAGCAAATAAATAAATGAGCAAAATAAATGAAACAATAATTGTCTAAAACACTAAATATTTTCCAATTGCTATTTTCTCATAGGAGAGTTTGTCTCCTTTTTTATACATAAATATCCCTCCATTCCTCACTGTCTATAGTGATGTTCCGGATATCCGTATCCGCGGATATCCGAGGGAAAATAAAGATCTGTATCCGTATCCGTTTCTTTTTTGACGGATCTTAAACGAATCATTTCTATTCTAAAGAATTTTAAATACTTGAATAAAAGAGTCTTAAATACCGGCTAAATTAGGTTTTATTCCCTATTTGAATTATAAGGTATCATTTCAGAAGTCAATTTGTACCCCCCCCCCCCCCGCCCCTCCCCGTTGCAAAAAGAAAGGGGAAATAAGTTTTAACTGTGTGTATCTGTTGTATTTTTGTGGCATCGTAGCTGCTATACAAATAAAACGATTTTGATAGTTAATTTTTCATTGAAAAGGTGACTTGATCGAAAGTGATCTTAGCTTGGCCTCGTTTTTGTAGAACTTTAATTACTGGAAATATTAATTAAAAATCGACAACGTTTTTCACAATTAGGGTAGTAAAAATTCACCCGTACGTTAAAAATGTTGGCCCGAATTGAAAGAACGAAGTTTTCTGCGTTTGATATTTATTTGAAACTTCTAACTTATGTACAGTAGGAGCTATAATCTTGTTAAGTAAATTTTAAACGCAATTCTAAGCCTTTATACGCGTGACTGGTAGCAATTTCATAGTCATCATTCTGAGGGGAATACCTTCCGTAGCAAATTTTACACTTGGATAGTTGAATTGGGTAAAAAAAAGTTTGAGATCCGTATCCGCGGATCTTGATACTAATGATCCGTATCCGTATCCGCGGATCTATTTTTTTAACGATCCGGCACATCACTAACTGTCTATGAACCCGCCATGTCCTAAGTTCTGAAAAGCATCAATTAATCACTCTTATGCGAGGCATAATTTCTGAAAAAAAAATAATCAGCGAAATAAGCAAGTACACTTCTGTTTCGTAAGTACAGATCACATGTCATGAAAGCTGTTTTTCAGAAAAACTTTTATACTTTTCCACGTTGTAACAGAAAACTCAGCGAGAATATTTGTTGGGTAAGTGATAGTACGAAAGCTATGTATCAAGCTATTATATGCTAACTTTTAGAGAAAAAGACTTTATTTTTCTTGCACGTATTCCCTACAAGGACTTTCTTGTTGATATTTTAACATATTGCTTATTATTTTACATATGAATATAGTTTCAACTTTAGTTAAGTAATTCTGAAAGTACTTTCGTACTTAAAGAATCACAGCTACATATAAGTTATAAAAGAACATTGATAGACACTAAAATTTTTAATCATTGAAAAGGGATATTTTGGGATTTTATCTTAGACTTCTTTTGCCTTCAACTTTGGGATTCGCTGTAAGCTGCGTGAAGGAAAACATGGCTGCTTATGCCTAGTCGAGTCGAAGACAACAATGATAATGGTAAGCAATCCTTTTTTTTTTTTTTTTTTGTGGCTATGTATTTGAGTATTATTTATCATATTTTCTAAACTTACATTTTGAAATTCAGTTATCTTATACACTACTCATTACATTATTACATTACTTAGCTTGTGCTCTAGTAGCCGTATATTTATTTGCCTATTTGATTTCTGGTACGCTTTTCGCAACTTCGGAAGTATTACGTTATGGTAAAGGAAGAAAGGTGTTTTACTTGATGTTGTCAAGTTTTGCCTTTATAAAAAAAAACGCTGACAAGTTTGCTGCTACAAGGCAAAACTGATTACTTTTATTTGGATTGTTTCGACCCTGGAAAATCCGGTTATGTTTCAAAGCTATTTTTAAAATTTCCATAGGGTTTTTTTCTGATATGCAGTGTGGATTTTGTGAATATATTAATCATATATATTTTTCAATAATACTGCAATTTCTTCGATTTATAATTTTAACTAATTTTATCAAGAGATTTAGTTTGTGCAAGACATACCCTCCCCCTCCCTCCTTTAAATATATATTTTTTTAAAGTTAATTAGTTGTTTTCAATAGTGTTTTAGTCCCTTAAACATTTCACATTGACTGACGGAGCTTGGTGTTGGGTATTGAAAGTTTAGCCTTTATTTTAAGCGATTAACTTTTTGCATGTGTTATTAATATGTTCTTATGCTTATGTTGCAGTAAAACACCACCGGGCTTTTTTGACTTTTTTTTGAGTAGTAATATATAATAGCCTTTGGATACTTTAATTTTTTTATCCAATCATATCATATGCATTCGACAAATATTTGTATCACTTGCTATTTTGTGACCAGTTAACAATACCCATTTATTCAGAAACCATTTTTAAAGTTTTCTTTGACACTGAATACAAACTTGAACTATACAAATGATCATAAATAATACTGAGCAAGTATAGATTATTAACTTCAGTTTCGTTTAAGAAAGATTTTTACAATGTGTTACCTTGAATAATTAATTTGCATTTAATGAAGTTACTTGAACTCATGTTATTTTTTCGCGTTCGATCACAGTAACTTCCTTAATCTACGTAATGGAGTTTATCATTATGTGCCATGTCAAGTAAGTCGTAGCTTAGTTCTTGAAAAGAAGAAGTCTCCAGCTTTAAATTGATCCGTGTATTTGAGAAAATAGTGAAATATAAGAGTTTTTTGTGAGGGGACTTCAGGGCACAAAAAGTTTGAATCTTCGTTACGTTTCCAAATTTAAGTGGAGTGAACCGAGATCCTTAATTTTTCATAAGCTCATGCATTTGATAAAAAATGTCTGATAAAGAAGAACCACAAAGGTTTTTTTTTCAATGTTTTGTAACACGTCAAATAAAAACACTACTTACGATATTCTCACAAACTCTCAATAAACTATCAAGCCATAACCCAGGGGGGGGGGGGGGACATGGTGCAGATTGCGGCATTGAAATTTTTAGAGCGGTTATTTTTAAGGGTATTTTCTCTTGTCTTTTAGCGGTGGGGGGGGGGAGGTCTTGGTATTTGGTGGGACCTGCTATTGTGAGGAGTGAGCACCCCAGCATTTCATGAGTTAGACCACTTCAATTTACCAAATTCGAGTGGAGTGACTGCAAAAGTATGCAGCCTATCAAGTCAGATTGAAGTACAGTTAAAAAGCTACGGGATTTAAAACAAACAAGTACAATTTTTTAAAAATATCGTAAGTTCTATTTCAAGTACAAGTTAGGACTAGTTAAGTGCAAATTATTAGTAAAATTGATAGTTTTTCTCATGAAAATAGTAGACAAGACCCCATACATTGATAACTAAATATGTCATGAAAACGCAGCGTCTTGGGCTTTAGCTTCAGTGAACTTAAGTATCGATTCCATTTATATTGCCCGAAAGCCTAAAGCAGTATCATTTTGGTTGTTCGTTATTCAGTCTGTGTTTACTATTAGGCATTTTAAATGATCTCACATATTGCATATCTAACACAAAATCCGCTGTTAAAATACAATGGAACATCATTAACCTTTTCTTTAACGAGGAACTGTTAGGACGTCTTGAAGACATTGAACGATGTTGCCTTGGGTTATCGAGCATAATTATGAAATTACTCTAATGGTCCTGATGCGCACTAAATTGCGGCATCTGTAAGCGAAGTTTGAAACTCTGATAATGATAGCACTTATCTCAGATGGACGCCCCCCTGTCTTTCACTAACACTACTCGTATACCGAGCACTTTTAAAAATAAACGCTTTTCTCCGTTTTAGAAGGCGGAGAATCGAGAATCACGTTGTTGCCTTTTTCTGTAAAAAGAAAAAGGAAGCTTCAGGGGTATGTTAACGTTCTTATGTTCACCAGCTGCCACTCATGAGGCCTCATTTATAAGTAATACGCTGGATCAAGCAATGAAATAAAAATTGCTCAGGCTTTAGAGCTGGTTTGACAATTAGAATTGCTTTGGTGAAATTCTGGGAATAAAACCGTTCAGATATTTGTAACAAAAGTGAGTTTTCAAATATATTTTCGTAAGGAACTGGTAACTTAAGTGGTAAATATTTTTATAGTCAGGGTGTCCACCTGGGGAGGGGAGAGGTCATGGTGGAGACTGTGCCATTAAATTTTTTATAGAGGGATTGTTTTGAGAATTATTTTTACTTTTTTTTGGGGGGGGGGGCTTCTGCTCTTTGAGGGGCTCTTTGTGATATTTAGGGAGGATCGTCTTTGATCTTAGGGGGGGGGCACCTCTGTAATAGTGACTTTTAAGTTATGATTATGATCGTGAAAAAGCGGGACCCTGTCAGTTTCATCGCCGTTCCCCCTCCCCCCATAAAACATATACTACTCTAATTCCAAGCCTCAAGGGCAGAGCCCCTAGTCTCCAACTAGGCTGACATGGCCTCTCGTCGTACATGAGTACAAACAAGAACTATCAGCAGCAAATTCAAAATTCTGAGACGAGAAACTTGCAAAAATCTAACCAGGTATCATTTATCATTGGGAATTTTAAACTTGAAAGCCTTCCTTTCTTCCTACTAAGTGGAAGAATTGATGCCCAAAGATAATGTGACGCAGCTAAAAAATTGCACTTATAAGCCTAATTAAAAAGCTTGATACAGTAGAACCACTTAATAAGGGACACTTAGGGGACCGGACAACTTATCCCTTAAAAAGAGGTGTTCCTTCTTCGGAGGTGAATGAATTCATACATGCTGTGCATACTCAGTATAATTTCGTAATAAACGTAAATTAATAACATTTAAGGTTAGTTATTGTAAATGTGTCATATACATATAACTAAATGAAATTCAGAACTATTTTCAAACTGGAAAAAATGAATATTGAAATTGTATAAACAATAGGGAAGTTTTCGATTTTTCAATTTTATTTTTATATGATAGAGTAACATATATGAACATCATAGGTGAAAAAATTTCTGCGATACGATAAGTAGTTTTTTTTAAAGTTCAAGCGCTTGTGACGTCAAATGGCATAGGAAGTGACGTCACGCGCTCTTTTCGATAGGGGAGAAGCTGAAGGACGTGCATATTCGACTTCGAAGACGAAACGTAAAAGGCTTATCTCCTCGCATTTAACTCCTCGCGTTTCTGGAACATTAAACCTCTCATCCTCTCGGAAATATTCGAATATCATTAATGATGTTAATTGAGGAAGATTATTTAGATTGTGCTTTAACGAATCCGGCCTCCATAGTGTGTTCAAAAGGATTATTGAATTTCTAAAGAATAAAAATATCAGCGCGCTCAAAATGTCCCTAGCGAAAACAAGGGATCTTCATCGGAAGGCTGCCCATTAGCGCCCTGTAACGTAGGCTCGTGACGTTTCAGAAGAGCGCACTTTTTAAAATGGATTTTTAAAAATTCATTAAAAATCAATCACGGTGTTTTAAAATTCGGCGATGGTGAATTTTTTAGTTTTGAGGGTCAATTAACAAAATCCAATAGCCAAAATATGAACATTTAATAGGTTGCAACTTCCCTATTTTGTAGTATAAAAGTTTTGTAACTGATTTTCATTGACTACAGTTTTGAATTAATGTGTTACAGTGAAACCTGCGTAAATTAACCACCTGCTGTTAAGTTGACCACTACTTTAGTAATCAACTTAAACAGGTGGTCAAATTACAGAGGTTGATTAATATGATAAAGGCTAATTCCGTGCCTGAAAAAAGTGGTCAACTTAGATAGGTGGTTAATTTACAAGGGTGGTCAACTTCACAGGATTTACTGTACATGGATTGTTGAATGTTATTTAATTTCCGAAGCAAAACAGTGCGACAGTATTTATTACACATCAGTATATACACATTATACAGTATCATTATATTTCAAGTTTTCTGTACAAAGCACATATGCCCACTATATCTTCAGTGTGAGCCCATAAGAAAAAATAGATGAGAAGGAAAAGCTTGAATTTAGTTCTCAGCAAGGGTTATTTTAAGATACTTATTTATTTATTTGCAAGTTAATGTCAAGACAAACTTTTACTAGTTATTTTTTGAACAAAAGGGGAACCTTGAATTCCAATAAGCTCCATATTTATAATGCAATTATTCATACTTTTGTAATTTTTCTCTGTGACTGTCCCTTAAATAGAATGCCCATTAATGAGAGGCAAATACAGTAAAACCTGTAAAATTGAGCACCTTTGTAAGTTGACCACCTGTCTAAGCTGATCGCTATTTTCAGGAACAGAATTAGATCTTATCATATAATTTAACCTCTATAAGTTGACCACCTACTTAAGTTGACCACTAAAGTAGTGCACAGCAACTGGTCAACTTACACAGATTTCACTGATGTACATGGAGGACTCTATTCAAAAGGACTGGCACCAGATGAAGTGCCCCTTAAGTAGAGGTGTCCCTTATTCAGAGGTGTCCTTTAAAGGAGGTACTACTGTATATTTCATTAGTTGTTTTTGAACTTTAGTAGTACTCTCTATTCCTTCTTTCATTTTTTTCTCTTCGAAATCTAATGTTCTTTCTCTAGCATGTTTCTCACCACTCCGCCTTATCTGCTCTAAAACTTTTAAGAAAAATTATTTTAATTAAAAAATGATATGACGATTCATTTATATTGAAGTGTGTTTTATATAACACTTAATGCAATTACAAGGCTCAATGCTCCATTAATTAAATACATACAATGCTTCGAGAATGTATATTATTGTTGAAATGAATGCTACATCTGGGAATACATAACATAATCATTAAGATAATTTTCTGATGATTTTGGAAGGCCAAACATTTCTTAGATTTTTATTACATCAATTTAAAGATAAGATTTATGCAGAACAACTATCAATGCTTCACCGAGTAGTTGAATCTGAGTGATAGCTATATAATTAACAACACCTAAGTAACGTTCTTGAGATTGCTTCTGAAAGGTTATCGCATCTCGACGTGGAGTGTGAAAAAGGACACTAATACAACAAAAAGAAACGAAAGAGTTTTTAGCAAAGTGTGGAAAAAACATAAAATTTCAAGTACGCTCTTTTCTAACTTTGATCTTCTCTTAGTCCGTATGAAAGAGAAAGCGGCAGAAATAAAATGCGAGCGAAAAGGAACCTTTCTGTCTAAGATAGGTTTTAACGGGATGGAGCAGAAAAAAGAAAAGGCCTGGTCAATAAAGTAAAAAAGAAGGATGCTGTTGAAAGCGCAATACATTTATGAAGCTCCTATATTATTTACTAAAGTTGTGGGATAGGGAGAAAAGGTTTTCGTGCTCAGTTGCCTTGTCTTCAAAATCCACGTGCTATCTTCCACCCCTATTGAGAAACAGGAAAAAAGAAACTTTATCGCTGCTTCTATCCATCAGACCTTGGTATATTCGGTAAGGAGTGAGCGGCTGACTCCTTTCAGGCGTGAGGAGGACGCTTGATCCATCAGCAAAAGTGCCGTTCTTCGTCACGTAGGACAACCAGGTCGAGCTGGACAGCATCCAGGACCGACACCAAATTTAGATCCGTCCTCTGGATGAAACATATTGATATAAATGTCTGTTTTATGGTTAACATCGCTTTGGTTTTTATGTTTATCCTATATTATGCGCGTGTGTAGTTAAATTTCACGGATTTCTGGCTCATTCTTCGAGCAAGAAGTTCTATTTCAAAATGTTTAAAAATATTTTGAAAGGTGTATTAGTGCTGCAAGCAGAACGCCGTCGGTCCCAAACCGGGAATGAAAACGAATGGTAATTATTAGAGATAAAGGTTTATTTAGGGACATCTCGACAATTTAAGGGGAAGTCATGAATAAGTGCTAGTTAATATTTGCTCTTTAATCATTTGTTTTTCCATAAATATTTGTATAACACAAGTCTGAACAGGCCTGACTAATGCATTGGCCAATTCGGTAAAAGCCCCAGGTCTCCCCCCCCCCTCGAGTTCTTTTTTTCATAAAATATAACTTTGATTATTTTTTATAACTCTTGTGCTTTATTCTTTTGGTAATATTTAAACCGTATTTCAGTGGTAGGTATATAAGAAAAAAATAAGCATTAATTTTGTTTATAAAATTCACTACTGTACGATCAAAAGTTTTTTGTGGTATGGTGCTGAAATGTTTTGAATGTCATACTGATAATACTGGAATTTTTATTACCAGATAAGCAGTAGAAACCTTGTCTTTAATTACGAGGGGCGATGGGGGGATCGCCCCTCCCTTGAGGGACCCCGTACGGGCAAATTTTCCGAATTGAAGTCTTAACACGCAAATATAGGGTATATTTGACGACGTTAAGGAAAGAAATGGGATTCGAATCTCCTTCTCGGAAATTTTTCGGAGTTGAAGTTTCAAAGATACAATATCAGACGATTTTTTGCGATGTTACGAAAAAGGAGTATCGAGATTTCGCCCGGTAGATAAAAATGTTGTGTCCCCCCCCCAGCATGTTTTAATTAAATACGTAGGTAAGTTAAAAAATCAACCGCCCCCTCCTTGAAAAATTTCTGGATCCGTCCTTGTACTAAACCGTAAAAAATGCTTAAATATCACGATAGTGCTTAATGGTAATGATGCTTTGATGAAGAAGAAGAGGAAGGGACCGCATGAACGATAGATCTTCAATCAGGAACAATTAGAAGCATAGGTCTTAGGAACAAACCTTAAGAACTTAGCTATTGAGCCTAGGCCTTAGAAACAATCAGGAGTTTATGCCTTAGGAACAACCTTAGGTACTTAGCCATTGAACCTAGACGTTAGGAACAATCGGACCCAAACGCGACGTGCTTGAATATTTTTTAATATTTTTTAATGATTTTTTTCTCCTAGTATTTGCTGAGGTGAGAATATTTTCTTTTAGTGAGAAGGCGTTGCAATAGGCACTTACTACATTAAAAAAAAATAAATAAATAAAAATAAGGGGCAGGGCCGTCCGAAGAGGGCGATCGCCCAGGGAGGTAAGATATAGGAGGGTGCTGTAAAAATAGCTTTTGTACTGTACTGCGTACTGATTTGTTGATTCATCTGTGTATGTATGGGAGGGGCACTTGAATATATTCGCCCTTGAGAGCCGCCGTCTCTAGAACGGTCCTCTTGAGGGGACTTGAATCTTAAAAATCACAAAGAAATGGAGAGTTTCTTCATTTTTTTTCCAAATTACTGGCTCATTGTGCGACAGGAAGACATAATTCGATTTGATTTTTTTAAAGATGTCATTACGAATCTCAACCTTTCCGACCTAAAACGGCTCGAAAACAAAACATTTTTTCCCCCGTGCTACACTAATATGTTAAGGCATCACGTATTACGTTTTTTTTTTTAAGTAATAAAGTCCTAATTTATTCAACAGCGCTTTGTATTTCGACATTTGACTTAACTCAAAGTTCTTTCTTAACATTCAGGTTGAAACGTGAGTGGTTCAATATTTGGGGCTCAGGCGCTGTGTAACATGACTGAACATCATTTAAAATTACATTTTTTAAAGCCTCACTGTACAAAAACTCTGGTAAGAGCCATCGAACAATTTATATTCTCTTACATAACAAATTATGTATTTCTAGGCTTTCACTTTCGAAAATTTTCTACGGAAGAGCCCGCACGCTTTTCCGTAAGGTCTCAACATAAAGTGAAAAATCCAACAAGCCCAGATCATTTCGCTAACGTTATAAACGATGGTAGCTTAAGAGGTAGAACGAACCTTACGTATTCAAACATACGGCGTTGTGTGCGTTTTTCATTTCGAACAATTTTCTGGATTGGGAACACAAAATTTTCTTTCCTTATCCTTGTCACATTTGTAGTTAACTTGAAATATCCGCGGGAGAGCAACCAATAGATGCACCTCCTTCGAAAATTTTGCTTAAAATTGACTTCAGTTTCAAAACAGGTGAAAAGGTGTTGGAAAGGAACACAGAACCCCGCTTTATTTTGCTCATATACTCTGCGATCAAATGCTAACATCACGTTTGACCTGAAATTGCGATATTTAGACTTTTTTGTCGAAATTTTTTCGAAAAGAGACTGCGAACATTTCTCATTTAACCCAAGATATCTTAAAATGTTTGATGTCAGATCAAAAAAGTTTTTAAAAAATTTCCGGGGAAGGGTCACTTGATTCTTTTGTTGAAAGCTATGAACGATGGATTACATTTAGATTTTTAAGAAAAAGCTCAGAATCACCTCCTCATACGTTCTCGGACGTCAATAAAGACAACTTATAATTGCACTTTCAGGGTATGTAGCTTTTTGTTTCTGTTCGTTCATCTAAGCAATAAATTGAACTTGAAAAATTTGTTGGCATTAATCTTTACCTATCCTATTACGTTGCGTAAATTCATCCTCAATCTTTCTTTTTTTTTAAATTTCTTATCCTCAAGTTTTTGTTTTTTTTTTCAATCAAAATTCTATATGAAAGGATAAATTTAGTGAATGTATAGGTAAAAGGCATTGAGAAGAGATAAAATGTAGGGAGTGAAGACTTTAATTCGTGAAGGGAAGACCCCAAATCGCGTGATGGATTTAACAGAAAAGCATTGGAAGAAATCAGGTTTTTTTTCGCTAGTTTCACGTGAAACGTGTCAACTATTCGTCGTTGTTGAGTCACGTGACTAGAGGTCTTTGCCCCAGCTTTTGCTAAACCAATGATTGGATCTGGGTCTCCATTTACTAATTCCTGCTCTAAGGTAAAAAGCGGTCTATTACGTATACGATAATGGCGCTGATTTACAGTGTGGTCTAAAGGTAACTTTCCCTGTATACTTACAAAGCCCTTGCGGCCTATCCGCTGAATCAATCGAGCAAACATTTTAGTGTTTCGAATGTATGCGCTGGAGCTTGTGATGATTTTAAACAACACAGTGCTCACAATTACGAAGGTTTGTACTGAGTTTACATTGACCTGGTGGATTTCGGATTATCAGCGGTTCGGACTGTACATATGCGGATTATCGAGAATCTAAAGTACACCCAATGCAAGTAATAGGAATTTAAATTGCGAATTTTTTAGTCTGCATGATTTAGATACTCGTATAGGTTCAGTAGAAACTTTTAAAAACTTTATTAAAAACTTAAAATTTTAAAGCTGCCTTATTGATGAAAGGTTAACAATACGGGTCAAGGCTCATTCGTTTCTGAACAACGTTTTTCTTAAAAGCAGGACACAAAGAGTTACACTCATTTGGCTCATTAAAGAAAAATAAATCCAATTCCTTTTATACCATCTAATCCGTCATCATTTGTAAGCGTTTATACGTGACTGTTATGAACAATGTGCTAAATCTAATGAATTTTTGATTAAAAGTCCTGTAAAGTTTTGAGTTAATAACATTCTACCGAATATCCCCGACAGATATTTTCCACTACATTTAACTGAATAGTATGGCGGAGTTTGTACTTCGTCCATTTCAATGAAAGCATATTTGATGAAAATATCCAATTTTTTCAATAATTCTCATGGCACATTTCCACTTTAGTTTATTGCTTGAGCCTATAAGCATTTCATAACTCTGGTGATTATATAAATTCCTTTCTTATATCATTTATGCATTTATTTAAGCAACTAAACATTGCTTACTCTTTTTAATCAATTGAGGTTTTGGTTTAGATTTTGATGATTTTTGCTACACCTGTTTACAAAACAGAAAAATATTTTATTTTTCTGACGATTGTCCGAAAACGAAGAAACAAGTATCTAAACCGCAACCTTTGATGTAAAAACTATTAACAGGAATCTAAATGGTGTAGGAAACACTCATAGAACCAGAACCCGTTTACACTTCCCAAAAAGCTGGCTTAGGAACCGCGATAAGAAAATTCTTTTAAAAAGGGAAAACGAGCGAATCATTAAAGGCAGAATTTCAGACCAATTCTTTTAAACTCGAATATTCCTGTATCTCCAATTTTTCATTGAGTACCAAACTCTTGAGAAGGCAATGGGAACTTCCTATTACTCAAACTACTAACTATTCGAAGGTAACGTTTACGGCTAAATTTCGCAACTAACGAAATAGGAGCGCAAAAAATATCCGTAAGTTAATTGCTTGTAGTTCTGACTTAGCCCTGGCTTAGGGGAGGTAACTTACTGTTAAATGCAATCTTGTTCATCAAAATGATAAAATTTAGGTAACTTTGGAGTGCTTACAATGCGGCGAAAGTTTTACAGAAATTCAACGATTGCAGGGTTAATTGGTACACTTTTTGGTTTCTTTTTGTTACCGTAAATTTTGCTGTAAACCGTTATTATCTGGTAAAAGTGCTGGCAAAATGGACACACCTTGGAAAATTTAAAACTAGTCTTTGAAATTTACCATTGAAACCTGTTTATAACTTTTAGAGAAAAATTTAACCATATTCTAGCATTGCTGTCAGATATGATGTATTATATTCAATTATTACTAATAGTAATGAAGTTTAGTGAAAGATGTTGTCGTGCAGCAACAGCAAACCAAAGAGCTCATGTCTTGAGTTAGTCCGAAAAAGAGCAAACTGATTTGTCATCAAATACCCTAAAACAACACCTTGGTCCTGCAAGATAAAAATTCATTACATACACATGTTTTTTTTATTCACGAACTGGGTATTCTGCATTGAAAAGGGGGGTTCCTTGCTCAAATTTTGTTGCATTATTAAAGTTGTATTATTCGTTTATCAATCATGGAAGTTTTGCGTCTTATCAGAGTACTCAGAGCTAACTAAGACACTGGACACAATTAAGCCCCCTTATTTGCTTGTTGAATGATATTTTTAAGCCAAAATGTGTCGAGCTCCAGTTTATATACCAGCCGCGCGGCGGCGCCCGTGCTATGAGTTGAGCATGCGTCTCTTGGGCTAATGAAAATCTCCCCTGCCCCGATATGGAACGTATTATTTTCTGTAACCAAACTAGAATAAATGAAAATTCATTTCCCAAAAGAAATAATAATTTAATTAAAACACATCATGGCAAGCGGAACTAAATGGAAGTAATTCTGGCACATAAAAAAGGATTTGATTGAAATACGAGACACACACATAAGCACACAATTAGAGCAAAATGAAAATTCCATTCAACAAAGAAAAATAATTCCGTTAAAATGTGCATTACACAACTAAAAAAAAATGAAAATCCTCCCGTGGAAAAAAATTAATTTAAGTGATCATTACTAGTAGAACAAAATAAAAAACCTTTTGCTCAAAAACAAGGGGAACTAATTAAAATACTCATTCAAATTAGAACAGAATGAAAACCGAAGAAAAAAATTAAGTAAAAAATTTCAGTTAGATAAAAATGAAAATCTTAACCGGTAGAAAATTAATTTAATCAAAATGCTCATCTTAAGAAAAAAGAATTGATTTAACGTGCGTATTACATTTAGAACAGCATAAAAAATCATGTCCCCAGTAAAAAAAAATGTTGAGTAAAATATTATTTACAATTGTAGAATAAAATGACTCCTCTCCGAAGAGAAGAAGGAATTCAGTTAAAATGCAATGATATTGGAATAAACCTTTCAATAGCGCTTAAACGTTTCATCGTTTTTTTTTTAAATCGAAAGTAAAATCCCGTTAAAAATTATAAATAATAAAGAGTAATAAATCATATGAAATTTAACTAGGATAATTGTTCAGTTTAATTCATTTTCCACGATTATTTTTACGATGATTAAAACCCACCCAGACGATGAAAAAAAAAGAAAATTAACTGAAACTTTAATGCAATAAATAAGATTCCATTAACATAAAAAATCTTGCAACTATAGTTTTAATTTGCGATGTTTGGTTTTTGACGAAAAAAAAGCAATCTTTATTTAGGCAAATATTCTATGTTTTTTCCAATGGCTTTGAATTCGGAACAATTCGGTAATCCTATCGCGTAGAAAAAGTAGTTTTATGCCCTTTTTTTGTAAAAAATTGGAATAAAGAGGAATAAAATTGAATTTTAGAAAAATGCTTCGTGAACACAACTTCATATTTCAAACTAATTTGTATCAGATTGCTAGAAAAACAACCAAGCGACCTTGGCCCTTGGCGAATCTCAGACAGACATACATACATCCATAGCAGCCAAACTCTCTGCTTTAATATTAATTTTTATTACTAGTTTTTTAATTTGATATTATTTAAAGAATTACAACTCTCGTTTTCATGCACTACAAATTCTCAGCACACATTGGGGATGTGTTTGGAACACTTCAATTTAAAAAAGGCGTTTCAGTTGACTAAATGTGCGCTACAAAGTGTTTCAAATGTGCTCCGTTAGTGTACTGAAATGTGCTTTGAATGTGTACCGGTCAAGATATTTGCTAAAGTAAAACTTGGGAACACATTTGAGAACAGATTGGGACACATATGAAATTAGATTGGGGCATATTTGAAAACTGATCAGGAACACAGATTTGAGAGAATTGTCCAATTACCGCTTTCTTTCATAGAAATATATTTTCAACGGCTTTTTTTTAACTACCAGTCAATAAAATCTCTCAATATGATGCTACAAGAATTTTTGTCCGTCAAAAAGATGTGTCTTGTTGAAATTTTCTCTGTCAATTTTTCTTGCCAATATTAAAAAATCTAGGTTGGTATCTCGAATGCTGTTTAAAAGGATGCACTTCCTTGGTCGAACATCGTCCATTTCCCTGCTGCGGTTGACAGCTGTCTAGCGACATTGCTGCAAAAATTTACACTAAAAAGTACTTGCAATCAAATCAATGCAGATGTACTTTTAAAAGTGTCCCAAAATATGTGCTACAAAGTGTTTTGAGAGAAAGAACATGTGTCAGTGTTCAAAACTAAGCTCAAGTGAATTTTCAAAAAAATTTGAAAAGTGGGCTGAGCCAATTAAATGTTCTGAAACGTGTGTCTCACGAGTGTTTTGAAAACTGCTGCAAAAAATGTGCTTCCAGTTGCTCCAAAATAGGGGACAATGTCTGCTTTCGAAAAGAGTTCCAAAAATGTCTGAAGATTTGCATAAAGGAGTAAATCTTAGTAGAGGAAAAAACAAGTGTATACTGTTAATTTATCAGAGCTTACTTAATACGGGAGCTTTTGGAAGCTTAGCTCCTATAACCTTTCAATTTCAAGTGAAATTTTACTCATTAGACGGAGTTCACTATTTGCATACGAAAATATGAACTACAGGACTCACACGTTTTTTTCGTTGGAAATGAGGTCTTGCCGTCAACACATTGTTCGACATTTTAAGAAACAAGCTTCCAAGAAGCGCCCTTGAACAGCAAAAGTTGATTTGATAAGCAGTGTCTCTTCAGAAAAATGTTTTGTTTCAGTATTTGGGTCTTGTTTTTACTAATAGACGATACTTGATGGTGCTAATGTCAAGTATAAGATGCTAATGTCCAGTACAAGATTTCTATTTAGGAGAGACGTATCACAACACATGTATGAATGACAACAGATTAAAATAGAAGTTTTGTCACTTACCACAAACAAATTAACCACTTAATGCCCTTACAGTCGAATGCTTGGACTGGAAGCAAGGGTGCACAGTATTTTAAAATATGCAGGAGCAAAATCAGAGCCACGAGTTGTGTTTGTTGCCGTTTCTTATGGTACGAATTCAGCATTTTCTAACTAACAGCGTGTTGTTTCGCAAGTTGTACACGTGTCTCGAAAATAGCTCTTGATTTGAATAATTCCAGGTTGCTTTAAATGTACGGAGTTGCTGTAGTGATTTCCGTGATGGTAGGTCACGAGAAGTCACTGTGACCTCTCAAATATTATCTTATTCGGCAAATTTGGAGATAATATTGAAGCAGTTAGATTATTTTCTCTTTTTTTAAAATTTTTAAAATTATTTTTCAATGACGGGGAAGGGAGGAGGTGGGGGCAAATGTTTTCTCTCATTAAATATGTTGTGTATGTGTGCATGCTCATATTTTTTTCGGAACATCATTTGGAAAATTAAGAGTGCTCCCTCTGCCAAACATTTTAGTTCGAGCCGCCCCCTGTGCGCGGATGAATTAGTTTTCTTTCGACGTGTGTCCTTAATTCCATTGTGGTAAGGGATGAACGTTTTTCTAGTATTCACCTAATTCAGTTTCGGATGCTTGTTGCAAATAGTCTCATCCCGAGAAATCTTTAAAGAGATTTTCTTTCCTTTTCACTAGGTCAGGTGATCGACCATCGACTCCTTCCTTAGTGATGGATCCGCACCTAATCTTGTATTGATTCCAGCCTTATTAATGTATCTGTTAAACTATTATAGCTATATATAAGGTAAAACACAAGTAGTGGCCAGTTCTTAAGTAGAAGCCACTTTAAGGTTTATATTCGAAAAAATAGGGTTCCAGGTCGCCCAATGGATTCGAACGTGCAGGAGGTAACGTTTGAATCTATTGGGAAACCTGGAATCCTATTTTTTCAAATATAAACCTTGAAGTCGCTATTATTGAACCATTGGCCACTACTGGTACTGACCAAAATCTTAATAGTTTTGATGAAAATTATTCATGAGAGGAAAACAATGTTTAAGTGTAAACAACTAAGTTTCGTCCATTTTCCCCGCTAAAATTCCAATCTCATGTCAATGATAATGAACACGGTTCGGTATTGGAAAGTTTTTGGTTCAAATTCGAAACTCGATTTTGATGCACCATTTTTGATATTGATACAGATCGTTAAGTTATGCTTCAAGAAGGCTCCTAAAAATTAGGACAGTATCGAACTTGAAGTTTAAATGTTACCTATACTGAACCTGCCCGTATTATCCTCATCAATTTAATGGACTTGAGTAAGTTCAGAACGGTGAGAAATAAACTGTACGTATGGCAGAACTGAAGTTTTTTTTTCTTTTTGTAAAAGCCGAATTATTTTCTTAAATATGAACTAGTTCTATCAAGTGGTGAAAAGCAGCAATCTAGAAGCAAAATATGAATTCCAAACTTGTGCTAGTAGAAGAAATTAAAAAGAGATAGATAAAGGAATAGAAAAAACAGAAAAATACCCCGATGCTAAAACCATTTTGCAAACTTAAATTTCTTCAAAATCTTTTTTTTCATTGTGATATAAACGTGCCGATATGAATCAGACCTATAAATAAAGTACCGGAATACGGAGACCTCAACCTAATCAAAACCCTCAACGCTGATGGATCCCTCAAAGTCGTGGATGGACAAGCATTTGACATAAAAGTCGAGGGAATATTCCGTCTAAAAAGGACAGAGGTTGCTTCTTTATTTTAGAGTTTTATTTTTCTCTTGCCGAAGCGAAATGCACGTTTTCCCTTCAGCTTAAAAAGCCTCGCAATTTTCTTAAAACGGCATTAAACCTTGTTTTTGAAGTCCAGACGGGATCTTCATTGGATTAAATGGCTCGCTTTATTGTTTTATTATATGACCGCTGCTCTAAGGATATCAAGCAAATAGTGCACAAATAAGAACGCTTTTTGGACGATAGATTTTTTTTCTTTGCAACATGGTCTCCGAAAGGGAAAAGCCCCTGCAATTTGCAAATGAGTTCCTCTGGAGCTAGTCCGTAGGGGTGGGTCAGCGGGGTCTTTCCCGCAGTTTTCCCCGGAAGTTGTACCTGGCATTGAGTTTGTGAGTGCAAATTCATGAATTTTAAATTGTTTCGGACATATTCCCCGTCGTTTTTCTACGGGGATGATGTTGTTAAAAGAATCATGCGTTCAAAATTTATACGTTCGATTCTTTCGAACGTGGCTCGGAACACACATTTCAAAGGCAATACATTGGCGGAATCGATTTCTGTTTAAAATTTGATAAAAATTCTTTGGCAGAGATCTTTCAAGCTGTTTTATCCAAAATGGTGGATTTTTTTTTTCTTTTTTTCCTTTTGAGAGCTTTACAACCAGCAATATATATAACCCCGCTTCCGAATTGCGAAATCTTGAGTTCCAATTTTGATTTCAGTGCTTCTTTTCTTTATATATGCTTGATGATACTTATTTCTGCCTACTTTATGGGTAGAACATTCTAAAAAATATTACAAAACATTATATTAGCAATTAATTACGCTCTATCATTTAATCAGTCCGATCATGGCTATACTTTATTGTTAATATAGTTACTCAATTATAGTTCAATAATGTCTTTTTAAATTAAAAAAAAAAGGAACTGTGTTAAAAGATTCATACCAATAATTCTGTTGAACAACACTTATTTGTACATCTAATGGAATATAAACCAATAGTTTTAGTTTTGTACTATAAGTTATTACACTGACATCATTTTATAGTTTTAAATTTGTCTACATTGAATTAGGAAATTGAGAGCGACAGAAGAATGCGGTACGTGATTTTTCAGTGCTAAGTGTGCAAATAATACGTGTTTTCTGTGTGATTTTTTTCTGACCGAGGAAGTGTTTATAAGGTACTGCAGATAGCATGCAACATAGGGTGGTTCAAAAAAAACTTTTTTGCAGCTAGAGTCCAGGACACCCCCCAATTTTTTTTAGACATTAATAGCATTATGCTGTAAAAGTTTTAACTTCTTACTCAAATTTTAATACTGCTCAATGACTCCTCAATTTAACATTAGCCGTAACATAGAAAATGTCCCAAATTTAGAAACATTTAATTTCCCCAGCTGTTTTTTTGTAAATAATTATTTTATTGCAATGTATATGAATAATACTCGAGTATATTATAATATGTAGCGTTTTTTCATTTCAATGTATTCTTTTAACCCCCTATCCCCATACTGATAAAGTTTGGGGGAGGAGGTTAGCAGCATCACACCCCTTTCTCTTTCAATTGAAATAGGAAGCTAAAATTCTTCCAATATATTGCCATCCACAAGTCTAAAAATATTGAAGGATCCTGATATCTAGGAGAAACCTTTTTTTTGCATGTATTTTTGAACCACCGTAATGCATTACTACCTCGCCATAGCTGTCTCATTGCAGCGAAGTACTTTTTTTTTTGCAAACAAATAATTATCAGTTTATCAATTTTCTTTTCGGCATAGTAAAATGCTTTCATTCATAGATTAACTTGATGCTTCATGTGTGTGTGTGATTCCAAAATTAATAAAATTAAGGGGGTCCGGGACACAAAAATCCTCAAATTTAGCAATTTTTTTTTTATAATTTGAAAAATTGCTCCGTTTTTTTCTGCTTAAGAGGAGGTTTGAATCTTGTTCTCTACCTTAAATAGAACGAAAGTTATAGTTATTTTTGTTGCATGTATCTAACGAATGTGTACATAACTTTAAAACTTTAAACGCGTTTTTCTCCATGATGCAATTTTTCCCGATTTCTTGCATTCAAACTCTTATAAGTCAGGAACCGATAGATATAAAGTAATGAAACTTAGAGCATATCTTTTTCAAGCAATTTACTTTAATTTTTATTCGGCGAATTTGAAAAAAACGTTTACTGCAAAAATTATGATTTTTTTTAAAAAAAAAGTATCTTCGAATTTTTCGAAATTTTTCTTCAAATATTTTTTATTTTTTATTGAATCAATATTTTTAAAATCACCGAATAAAAATTAAAGCTTAGATATTTGTGCATACTTTTTTGAAAAAAAATTGAAAATTGACCAACAATATTTTGAGTTATAGCAATTTAAAGCAACCCCATTTTTTTGAAAAAAACTAATTAAATTTAAATAAAAAAATATTTTTTTTTCATATTTATGTTATGATTTTGCTTATTAAATAAATGATGAATCAGTTCAAAAAATTTCAAAACTCTAAAAGTACATAATAAAAAAATTTTCAAAATGTGTCCCGGACCCCCTTAAATGATTTAACTCCACTTATAAAACCATTTTACATTTTCAGTGATATAAATGTATCATAAGGTATTTTCCACAGTTCGTCTATAAATTTGTAACGAGACTGTAATTTATTATGTATCATGTAAGCTTTAAAGTAAATAATATCATTGAGGAAAAATTTTAACAAACTCTTACACCATAAACTATGCAATTTTTTTTGTGCGAAAAGAAATTTTAAAAGATACACACGTCTTTTTTTCTCATTATAGACTACTGGTTTCAAAAGCCAGTTTTGTTAGGGTTTTATGGTTGTTTGCTTCACTGTGTGTGTTCAAGGTATCCAACATTTCTGAAAGGTAATGTGAACAATTTAATCTGTAGATGATGCATTACTTGTCTAATTGGAAGCACCACTGCATGTTCCACTATCACTTTGAAACTCGAGTCTTTTCTACCTGAGGCTGTCTCTCCTATGCTGTACCTGGTACAACAGGTCCTTGGCTAACTCTAATAAACACTTTCACCAACAGATATCAAGAAACAAATGAGAGCGGAAAACAAAGTCAATGAAAGTTATCACAAGAATTGCGTTAATAACCGAAAAGTTCCGCTTCAGAAGAATGTTTTTGATGCTCTTTTCAAAGATCTCATCCTATTTTATCTAATAGCAATTATTTGACAGCTTGGTCTAATATATACTCTCCGTGATGAGGACTCCATAATTATCCTGTATTAGCCAGACCATTCTGTGTCTTTATCAGTTCAATGCGAACTCTGCTATCTTTTTACGTAATTATATAACCATGAGATATTAGCCTGCAGGAGACATTAGCCATTTTCACATCCCAAGACTAGACTCAAAAAATGACTTTTGCCCTCCTCGGGCTCAGAGGGAGGCGATTCTTGTTGTAAATAAAAAAAAAGAATGCTATAATTATTGGTCACGAAATAGAGGCTCGTTGGAGATGCTCCCTTGCATAAGTGAACAGATCTTGAGCAGCCAATCATCGGAATACGTTGATGGTTCTTATGCCCATTGGATGCTTGAAACTACTTTAATTAAATAACATGCGTGCAGAGATATCAGGAGCTTAAATGATACTTAATGGTACTCATTCTAAAGACTGAAAATTACGACTTTCAGACATTTTTGTGATCATGAACACGCATAACATTTCTAATAACGTTTGTTCATCCACGTTAAACGGTTTGTTGCACAACGAGAACTTCGGCTGGAGGCGTTTAGGTACTGTAGCAGAGGTAATTTTTAAGGTTCCCCCCCCCCTTTAAAACGTCCATTAATGTTTCAACCTTCCTCCTAACGCAGCGGCTCTCAACCTTTTTAAGGCTATTACCCATGAAGCGAGTTACATATTGTCAAATACAACCCAAAATGTTTAGCAAAAAAATAAATAAATAAATTTGCATTTTACCCCCTTAAATTATGAAAGTAATATCTTTAATTAATTTTAATCATTCTGAAAAAGAATTGTGTAGTTTTTGGTGCAGTTATTGCCTCTGCACATTGCAAGTCGTGCTTCCAGTCTAATTATTACCAATTACACAGTTACACTTGATAAACACAATTTTGCTTCGTGACTGAGCGAGGATCCAAACTTTTTACTTATCTTTAACTCCCGAAAAATCCCAATTTTATCTCTTTGGAGGAAATTATTCATGTAGAACCACTGTCTTAAAGAGTAAAGATGCTGAAAGGGAAACCTAGGCATCGGCATCATGCTTCCAGAAATTAAATAAAATAGCTTCTTGTTACATAATTTTATATCTAATGTAAAATCACAGCTATAAACAATACAATTTTAATCTTCATTTATTATATTAGCATAGTCATGCGCGAGTTTTGTTAGAAAAGTATCCGACTTTATTTACATATAAATTTTTTTATTTGGGAAGGGGGGAATCCAATGGATATAAATCAATCTCTCCTGCGTAAGCTGACCTTGAAACTTTGTACGCATGCGTGAATTTTTTTCTCTCCTGTCGGAAGGGTCAGTCGCTGGCAAACAGCGTTTGACTGTTGTGTATAGTGTTCTCGTCGGGGTTTTTTTTTTCTATTTAAAGGAAATGACAGAGAGACTGGAGCTACGCTACTATATTAATTTTGGCCATAAACTGAGAGATAGCAAAATAGAGACGAGATGTGGAGTGGTAAATTCGGACGATGCAGACGACTTTCGGTGGCGATTCTTCAGCACATTTATCACGCTTGATTTATACTTTTTTGGCCGAAAATCAATTCTGTGGGTCAACAGGATAATTATTCTTGTGATATGCCCCTCTGCGAGTTAAGGCTGCTGCTTAAACTCAAGGTGTAATAGGTGAGTGAAATTAAGGACATTTCAGACCAAAGAAGACATTATGACTGCTACGGCAACAGAGCTAAATACCATTTCTAAACAGGCCATCTCGGATTGCTATCTACAATGGTGGCACTTCTGTGAGAAGTGCGTTGCCAGATTTTTTTTCTCCCCCCCCCCTCCAAAGGATGGATGCTTTTCTAACAGATATCGTATGAATCGTGAAAACTGAAACTGTCTTGATAAGGATATGAAGCAGTATTGCTACATAATAAATCGGATATTAAGGTTAAAAAAAACTGGTCGCTTAATGATGACGCCTTGAAAATGAGAAATATCGCTTAAATAAGGGGACAATCATACGCAGTAAAAATTATAAATTAAAATGTAATATTTTTATAAAATTTACTTAGCATTTTGTGAAGAACTGCATAGTAATGCCCAATTTTTTGGTAATAGTGATAAAACAGTCACAACACAACAATGCGATATTGACTTAATTTGTTCATGCAGCTTAAGTTAATACCGTAAACGCGGACTTCTTTGGCAGTAGGGCTCTTCTTTAGCCCAAACTCAAAAACAAAAGCGTTGTCAAGTGACAGATGTTCAACTGTCAGGCGTAAGCAAAAGAGGAGAAATTTAGGGTAAAATTTCCCTTCACAGTAATGACAACAGTACAGTTCAAAACAGTACAAAACAACAGTACAAAAAACGCACTGCAGTATGGACATTAGTCCCGAAAAGGTGCCCGTAGAATAAGGTTATTAGTCCCCAAAAGAAAGAAGACAACCGATCTAAAATAAAGGCTGCCTTTAAAAATTCCAACCCTTATCAAAATGTGCTCCATACTGCGTGGTTTTCTTTTGAACAAATGAGGAGAAACATAGCCAAAATTGTGACATTAAAATAAAGACAAAAGTCAATGAAATATCGCCAACAGAACCAAAGAATCTTCATTGAAAAGAAGGAGAGCAGTTGCTAATAAAGGGAACTCCCAAAATTATCATGACTAAACCGACCTTAGTCTGGAAAAAGTATCCCCCCATTAGCGTACGAACAACAATCCCTAAAAAGCATAATTTGAATGAAAACAATGATTCATAAATAAAATCAACGGTTCCGTTAGATACTGTTGTCAGAATGAATAACAGTCCTTCAAAAATACAAATGGAATGCTTACAATAGTCTCTAAAACGCTCCTTTAGAAAATGAAAAGAACTTTTCTGAATGTCCCCTTTGACTAAGGAAATCGGTCTCTATCAACCCCTTATAGTAAGGGCAACAGTTTTTAAATAGCGTCAATTGTCGCTTTGAAAATCTCTATCTGGATACCGAAAATAATTCCAAAAACCACATTCAGAATAATGAAAAAATTCGAAATAGCATTACTTAACGAAAAAAAAAAAAAAAAAAACATTAGGATTGAAACAAATAGTACAAAAAATTTTCTTTTTGAATAATTACGATGTTCCCCAAAACTCCCCATTAGACCAAGGATGCCTGTTCCTCAAGATCCACATCAGCTTAGATTATTCTTTAATAACTTTAGAACATTAAATTTTAGGTCCCGATTAGATTAAATACAACAGTTATGAACGTTTCAATTATGTATTCGAAATAAAATGTTTAGTGATCGTCTCTAGGCTGCACAAGCAGTCTTTTAATTAGACGTTAAACAACAAAAACATAAACCAAAAGGGGAAAATCTTAAATCCTCCGAGAAGTCTAAAAACAGTTGAAGAATTTTATTTGTCAACACTTGAGCAAAAATTGCAGCAACGCGGCATTTATTCAGCTAAATTCACTCCATAAAAAAATTAATATCTTGTGCAGACAAGTTCAAATTTCGAATTTAAAACTGATTTTGATTGACTTAAAAATGCGTATGGCTGTTTGCCTGGTTAATTTAGACTCTTATCATATGTTGGTAGAAGATCCCCTAATGGGGTATTTTCTACCGGCTTTCTAATGCAACTAAAATTGACGCGAAACGATAATTATTTCGAATAGAAAGAACTATTTTTGTGTCCAAAAAATAAATTTATAATACAAAAAACTATTCATTGATTTTTCTCTTTTTGAAACTGTCTAAAAACCTTTTCGTCATAAACCAACAACGACACAAACAAACTGAAAATTTCTACGAAATCGATCTGTTAGTTTCCAAGCTTACCTCAGACACACATTTGGAGTTTGAGTTTTATATATATACAAGGATTTAGCCCTAGCCTATAGTATAATACTCATTACTCATTAAGACATCATAAAAGTATCGTCAGTTTAGTCACATGTTCTAATTTTTGGCAAAACTAAAATTTACTGCAAGGGATGACCATTAAAAAATCGCAACATATTCCCATTTTAAGCAAAATGCCTCTAAATATTTCCATGCTCCACAAAGAAAATCCTCTAGCAAACACATCATTCCATCATTATTTAATCCCATTGACAGACAAAATAATCAGTGGACTCGGCGACTATTTTTTGCTATAGGTTCTATGGTTACATTGTACATACTTTGATCTGAATATTGTGCGGCGGAAAGAATACCGCAATGAAATGTCTAGCCTTTTAATTCAGTGTTCTAATTTTCCTCACACTCGACAGCCACAACCGCTTGATGTTTAAGCATTAAAAAACAAATACATTCTGCAAAACCTGAAATAAAGTTTAACCTGATTTTCACTGGTTGTTGAATGTGGGTCGGACAAGATTTATGAAGATGAAGTTAATACTATTAGCGGGCAGTGTTTGAGATAGTTATTGCGAACAAAAATGAGAGAAAATCTTGTTCCTCATCCGCAAACTTAGTGTTTAGCAAACTGTCTTGGCAGCATGCTTCTTCTTGGTTGCTAGTGGCGTAAATTGGAGTTGGCGAGAGTGCCGGCCGCCAGGGGTTTAGTATCAAGAAAGGCGGCAATTTTCCAAGATCATTTCGAAAAAAACAAACAAAATGTGATTTTTAAGAAAAATTCTTTTATGATTTTGTCTCAGAAAAATCAGAGTTAGAAGGGGGAAAATTACAATCCTTAATGATAAAAAAGAAGAACTTTGCCTGTATGGTGCTGGGTCAGCTTTTTACTTCTACACAACAGTGGCGTTTCTGAAAAGAGTGAGGGATAGTATTCCTCTCCAGATGATCCCTCTTTGTTGGGAAGGGAGCAGCCTTTATACTCTGGATGAGAAAAGAAATATTTTGAAACATTTTTTTTTTAATTCAATCAACATATACAGTATAACATATATATTATAATTTTAAAGGGGGCAAAACTTCTGCCACAAAATTTAGCTTGGATCGGCTAAAACTGCGTTTATAGAGCGAGAACTTCTTAAAAAAAAAAAAATAATAATAATTTGAATTTTGACATCTACAATTCAAATTATGTTTTTTGCAATCACGAGTGTGTATGTAGGCGTGTGTGTCTGTGTGTGGGGGGTATGTGTATTTCTGTGTAGGCATGTGTGTTTGTGTCTGTGTGCTGGCATAAGTGTGTGGGTAGTTGTGTGTATGAATGTGTGTGTGGGGGGGAGCTATGTGTATGTGTGTGTAGGCATATGTGTTTGTGTCTGTGTGCAGGCATGAATGCGTGGGTAGTTGTGTGTATGTGTGTATGTTTTTGTGTGTGTATGTGTAGGTGTCTGTATGTATGCGTGTGTGTATGTGTTTGTGTATGTGTGTGTAGGTGTATGCGTGTGTATGTGTTTGTGTGTCTAGTTGTGTATGTATGCGCGTGTGTGTAGGACATGGATGCAACCTGGAGACGGCTTTTGCTATAGGAGCAGTATCGTGAGGAGCCGGTCGACGGTGATGGTGCGGAGGGTGGCGGTATGAAAATAAAATGATAGGACGCCAAAAACAGTCAAGTGAGAACAATAAGCAATCGTGATTGCTCAACAAAACGGTGAGAGTGCCTTCAACCTCTCCTGCCGACAGCATTGAAAATTATTTTAAATTGTGGCTTCAATTTCGATAATGTTCAGAGAGGGAGGCAACTGCCCTCTAAATTCCAAAAGTTAAGAGGACTTGTCCCCTCGCTTTTCATAGTTAAAAATTAGTGATCGATTGAAAAGACATTTTCCCAGGTAGATTGATTAATTTCGCTAAATCAAGAACTTAATATACCAAATAAATGGAATTAACTCACCTTATTTTATGGAATCAGAAGGAGGAAGACGATGGCCAGCCCTCCCGTTTTTGAAGAGATATTCCGCCTTTTTTAAAGATCACTTTATTAGTAATGTTAAAATCCGACAACATCGCTCAATGTTACAAAAAAACTATAGCTGAGTTCTCCTATCTCTCAAACCTTTTTGATCCCCACTTGTTTGGTCTAATATACGCCTATGACCAAACGACATCAAAGGTAGGCTAAAATAACATTTTTGGAGCTTTCGTTTCGACGGGGAGACGGCCTCGAATCCCTAAAATTATCTATGACTGCGTTTTTGAACTGTAAATTTGAAAATTTTCTGCGAATGAAATCCTGGAGCTCAGTGTCTTTGAAATGGCCGGAGATAAAATACAAGATTAGATTTTGAATTCCGAAAAATTGACGGCGGAGGATCCCCAAAACTCTCCTTCCCCCAATTCCTAACCTTGCCTGCGTTTTTAAGATTACAATTTCGAAAATGGTCCGGGGAAGGATCCCTCTGGACTCAGCATTTCTTAGAAAATATTTTACTTACTATTGGGGTTCGTATTACTAATACTTACATAGAGATCTAGTAATGACTTCCTTCACCCTCCAAAAACAGAAACTGAATCCACTCTATTATCTCTGAAGTATATCGAGTGTTTCTGTACTCTTGAGCAAAACATTAAGGGGTGATAGTACATATCAAGGCAAGCAATATGAATTGAAAATAAAGGGTTCCAAACGTCTTCCAAAGGACATAGCCGCCATTAAAGCTTAGGGTCAAAAATGTCAAATGATCGTAAAAAACTGAAAAATTAGTCGATTAGTTTGCTGTTTTGTGTAAAATTATTCTCTTCAGCAGTATTCTCTTGAGAAATAAATTTTGAAGATGTAGATCCGAAATAGGGCTCTTTATTATTTGGAGTAACGAACAACTATTTTTAACCATTATTTTTGAATCTCATTAAATGTTTTCAATTGCTTAGACTTAAACTTCAATTTTGAGCTCAAAATCTGAATTGTTGGAATGGTCAAGTCGTGAAAACTGAATAATCTTCAGGAGTTGAAATACACTCTGTCACAAAAAAATATATGCACCAAGAAGTAATTGAGCTGCAGCCAAGAAACTTGGCAGGGTAATAATTTGGTAAGAGACATGCAAGTGATTTAAATTTCGTCGCCAGTGAAGCAAGGAAAAGCGCGCTACGTGCGTCAAGATGAGGAGGTAGGTAAGATTGGAAGTGGGAAAGTTTGTGTCAAAAAGACCGTATTGTGACTAGAACAACCTTTTAAAGGTAACCGGTGGCAATACGAACAATTGTTGAACTTTTTAAAGGGACGTGCAGTACGTCTCAGAGAAGCAGGTGGTTGTACGGGCGTATCTGCCGCCGCCTCAGTTGGAGTGACGTGATAGTAGCTCAGTGTAGGCGAAAATGAATCTCTGCATTGAGATCGGCTAGGGCATACCAAATACCGAAATGAACGCATAAGATCGTGCAATCTTAAGAGCGGCCACTACCGTATCAAAAAGGTCGCTAAAATTACTTCCAGGCCATTTAACACCTTTCAGGTATCTGATGGTATCAAGAAAAACCATCCAGAGAAGACTGTAAGACGCTAGCATCTCGAACTAGCGTCCAATGCGATGCCCACCACTGGCAGCACATCATAGGTAGCATCGAATGAAATTTTTCGTCGCACTTGACAAGCTGAGTTGTGACAGACAGGAAGCTTGTTATCTTCAACGATAAATCCCGATTTAGTTCCAGTGTTTATAACCTACTAACGTGCGTGCGGAGGCGGCCCAGGTTGGTAGTCCGATCCGGCGTTTATTATCGAGCGGTGTGCGGCAATTACTCAATGTGCTTATAGAAACAGCATGCTCCCATGGTCTTCTAAATCACTAGAGCTCTTAAATAGATAACGTTTGTGTCATGCTAGCAAGGCATATGCAGCCGCCCCAGATTATTGGTTGATTAGGGTTAATTGTTTTTCCGTGCTAAATTATTCTATAAACGTAGTTTTAACAAGTGGGGCTTTGTAAATATTATCTCTAAGCAGCCTTATCAATTTTCGTCGGTGTCGCTATTTAGCATAGTGTAAATATTCGGTATATACAGTAAAACCTGTAAAGTTAACCACCCTTGTAAGTTGACCACCTGCCTATGTTGACCACTTTAGTCCGGAACGGAATTAGTCCTATCTTATATAATGAAGGAAAATTTCTGTAACTTGACCACCTCTCTATCTTGACCACCTGTCTATCTTGACCACTAATGTACACCACATTTGGTTTGGAATATTGTTAAACACCCTTTGTAAGTTGACCACTTGGTTTATTTTTTTCAAACTTAACTAAGCAAATTATTTTATTATTTTTTAAATTGTTTTCCAAGAATAATTTTATTGCTTTGATGCCCAGAACAGCATTTTACCAACTAAATAAAACAGCAGTATAAAGCTTATGCTGCTCTTTATTCTCCAAACTTGTTTTTCTTTTGTTGTTCCATTTGCGATAGCCTTTCGTACTCTCTGTTCAATGAAAACAGGTGTCAGTAGAAAACTACTAAGTATTTTCTTCCAGTTGCAATATTTTGTGGCAATACTGGAATTGTGCTTAAGAGTAAAGTTACTTATTTCTATGCAAGGGATAAGAGATAGTCCATTTTCATTTTCAACTGCCTTTATGAACTAGGATAATACAGCTTGTTGCTCTCTGTGTTATAAGTTTTACATAAAATGGCTTCAAAAAGAAAGTTAGTTGAACTTGAGGTAGGTAAAAAGTATGAAATATTAAAATTAAATGAAAAGGGAGAAAGCCAGAGAAAATGAGCTGATACATATGGAATTTCTAAAACTACAGTGTCTAATATAGTAAAAAACGAGGAAAAAATAAGAAAAATATTTGAATAACATTTTTAATTACTGTTTTAACATAATGTCAAACAATAAAAGCGGGTTGAACAGAAAGAGTAAGTGTCAATTAGTCAAAAAAAGAATACATGGGGCAAAAAATGACAAAAAATAAAAAAAAGTCATTATCATCCTTTATAAGTTGACCACCTGTCTAAGTTGACCACCAAAGTACTGCACCGCAAGTGGTCAACTTACACAGGTTTCACTGTACTTGCAGTTATTCCTGAGGTCCAGCTGTGAGGAGGAAGTTTTTAGCTTGAAGCCCAACAGCTTTTATCTTCAGTTTTGTATTTGAGGCGTACTGTGTTTTGAACGTCTTATTACTGGTATGCTTAAACCTTTTAGCTACTAGTGTGAAGATGTACTCAACTTCTGTACAATGTTTATCTCCTTAATCTCTGTTTTGGTTATTCCAGACAGAACAAGGACGAAACTGCAATTTCTGGGTGATGTAACTGAGCCTTTTGGCGCTTTTAATTTTAATTATTATCTTAGTAAAACTACTTCAAATCTTGAACTTTTTGATGAAAAACATCAATGTCATTTTAAGTAGAATTTATTTTGAAACATAAATTTAGGAAATTATTTGTGTTTCTGAGTGTATATCATACCTAGTACAATTTGAGGCAATTTGAGCGAAAGTTATCTTTTTCAAGAGACACGTTTCTTCTTATACTGGTATTTTATTTATGAGATTTTACATGCATTCAAATTTTGTACACATTCAAATTATGTGCAATAAACACATTGAATGTCGTTGGAGAAGCAATTCAAGAATGATCTTCAGCACAAAACTTAAAATATCTCGACTAATGTAAAAAAACTATTACCGGATATCTTTACATCCAAAAAGCTCACTTTTTTCATTGAAAAAAGGGTTCCACCGAAACCCCGAACCACGTGTATGCAGTAATCTGCTAATTTTGCACCTTAAAACATTGTTACTTTCCTTTTGTGACCATTATGTATATAACTAAAGCAGAGGGAAAAAAACTATCGTCCTTTTTAAAAAGTTCTCCAAGACATATCAAAACGAAGCTATCATCTGGTCATTTTTAACATCAAATCAGCAGCGTAACATCCAATTTCGGGAAAGACTTAGAGCGCTTAGGCTCGAAAAATGAAATAAAAAAGGAAAAAAAAAAATCTTAATGGCGATATATGTCAAAATTAATGGTCTCTATTGCAACACGGAAAGTAAAGAACTCGTTGGAAAAACACAACACTCTGTCATTTTCCCCATCTCTCGGAAATTCATCAGAGCCACACAGAGCTATCGCAGCGAATAAAGCGTCCCAGGACTAATATCTAAGGATTGACAAGTGATACATGCTACCCTGCGAAGAAACGATTCTGGTTTATCCCAAAATCCAGGTCTGAGACCTGCCAAAGCAAACGTCAAACCACCCCACTCCGTCACAAAAAGGAGATGGTAAATCTCAATTTAGGCCCCCTACTCATCTTTGGAGTGGACAACTCGGACAGTTTCCGAAGTAATAACATCGACGCAAGACAGTCGCGAAAAAGAAGATTAAAGAAAAGATGCGGTAATAAAGGAAATAGCCTTTTATGTGACGCTTATTTGGAAAAGATACTCCTGTTAGAAGTGGAGGTTTTTTTTTTTTTTTTTTTCCTTCTTTCAGGCTGTAACTAACATACGGTGTTTAGGTCGTTGGTGTATCAACTTTTTTTTGAGATTACGGATTTTGTCAAATGTAAGCTTTTGTTTTTTTCTTCCTGACTGTTTATTTTAACACTAAAACGGATTAAAAAAATAAGTAACTAATTAATTTGATGTGTTTTGACTTTGCCTAAATGTTGATTAAAATCTTCCAAAACAAAAATCTTCCATTTATCTTATTTTGCTTCCAGGAAAATTTTTCATATGCCTAGAACGGCCGACAACGGTGAAAATGACAGTGGGTTACTTTTTTTTATATTTTTGTTGTGTAATTCCATTCGAAAAGCAGGAAAGATAGTGATTTTTAATGATTGACCTTCAGTTATTCTATTTCAGAGAAATATTTGCTTGTGCAGAGTTTAAAATATTTTCTTATCTTGTTTATCAGCGGCGTAAGTCATATTTCTTCCGTAATATTTAAGCTAAGCGAATGTGAAAGGTGTTTGATTTTTTTTATTTGTTTTATCTGAATGGGTCAAGTTAAACTGTATAAGCTCCGCACTTCTCATCGGAAAAATCTCGTGATGTAGGCGAGGAGTTCACGTTAGCTCTGAGATACGTTACTCGCGATAAACTCGAGTAATATATATTTCGCGTCACTCGAATCGTGTTGTTTCACAAATCAACTGATTTACTAGCCACACAGTTAAAACTACAGGTTGCGTTTGGCACCTTTCAGGGGTGAAACGCTTGTTCACCAGCGGCACCCAATACGGAGCCGAAATCGCACCTTTTACAAGGGTGAAAAATGGACACCTTTTAAAAGACAGATAGCGGCGGTGAAAAGAAGGAACCTTCGGAGAGATAAATGGCACCCTTAATGATTTCTACAGTAGATCCTCTTCCCCCCTCCCCCGTATTGTGTGCGTTTTTGAATATTATTGTGTTTATTGTTTGGGTTTATGATATACAAAGTCTTGGTACGTTTTTCACATTGAATTGATTTTGGATTAAAACTTGTCATTTAAGGCATTTGATCACATTTCAGACTTTCCAACATAATTTAGAAGCGTTCATGACTTCAATTCCTCTATCCGAGTTCTAACTCTCATAAAAAGACTTGGATTGCTCTGTAGTTTTAAATGATATTGACATTTACTACAGCATAATACCAAAAATTAAAGAGTGTAGGCATTTATAGATAATTTACAGGCACAGTCAAAAATATTCAGTTATATTACAATCACGGAAAAATCAAATCGTTTCATAAATTGCAGGCGTTTCATAAACGTTTAAAATATTTTAATCAAGAGTAACATATTGATGCGTATATATGGTTCCACATTTGAATATCCTATTTGAACATAAGTAATCTAAAAAAGCAGTTTTTTCTTTTTTAAATAGGAACTTTTTTGACATTAAAATCAAAACAAATTTTTATCATCCCACATGATGAAAAAGCATTAGAAACAGAAATTAGAAAAGAAAAAAAATAGCGTAAAAATAAACGCATCTAGACACTGCATTCGTTTTTTGAAATAACACCAACGAAATATTTTTACGTAATCAGTCATGGCATAAAACACACAGAGAGATTTCTTTTCCAAGCGTTTCTTTTTTTTTTCCTTTGCTACGTCTACGCAGCTATTTTATTGAGAAGATAAAGACATTTATTAGTGTATCTGCTGTAGCAGTTAAGTTACATCGTTGAATTTTCATAACGGTTATTTATTAATTATTTCGCATTGCTAACAATAAACATTATGGGGAAAATCCGCGAGACCGCTGACGCGACAAGCAAGTAACAGCATATATTAGTACACATGATAGAAAAACCCATACATCACTATGTTAAAACGGTTAACTATAAACAATAAGTAGTACTCAGTTTACTTTGTTGAAACTGGACTCTGAAAACACTAAAAGCCTGTTGCAAAGCCTTAAATGTTATTCCAGGATTAAATGCCTGTACTTACTCAAGGTTTTGAAGGTTTGTCCCTGAAATGCTCAATTTTAATCCAGTTTCGTTGTCTATTCAAATGTGAAAATTTAATATACCAACAACTACGTTGCTGCATCGTCATCCGCCATTCAAGTGGCTTAATTGAACTTATGCCGGACCGCACAGCGCATGTGCGAGCGAGGCACCTTTCCGGAGGAAAAGATTCAACTATTGGCTACTGCGTGGGCTGATGGCTCTTCATTGCCTTCTTTCATCCACTGAGGTGCTAAAAGATTTCAGAGCAATATTTCCTAGCCTCCATGGCTCCCTGTGGCTCCATCTTTGCACCCTAAGGCGGAAAATCGCACCTATCTGGCACCTCTGGTTTTAACAGTGCAGTAACGAAGCCGATACTTACGCCAAGCAATTCCCCTTCGAAAAATTGCGTGTTCGGGCGAGAAATTCGCGTTACCTCTAAAATTAGTTACTCGTGAAAAATTGGCATTACAGCCGTTTCGCGTGGTAAATTTAATTACACTTTTTGGATTTTATTACTTCTGAGAACATATAATAAAAAACATGCACTTATGATTGATATCAGATATATATATATATATATATATATATATATATATATATATATATATATATATATATATATATATATATATATATATATATATATATATATATATATAAAAGCAATTTAAAAAGGCATGAAAAGCGAAAGCAATTAGCTTTTTCCACAATCAAAAAAATGCTTCATTACATTTCATTTGCGATATTTTTCTTGTAAAAGTAAGTAGAACTGTCTGTTTTATCCAAGTGTTGTAATTTTGAACAAAATAAGAGTGATCGCATCGATTATTTATTTCGGACTAAAAATAGAGATATCAACTCTTAAGGAAAAAAATTTTAATGCTCTCAAACAAGAACTTAAAATAGTTGCATCATTAAATCAGCACTTTGTGTCAAATATGCAATGACAAACCAATCATATCTAAGTAAACGGACGGCTACATCATGTGTTTTGTACTTTTAGATGTGCGGAAAAGTAGTGATTGCAATCTCAATATGAGTCTAAACGCAAAGAGATGAGTACTAAATCTAAATTCAAATGTAAATGCGAGATGAAAAGAGCTGCAATTTTATACACCTGTCAGGTCTCCAGACTCCCATCGATCATAGAAGAGGCACATGAAAGTGCTTGAAATCGTCTCCATATTCAAGGTACTCCATCAGCTCATCTTGGGTAACAAGTACTTATTTTCAAATTATCAAGCGGGCCAAACTGCAATCGTATATCTCAGTGTGTCATTTTGATGAAAACGTTATGTGCCTCTGGCGCTTTAGCAAGTATACGTCTGTGTGGGGATACCGTTTCAGCTATTCAGGAGATTCAAAGAATTTGTTCAAACGGAGGAAAAAAAAAGGAAAAAAAAAAAAGAAACAGAATCGCTCTCGAGAAATAGTTGTTGAAATTATGCCTAGATATTAAGGGAGTTTAAAATACGTTGCATGCTGACCACGGAAATGAGTAATCCCATATTATTTGCTATGTTGTCATTAGAGGTGCAGCATCGAAAAGAAAAGAAAAAAAAAACATCGATGTCTCAAAATATCGATGTTCAAAATTGAAATCGTATCGACCAAAAAACATCAAATTTTTCAAACCACTTTGTTTGAAATTTGTCGTGTAACCAGGGTCACTGTGAATTCGCAAAATTTCCATATTCGGCAAATTTTGTCAGACGATTCGGCAACATTTGGAGTTCTATTCGGTAAAATTTGTTGTTCCATTCCGCTAAATCATCATCATTCGGAGAAATTTGGAGTTATATTCGGCAAACTTTTGAGTTCTGTTCGGCAAATTGAGAATTTCTGCCCTCCCAAAAATTTAAGTTCGTGGCATCCCTAAGTGTAGCAAGATTTTTTTTACCATCAGGCTTTGAAGAAGCCATTAGTGTTTTACCATTAAATATAGAATCATCGCAATGAAACATCAGGAGAAGTAGTGCTGATGAGAAGTATTTTTCTATATAGGATTAAGAAATTACAAATTATGTTCCAACTTATTTTCTGTATAATCGAGCTAACACTGATAGTTAAAAGACATTGGAGGGTATGTAAGTTTGTATGTTTGAAAGCCAATAATATCAATTTTATACCATAAAAAAAAGTAATTGATCGAATTGAGCGAAAATTTGGAGACTGAGGATTCAAAAGCCCACTACTTACATAGAGAATACTTTGTAATTTGTCCTCAAAATGTTTATGTCCTATATGGGCATGAAAAAATACATCATAAAATCTATTCTGTGTTTTCTAACAAAAGTTGATAGTTAACGAAGCTGAGAGGGCATACATGCGTCGTTGCTAATAACTTCATTATGCAGAATTTGTGCCATTAAAAGTTACTTATTGTCCCGAAAATTTGAAGATTGTGCTTGAAAAAGCAACGAATTATGTGAACACTCGCGCTTTTTATTCGAAAATACAAAAAGTGCTTGGGTTTTGGCGATAATTTTTTAAAAATTGCATTTTTTAAATGAAATTAAAACACCCTTCTTTCATGACTTACCAAGAAAATGGAAAATTAACGATTTTTCCTCATAGGTACGATGTATTTTTCGCTGAAGTAGCAAAGTTTTAGTTTCTTCAAATTTTCCGGAGACAGAAGAGAAATGCGCTATATCCGATTGAGCGATATAATGCAGAGCGGTAGGGTTCTACAGTGTTTTTCCTATCAGCTTATATGATAGGATAACTAATTTACAATAGTGCTTCTTAATGCACACAGTGTTGGAAGATTGCGTAAAAAGTAGCCAGTTGGGCTACTTTTTGCCGTAACTGAAAGCCTAAAATTGCATTGCTGGCTAATCATAATAATAATAAAAAAGAAACAAGGGTAAAAATTGAAAAAAGTTACGTTTATTTTTTGGATGACTCAAATAATTGTACGTTTAGGACAAATACATTTAAAAGCAATGCGAACTGAAGTCAAGAGAAAAAAAATTTAATAACTGTGAAGGCGATAAGAATCCACAATATTGATTAAAAATATTTGAAACAGTGAAACATGTTATAGGCATAGTAAATTTTTAATAATATAGGCTTTTTAAAATGTAAAAAGGCTTAAATAAAGTAGTTTTACATACAATATAACATAAATTATTTACTGGTGAAACAATTAACGGTAACATTCAAGTTTGGCAAGTTCATAGAATAGTTTTTTTCCAACGTAGCCTAAATCGAATATCAGCTATACTCATCAGAGTAGACCATATATAGATGCTATAAATGTACAATGATTTTATGGGTAGAATGTCTGTAAGTTACTAATAAGTCACTACTACTTCATTAGATAATAAATAGCCTAAGTTCTTTTGCACTAAGGGACTAGAAAAAATCCCTAATAACACGTAAGTACAAGTTTTTTTTTACATATTTTTGACCATATTTTGAGAGAACTTTTAAAATATTTTCTGGTTATTTTAAAAATTATGTTGTTGTTTTTGGTCAATCCCTAGGTTAGGTACATTACTTAGAACTATTATTAAGTCTAACATTATATTATTTAGGACATAGTATTTAATAAATGAAATTCACAAACACATTTGTAATCATTAACTTTTGAGATTTTTTTTTTTTAACGGATGAAAATATCAAGCATTAAAAAATATTGGCGGATTCAGAATTGTTTGCAGATGTTTCTCATTACCCCACATGATTTTACCTTGCATTATATGAAGAATTGCAGCCTCAGTCTCTTATTACCTCACATAGGGTTATTAGAGACAAGAATTTTTTGAAATTTTTAAACACTTTTTTAACCAAAATATTTAAGTTAAATAATCACCTAAAAATCCAGAGGAGTCTATTTAATTTAGTTAATATGAGATATTTGTTTCAAGTTATTTCGAATATTAGTACAAAGTTTATTATTATTTTTTTTTTTTGTTTCTTATTACCCCTTTTGTATGTTACTACCCCAGTCTCCCCTAATAATAATAAGCTTAAGAATGAGATTAATGTTGAGCGAGGTATATTTGTTAAGTGCGTAGATATCTCTCACAGCTGAACGTCATGTGATCCATGTTCTAAATCATTTTGTCTGGATTAAATATCTATTCAAATCTTCGTTGAATACCAGAGGATTACATTCAACAATACTGCCAATTAAGGATGCTATGTCATAATACCGTACAATTAGTTAATTTATGCAGCATTGTTTATATTGTCTTGCTTCTTTCTGCTTCAAAACATTAGTTAAATAATCATTCTTCGACTGTTAAAATGCGAGCTGGAAAACAAAGTTCTTTCAGTGCCGGTATATTTTTACTTCATATCACTTCAATTTATGTAATAAATTTAAAAAAAAAATTAGTATTTTTTCTGCATATTTACGTCAGAGAGCCAAACAAACGCATTAAGTAGAAAGAAATTTCTTACTCCCCCACGAACTTGGAAAAAATTAATCGTATGCTCTTTCTATCAAAAAGACGGAAGTAGAACATTCCCGGAATGAATTCTTCAAACTCAGAATGCATTCAGAGAAAAATAGAATTTGAAATGCTTTGTTTCTAATTTTTCTAATCGCATATAACTCGAGAATAAGTATATTTTCCTCTTTAAGTGAGAAAAATGTGACTGCTCTCTGGCTGTTTGTAGCGATGGTAAACGCTTTGCACGCAATTCTATCTCATTTTATAAAGTTTTTCTGTATCGCAGCACATTTTCTATCTGATAAATCTCCTCTTATTTTAAAACAAACGTGAGCAATTGGATGAATGAATGTAGAAAGAAATGAGGGAAAAAAAGTTGTGCCTGTTTCGCTATAATAACATAATGGCAGAAGTAAATACATATGGTCTCATATATGTTACTCGTCTGAGAGGAGTTATTAGAGAACTAAGCGATTTCTATTGTGATAAGATTTGGCTTTGTATTTCAAGCCGGTGATGAAAAAAAAAAAAAAATCAAGAGGGTAGTTATGTACTAAGGGGGAAAATACAGCCTGTCATGAATTTAGAAATCGTTTAAGGACCAAAACCAACAGTCACATCAATTATTGTTATCCTTATTCCTTCGCATGGCTTGAGGCAATCGTTTTCGTTTCAAATTTCGGAAGAAAAGCAAAATAAAAACAAAAGTGTAAATGAAGAATTTCGCAGGAGGGGTGAGTGGTGGGAAAAGAGGGATTTGTTAGGGGAGGGAATAAAATCCGGTACATCATTACATAAAACGTGCAGCTACATTAACAGGTTCGGATCTCACGATTGCACGAAATAGCGTCTTATTCGCTCGCATTTGTCTGTTACCGTCTAACGGTGGGCAGGTGGCATTCTGAGGTTAAACTTGAGTTTCGGTATAAACGTCATTTATAAAACACGATTGTTCCGTGTCTGTTATAACTTTTTTCCGAGGGTCAAGCCTGATTTGTATAATACCACCCCTCAACGAGAGGGTAAAACGAATAGATAAAAAAGACAGTAAAAGATAGGAAGCGATCTCGGTATCGAGATCGCAGTTGCACAAGGTACTAGAGTCAGCAGAAATTGCCAAATTACATACAGCGACGAGACTAATGGTGTGGAAGGCAGCCTCTACCCACTGATTATCATTAATTTATGAAGTGCTTTCTTGCTCGATCGTGCTACGCTCAGACTAGTTACGATAGCACTTTGCCCTCCTTTATGGCTGTCTTGGCCAATCGGAGAGCTTGCAAACTCATCTGAAGACAATATGTCTCCTTTGCCGAGGTGATAATCAGGGATACTATGGCCAACTAGCGCCTAAAACCGACTTTTAATGAGCTATTAAAAGCCGAGAATAAGACTCCGTTTTATCGCCACCCGCTTCCAACGTCCCATTGGTGGATATTGAAATTCAGCGGAGATCCACGCCGAGCGCAACCTCTGGGGTGACTCCAAAGGAGTTTGCATCATTTTTATTTTAAGCGATGCGGACCTCACACCTCTGCAATAAGCGGCCCGGGAATATTTAAGTGGATGGGAACTTGATATTCTTTGGCAAGCCTTGATTTGCTACACACACCTTAGATATTTTTCTTTCTTAATAATAGTTGTTTTGCTCGGAGTCACATCTGCAGCTCCCACGAAGGATTCAAAAGTTGCTGAAAATCTCGATGATCTTTTTGTTTTCTTGGAATGAAATTATCAACGGTGGTATCAATTGCGCTAGTGAAAGAGATCGCAATCTCACTACATAAATCTATTTAATGATGTTTACTTCTTAAAGCCTATTGCTTAAAATAATGAAAGTAAATGTACCGAAAACTCTGAAAAATCAATGATTTGGGATTTACTTGATAACCGTGCTGTTTTCTAGGAATTTTCAACAAGTTAATTTGATTTCTATCAATTGTCTTCAGTATTTGCTACTTTGAAGCCTCACACAGGGCAATCTCATTTGAATAAATATTCAACTCTGTGATCGCTGCATCCTGGTAAAAGATTTTATTTATCTATAAGTGATGATATAATGGTCATATCGTGTTTTAATTTCGTTTTTTAGATCACGAGAACACGTTACGTGAAGGAAATTCGGTAATAGATACAAGAGTGATTCTAGAATGGGGATTTATGTGTACCTTATCTAGCAGCCAAGCAGTAAAATTTTACATAATCACAAAGCAAATTTCAGCTCCTTTAAATGAGAAAGTCCTGAGAGCCACAAATTTGAATTTCAAATGAGCAAGTTTATTTCATTTTAAGTCTGAAAAAATTATTTGTTTTCAACTTTTAGTTACAACTAATGTATGATTTTGTATTTCTTATAAATTCCGAGTCGAAAACGCAATTGCTTTGCTGCACTTTTGTATCTAGTATTTTATTACGAGATTACAATTTGTGATTGAAAACAATTAACAAAGGTAGGTAGATATAAAAAAAATCAGTATAGCAATTTAAATCGATCTAATTGACTTGTTAAAAGAAGCTCACATGAAATAATTAAACGCGAATAAAAAACCTATTTGAAAGAAATGTTTCCGGAATGGACATTAAGTTCTTCAAAAAATTAAATGAATAAATAGGTAAATAAACAAATAAAGGAGTAAATATTTAAAAGAAATGTGACATAAAACTTTTTCGAGGGGATTCGAAGATATTTTAGTAATAAAAAGATTTTAAAGGTGAACATTTTAGTTACTTTCAGCTACAATGCCCCATATATAAGTAAATATTCCTGTAGTGTAGTTTTCTTTGGATTTGTCTAGTTTTTAAAACTTTCCTGTTAATGCTTTGTTTGTTAACACTAAGACACAAAAGTGTGAAATTTTAAAAATTAACTTTAAAAAAGCAGAGGACGTTGATTAAATTAAAAAAAAAGAAAACAGTCAGGTTTATACAAGTAAAATTAAGTTGAAGGAAAATATAACTATTATTTATCGTTCAAGTTACTTAAGCAACAATGGCACGGGCAAATAAAAATTAATGATGTTAAGTATTCTTTATTTTTTACTTTCAGATATTGTTTTTATTGTTTATATTTATATCTCCCTTGTTTGTTTATTTCATTTTCTATCTTTCTTTCTCAGGAAATGAAATAACATATTAATTTTATTCTAACGTTTGAATGTGTACTTCTGTTTCAAGTGCATACTTCATTAAATATTTTTTCGTATTTTATTAATAATCACATTATTTTGAAGAGAAAATTTGTATCTTAAATTTCTTACACCATGTTAAGCTTAATAGTAACTAAATCAGAAAGAAAAAAAAAAGTTAGATCTGTTTGTCCTTTTTTTTTTTTTTTGTGAAATAGTTTGAAAAGTTCTGCACTGTCAATTCACTTTAAATAATTAAGTTATGCACAAAGTTCAAGTTTTTTTGGAGAGGCGTTCATAAAATTTTATTTCTCCAATTTTGCGCCTTACGACAAACATTGTATTACTTTTTTTACACATATACGTGGAAGATACTCGGAATCAAATGTTTGCCCCTCCTCCTCCACCCCCCCCCCTTTTTTTTAAATTTCCAAACCTTCATAACACAAGATCAAATTATCACGAGTAGTGGCTCGAAGCGAAATATTTACGAACTGGCAATTAAAGCACATCAACTATTAAACAACAAATGGCTTATAATTGAATAAAAATCCTTTTGGCAGCAAACAAATTGATTTCAATGGTTTTGAAAACATGAAACGGTTCCCACCTCTGCCCTTCGCTGATGCCCCGAAAAGGGGGAAATTAGAAGAAAGAAAAAAAACATAATCTGATATTCCTACCGTTAATTTGACCTCTGAGAGCACAATATACTAATGGCACTGCATTTCTTCAAACATCTGTAATCACTTTGGGGCAATAAATGTGAATTTTGCCGCCCACAATTTGTAAATAACTAAACCGGGAATGGTAATCTAGATTAGTGAATTTTTCATGCGAATGGTTTTAAGATGAGTGAAAAACAATCCAAAGCCCAACATACGCCTACCCCATAAGATAAACATGGCGCATATCCATTACATTTTATTGCCCCATCCCCTTAAGTAAATTAAAGGATCGTGACCCTACTGACAGAATCATGTTAAAGGTTATGTAATACCGAAAGGGAAAATCGCAGTTTTCAAACTCCTTGCATTAATGATTCGTTGGCATACCATTATAAGATCATGCGGTTCTTCAAGATATCAAATGGAGGCTTGAATACTTCAATTTAAAAACCCTTTGCATAATGATTACAGTTAGGAACATATTCCTTTTCCAAATTTTATCTGGATTTATAGTAATTGCTACACGATGGCTATTTATCACTTGAAGGGTGCCATTAGAAGAGGCAACTGGAAGCACGTTCAGCATAACTTAAATTTTGCAATGGTAAACTTTCTTCGGATGGAAAAATTTCCTCTTGTGTTTTCCCATTATTTCAGGAAATAATCGTCAAATAAATATGAAAACTTTTGCTCATCAGTTATATTGAAAGAATTCCGGCGTATCGATTACTGTCGATGAAGGACGTAATTTGCTGAAACTTTTCCTGCTTCGATACTTGATGAGTTTTTAAGGCGCAGTAATTTAATTTTCTCTTTGCAATAGATTATGTATCTAAATGAAGAGGAAGTCGATTACTTATTCTGAGAAACAAATCGGTTTTCATGTTTGTTTCAATTAAATAATCGATGGTGGAAATTATTTCTCTGCCAAATAAAATTGTTAACATTCATTATTGTTTTCGAGGATTATTTTTCTTCAGCCTTACTCCGCAATTTATTTGGAATTTGTAAGACAGTGCCACAAAGTGTTACCTTACGTGTTTGACTTTTCTATTTTTTTAATAAATCTTGCCTTTGCTTATGTTTAAATAAAGTAGCTGTTTTTCATGTTTGATTTTGCACTAAAACCTCCACAAATCATGTTTGAATTAGATTGGAAAATGTGGAAAAATATTTCTTGCTTGCCTAATGATGTAGTAATTTTATACTTAGTACAACATCTATTGGACAAGCTACAAAGTATTTTTTCACATGTAACATTTATTTCACATGTAAATGCAGCTGTACCCATCCTCCCGGTTTCCCGTAAATTTATTTTTTGCTGAAATAGTAATCTTTACTAATAATAAAGCTGAATGTCCCTCTGTCCGGATCTCTGACGCGCATAGCGCCTAGACCGTTCGGCCGATTTTCATGAAATTTGGCACAAAGTTAGTTTGTACCATGGGGGTGTGCACCTCGAAGCGATTTTTCGAAAATTCGATGTGGTTCTTTTTCCAATCCAATTTTAAGAACAAAAACATCATAAGACGGACGAGTAAATTACAAAATTATCATAACGTGGAACCATAACATGGGTACAAGCCAATTGGCGAGAAAATTCACCATACATTATTTGTAAATATACAGGCGAACCAAAAGACCTTTTAATTTTCTATTACGGGCAAAGCCGTGCGGGTACCACTAGTGTTTAATAAAATGCATTATACAGAAGTTGGTAATATTAAAAATGAAGTACTATAAGTAAAATACAGTGCAAGAATGAAGTTTTTTTCTGCTACACAAAATTGTAAAGGGAAATTTGAATTGAAAAAAAACACATTCAATTCTTTCTAATAAATTACTTTCAATTAAGCTCTATTATTATAGAAAACATTTCGCTTAACTGATTTCTCCCATAAACGTTAAAAATGATTGAGCTGTTGCTATTTCAAAATAATTGAGTGTGTTTCACTGTATTTGAAGCAATTTCTCCAATATGCAGGGCCTGGTGGCCTGCAGGCCTACAAGGCCTGGGGCTAGGCCCCATCTTAGAGAGGGCCCCTAATCTCTTAAAGAACTCTGCATAGCATTACAACTATATGAAAAATACATTTTTTTTTGAAATAATAATAAAATTTTGGCTTGTGTTGTAAAAAATCCTTAAAGGGGACTTTTTATTCATTCAGCCAGTAACGAATTTACTTTATCATAAATATGAGGAGCCTCAAAGGGATTATTAAATGCACATGATAAATGATTTACACATAGATAAATGATAGACGAAGAGGCTCCCAAAAGAGCATTCCGACTAACTCAACCATTGTAGAGTCTTCAGGGGGCATCCAAATTAACTTGGGCCTAGGGCCTCACGTTTAGTTCGTCGGGCCTTGCCAATATGATTAAAGTCATGCTTATGTTTACATACTACAATGTTTTTTTTTTTCCTTTTCTTTTTTTTTTCTCTTGTTTTTCTTTTCAATGATTAGAGCTTCAACGTTGTTATTTTTAATTTTAATAGTTAATCGAATCAATGCTCTGTATACATAACGGAATAAAAGAAAAGTGGAGCTATTTTGTACAATAGTTCGGCAGCAACGAAATGTGTCAGTAATAGTAACAAAATTAATTACAAACTCTGAACACCTTTCAAAGTGATTTTGAAAGGTGTTCAGAGATAACAATGAGACCATTGCATCTGCCATTTAATTTCAACCTTCTAAAAGCTTCTCTAATATTTTTGGTACTAACGATGTACCTTTCGGGAAACACAGTATAGTGATTATAATTAACTTTTTCAGTATTTTTTAAAAGGCATTTAGCAAGAGCGAGGAATTAGTTTTAGAACTTAAGATAATTAAGAGGGATATTCAGCAATAACAAGGAATGGATAATAGCAATAAGCTACTTACATGCTATCTTAAATTATACTGGTCGCTAACGAAAAATCAGTTGCAACAAATCTTGCAAGTCCTTAAAAGGTCGCTGATAACATACGTTAGAGTGAGTTTTATTTCTTCTGTTAGATGTACATATAGTTACAACAATTAATATTGAGTTAGTTACATGGAGTTTGCATTGTGTATCTTCTATTGCATTAAAATTGATAAAATAAATAGTTGGATAAACATTGGTGGCCTCGTGTAATTGAAATATTTTTGTCACTTAATTTTCCTCAGTTATACATATTAAACTCAAAACAAATATAAGTATTAAAACAAAATAATAATACCTTTGTTCTCAGAAGTAAGCCTTTTAGCCACAACTGTTAAAAAGCACAAAAAATGAAATGAAAAGAACAGCCATGCGTTTCGGAGTAACAAGGAACCCCTTTTTAAATGAAAAATAAATTAATTTTCGTAAGTTGTATTATATAGATTAAACTGAAAACAATATGAGCGCTGTTCTTAATATTTTACTGATTCATTTCTTCTCAGTTACGCAGTACCGAGTAAACCTAAAACAATATAAATATTAAGTAGTAATAATCAACGTTTAAAAGTAAAAAAAAATGCAGATTGCTGCATAAATGTGTTTCGGAGTTACAGGGAACTCCTTTTTCAATGCAAAGTGGTGAGCTTTTGGATGTAAAGAAATCCGGTAAAAGCCTTTACCGGTTGTCTTTACATCCAAAAGCTCACCGCTTTGCATTGAAAAAGGACCCTGTGACTCCGAAACACGTGTATGCAATAATCTGCTAATTTTGTGCGTTAAGCCGTTGCTCATTACTGTTGTCTTCACTGCACAAAAGTATTTATCTATTTCTTAACATAAATATTGTTTGGAATCTCACTCATTTTGATTTTTCTGACTGACGTAAGGCAGATTTAACCGAAAAAAGAAAATATTGTTGAGAATGTTTCATTCATTTAATTTTTGTGAGTTATAGTAATAAATTAAAACCGTTTGAATGGATAATTGCATTTTTATTACAAGGTGAGAAGCTTTCATGCTTAGCAGATTTATGTATACGAGTAATAGTATGTATACGTATAAAATAGAAGGAATAATATTAGATTAAAGTAGCAAGTTCAACCTACTTAACCATATTGAGAAGTTTTCCTTTGATCTTTAACCTGAAAAATCAAGCATTTTTAATCAGAGGAATTGAAATTAAGTCAGAAACAAATCTTGGAAGTTCGGAATAAAATTGCGATCGCAATAAAAGACTTCGATCACTTCACTCGAACAAGAAGTTTAACGACGTGTCTCTGGAAGTTGTCATATCTATTGAAGTTATTTTCTAGGATAATTGTCAACACCAAAACTTTAAAGTCAGAACTGTCAAAATTAGATTTCAGATAAATTTTGGGAAATTTGAAAAAAGACAAAAAAAAAAAAAAAACTATACGAAATTTCGATCAGAATAGAAAAGCTCAGAACAGAAGTCTGTACCGAGATGGATGCAGATGGTAGCCACTATCTTTTAAAAGTAAAGTCATAGTATATCATGCAAATCAGGGAAGCTTAAACTTTCATTTGGATCTATGGATAAATCCATTGAAGGTATTTTTGCAGGTCATTATTATTAATATAATTTCTGCTGTAATACAGAAACATAAACGTGAGTATAAAAGCTTTAAAATCAGAAGAATCGAAATTAAATTAAAAATAAGTTTTGGATGATCGAAAAAAAATTGCGAGACGTCGATCAGAAGAGAAAAGCTCAAAACAGAAGTTTATAACGACGTGGGTGCAAGTAATGCCGTGATTCTTTATAATTGAAGTCACAAAGTCATGCAGATCCGAGATGCTTAAATTTCTACATGAAATTCCGGCTATATCCAACGCAATTATTTTTGAAGGTCAGCATGAATATAAAACTTCAGAAGAGTCAAAATTGAATTAAGAAATAAGTTATGGACGATTGGAAAAAAACTGAAAGATTTCGATCAGAATAAAAAAGTTCAAAATAGAAGTTCAACGACGTGGATCCACATGAATGCTATTATCCTTTATAAGTGATGTCATAACATTATTCCAATCAGAGATGCTCAAATTTCCATGTGGAATTATGTGTAAATCCAACTCAGTTATTTTCGAAAGTCAAAATGAGTATAAAACCTCTAAAATCAGAAGAGTCAAAATTAAATTAAAAATAAATTTTGGACGATTGAAAAAAAACTGAAAGATTTCGATCAGAATAGAAAAGTTCAAAATAGAAGTTCAACGACGTGGATCCACATGAATGCCACGATCCTTTATAAGTGAAGTCATAATATCATTCAAATCAGAGATGCTCAAATTTCCATGCGGAATTATTGATATCTCCATCAAAGTTCTTTTCCAGGGTCATTGTGAGGATAAAAGCTTTAAAAGATACGCAAGCGGCATAAAATTGGTCATTCTTTCTCTTTATTGAATTCCAAGCCTCTGAGGTAAAATAAAATTATCGATTTGGAAGAAAGTGATTCACGCAACCCCCATAATCGCATTTTAGCTCGGCTAGGATAGCAATCACGCAATATACAGACCCTACACCACCCCAAACTATGAGAACATCCCCTCGATTTCCCCCCTTGTGGTTCGCCACACCACCGCAAAAGGTCTGACATGACAACTTGTACGCGATTGATTGTAATGAAGATATACGTCCACGGATTTGGATGGGAATAAAATGTATTGCTGCAGCTGCTTTTAAGGCGCTCATTAGCAATTATTACAGCTAATTACTGTATAAAAATGACATCTAATTCACTAATCGCTGATATATAGATATATACAGTCAAGTCCTGATTTAACGCCACAGTGGGTGCTAACAATAATTGAGTGCTATAAACAAGTTTAGTGAGATGTATATTTTCAGTTTTGTGTTCAAAAATATCTCGCTTCAACAATTATTATTTCTATATAAATGATAATAACATCATCATTAAGCACTGAAATTTTCATAACTTTTGCATGCATGTATTTCAGGGTTACAAAGAATAATTTTCTCAATGCAAAAAAGAAAAAAAAAAAAAAATCCGAGTATCCCATATTAAGCAGCAGCCATCAAAGAATACGAACCTTTTCTGCATTAAAAAAGTAGTTCATTTGTGTGCAATAGTTTCACAAAATTTTGCGCTTAATATCATTGATTTAATCATTTATTTTTAGCTTTTTACTAAAAATACAAAAAAAAAAAAAAAAAAAACCCTAAATGACTGCCTATCAGTAAAATGTTTATACATACAGCAGTTTTTATAAGTTGGATGTATAAAATTCATGTACACAGGGGTGGATTCAGAGGAGGGTCAAAGGGTCATCTAACCCCCCTGTGACAAGAATTTTATTGGGATACTTTTTAAAATTCAATTTTTTAAATTCGAAAAAGTAGTACATGGAATCAATGTTAACCATTTTTTTTTAACTAGGTTCTGCAGAGCTAGATATTTCTTCTCAGCGCGTCAATTCAAAAGGTTGACTAGGTTCGTTTACTGTCCTACTGCTATTTTGAGGTTTTTTTTTTCTTTTCCAAAGAATAATCATCTCTAATGAGCTTAACGTTTTTCAAAGCACTATTTCATCTCAAACCATGCATATGTGTGTGCGCGTGCTTTTTCCAACGTGACCAACCTGTCTGCCTAAAGAAATGTGACTTTTTACGAAAATTTGAGGGAATGCGATGCATGGTGCAGGTTACGCCATTGGAAGTTTTAGGAGGAGGGGGGGGCAATTTGAAAGGGGTTTTGTCTCATTTGGGGTAGGGGTGATCCGTAGCATATGAGGAGAGCTCCATCACCCTTGGAGGGATGGGCACACCTGCTTAACTGATACTTTTTTTACGAAGGAGGTCTACCCATTGAAACTTGAAACCCCTTACAAACATTTCTGGATCCGCCCCAGCATGTACATAATTAGTTCCATAGCAAACCAAAAGTGTCTTCATTATTCTGTCAATTAGATCATCTAATTGTCTTTTCAGAGAAAAGTGAAATTCTGACTTGAATTTCTGTTTTGTAATTATTTCGCAACGTATCAGACATTTTCGCACCCCTAGTTTTTTTTTTTTTTTTTTCAAAATTCTTAACATATTACAAAGGAATTATTTCGCTCTTTCATGTTTTCTTTTCCGTTAAGATTCTCCTTAAGATTATTTTGAGTGTCATCAGTATACTATACTTATCTGTCATGCATCATGTGTTGCAAAAATAGCATCTGTCAACTTGTTATGCTTAATACATCAATTAGTTGCTCGCGAGATGTGTTCAAATTAATAATCCTCCAAGCTCAACTCATTTACTTTTTTTTTTTTACTTTCTCTTTCTTCATCTCTTGTTTGTATTGAGATAATTTAGAATACGATGTCTCCACTTTTCTGATACACAACCATAAAACTTAAGACTTAACTGGTTCTTATTCGACTTAAGAACCAGTAAATTTCTGGTTCTGTTCAGCGGGTTTTAGCAGTAATGAAATTATTCAGTTGGAATTACTTTTTCTGTTTTATTCAGATTTGAAATTTCTCTTAATTCATAAAACTTGGCAAAAAAAATTGACTTTAAGTGCGGAGAAAAAAATTATTGAGTTTATATAATGCAGTCAACGTAAGCCTAAAGTTATTTAAATGTTCTTTGGGTTACTTTCCATTGACGCTCAACTAAATTGGTGTCTCACTGGCACGATTTTTCGAAGACTTCCAACAATATTACTTCTATAAAACATATATTTTTAAATATTCACTCCATACGGATACTTTGACTGGAGAAAATAACTTGTAGCAAATTATTTTCTCAAGAATATAGAAAATAAATTATAGCAAATTATAAGAAAGAAAACAAATAATTTTAAATATTCACTCTATACCGATACTTTGACCGGAAAAAATAAATTATAGCGAATATAGTGAACATTGCTCTTATTGAAAGCAGTGTAATGAATTGTATTTCTTTTTTGAATATTCTTCCGCTTTATGAAAATATTGAAGCTCATTTTTCAGATTACCAACTAAATATTATGGACAAAATGACTCAACAATCTCTAACGATTGAATTTTTTACCAATATTTTTTATCGTAGGCTAAAATGTGATTTTTGAGCAGTTTATTTTATATTTACTTATTTAATTTTTCATAAATTGCTCTCAACGAGACGCAAACTGATCTAAATTCTCTATTTTTCCGTACAGCAATATCAACTTTCTGATATTATCACTTTTTCAGCACAAAATTTTTTCATACCTTTCTTTTATGCCTTGAAATATTTTTTAAACTAGAGAACCATGAGTTTTTAAGGCATCATATTTCGTTCTATTTTAATTATCATTAAATTTATTGGACAATTCACTACATTCAAGCTAATTGGTATTTGAAATTTCTTTAAAACGCTCAAAAGTAAGGTACTAAAAAGCAAAACGGTAAAACATTAAGTGAAATTTTGACTTGAGAGAAAAACGAAATCAGAAGAAAAAAATCAAAAATAAATTTTAAAAAGCAACTTTTTATCAGAATTAAACGAATTCAACTGTTACTTTTAAAACATAAGAAAATTTTAAAAAATAATTTGTGATGTTTAGTTTCTTTTTCATAAAATAAAATTTTATAAAAATATAAATTTATAAAACACAATTTAAAAATATATTTTAAAACCATTACTAAGCTAAAAATAAAAATTATTTTATTTTCAACTCAGGATAAAACTGACCAATTTTTCTCAAAATAATCACTTTTCATCTTTTGAACATTAAATTTTCGTAAGTTAGGAATTTTGGCATTTACGGAAAAGTTGACTACATTTTTTTTTTCTTTTTTGCTAATAACGCTTCTCTGTTTCAGAAGAAAAAAAAAATAACAAGAACAAACCAGATCCTGGAATTTCATTTATTTATTTTTGATTTTCGGAATAAGAGTTAGAATTATGTCTCAGATTCTTATAATAATATATAAAAAATAATTTTCAATTCTGCTACCACAAGCTCGAATTAATATTTTAGATCTTCAAAACGAGCAATTCAGAAGGTCTTTTAGTTAATATTTTATTGAAAATTCATTCTAATAATCTTTAGAAGCACATTCGTCTACTTGATTTGGATTTGGGAAGATTTGAATTTGTCACTTAACGCCATTTTTATAATAGTTCGAAATGGATTACCCCACCCTCCTCTTAGAAATGATGAAAAATGAAACTTTTGACTTAAGTGTCCTGACAAAGATCAAAAGAATTTTCATCCGAATGTTAGGATTCCTTAAAAATTCCGGATAGCCTTCCCGGCATGCAGACAGTATAAGCCAAAAAGCCAACCCCTCTGTGTGTTGTGTGTGTGTGTGTGTGTGTGTTTTTCTCTTAAATTTTGTTAAGAAATTTCGACTTTCGCTTAATTTTTGGTTACGTTTTTAAGGGATATTAAGCTTAATTTCATGTTTTCTTTTGAAAAATAAAATTAATTATTAAAAGATTTTTTTTGTATTGCAAGCTCAAATGAGTCATAACTAGTTGGAAACTTGGTCCTTCTTGTTTTATATGAATATCATCACGTTTAGAAGCATGCATTTTAAAATGAAGAAAGCAACCATTTATATATATATATTTAAAAAAAAAAAACAAAAACAAACAAACAAAGGGGAATATGGGGCAAAATGATATAGTTAAGATAACTTACATTTTCAAAATGAACAAATTGGAAATTTTTGCAGAAAATTACGGTACACAAAGGAAAAACAATATCTTTTATAATGACTTTATTTTTAATCTTTGGCAATAAATTTGTACCTTCAAAAAAAAAAAAAAAAAAGTGGTAAAATTTTCACTTTTTTTCATAGAGCAAAGTGAAAAACAAAATTTCTAATGATGAAGTATTTTTTATTTGATTGTTAAACATATTTTTGATCAAAAAAAATGAGTAAATAATAGAATTAACGAATAAATGATAAGGAAATGAAACAATAAACGGAAAAAGAAATTAATTAATATATGAAAAAAAAGTAAATGATGGAATAAAATCGAATTAATAAGAAAATAAGTGAATGAAGGATAAAATGAAAGATGGTAAATGAGAGAAATAATTAATGAATACGTAAGTGTTAATGAATACGTAAGATAAAGGAATGAATTAGTAAACAAAACAAACAATTTCACTTTGCTCCGCAAGTACTTGACTAACTGCACAGTGTACAAAGCATTTAATATACAAATGCGCTTAATATCAAGCAAATAAATACGGCGCCGAATAAGTCTCAATTAATATATTAAATGATAATAACAAGAAATTTTTCATTTAATAATAACAAAAATAATTTTTGACTTTCTACAAAATATTACAATATGAGAATCAATTTTTGAAAATTGCTTGTATTATCATATTCTTTGATTTTCAGAGGCAATTTTTTCTTGACTGAAATAGGCTACATGTGTTAATACACAGTTAAAATATTACTAGGTAGATGGCGCAAAAAGCAGAGTAAATATTTCACCATTTCAATTTGTCCCGCTATTTAACTTTGCCCCACATGCTCCTACTATTGTGTCATGCAGTTTCCTGAAACATTCAAAAATCATCTTTTTTAAAGATTTATTCTTTTACTTAACTTAAGAGAAGTAACAAAAATTTAGTAACATAATCATTTTCTGGTTATTTTTTACTTTGACAATATAACTGATTTAAAGCTTTCAAAATTATAAAATTGATTGTTTGCGTATTTATTAAGTAAATGAAAAAGTTATTACAGTTGTAACAAAATGCATCTTTACTGTAGAAAATGTACAAATGAATATTACTAATACAATGTGTATCACGAAGCACCTTATATTCAAATAACATGTAAGCATATTTTTGAATTTAAAAGTAGTGAAGAAATAAAACGATACGGGGGAGGGGGGGGGGTCAACAGATAATACGTCAACGAAAAATCAGTAGGTTTCTATTAATTGCAATAATAGAGCATGAATAGAAGTAAAAGTTATCCTCTCTTGCTTCTGATTATCTTACTATTTATTAATGCTTCTAAACTATGGAAACAAATTTGCGCTTTGAGGAAGATAAATTCTCTCGGCAATAAAAGAAAGCGCGCTTAAAAAGAGCTCCTCAAGGGCGGAAACAATTTCAATTTTTGTACCATCCGCCAAACAATCTAAAACGTCTTCTCTTTACTTATCAAGTTTTGAAAGGTGAAAAATTCGCCTTGAAGGCGCCACAAATAATCATACAGAACCAAAGACGCTACAAACCAATTAATTATTTTACGATTTCTGCCGACTTATTTATTTATTTATTAGCACTTTCGCCGTACAACACAACTAAGAGAGAGCCAACAAGAGAGGAAAAAACAAAAAAAAACTCAACCCGGCGCTCTAAACGGCTCTTCTCATTACTTTGATCATTACAGGAACAATTGGCTTTAACTGGTAAGATGCAGTTTCCTAAAAGTTGTTGGTTTCATTATGAGTATGGCACTTGAGCTAAAAGGTTCTGCAAGCACTCCACTGATTATAACCGCTTGGGTCTAAGTCACGTACAGTACCCCATCTGGTTCCCCACTCTGGTTGGTAGGTGGTCAGGTAAAAAGGGGCGGGCCGCGGCTCGTAACCAATAAATGACCACTGCACTAGCCAAAAGGTCAGTGGGGGCTAGTTACAAAGGGAATCTTGGCAATTATCTTGTACTCAAAATGGTTCCTTTTAGAGAAAAGCATTAGTTTAATGAGGAAGTAATAGAGTTAGCAGCATCAAGAAAAGTTGACTTTGTGCGGCAATTTTTTATAGTTTGTATAAAAAATGTATTTGTAGACATGCACAAAATCTAACAGCATATTGTGTATATATTTTATCTATCCATTTATTTTACTTTGCATTTCTTTCTTTCTTTTTTTTTTCTTTTTTTTCTTTTTTTTTTAATGTTCCGACAGCAGACGTTTATGCAACGCTAAGCATGAAAGATAGTAAGTTGATAAATTGTTTTTTTTTTTTTTTTTTAATCTGAATATCTGAATTCGTTTTTACAATGTTGGAGCATGTTAAAAATTCGAAAACTATGTGCAAAAAAATAAATAAATAAATAAATAAAACTCAATATTTAAAATTTTAATTATTCAAGCACATTTTTATTAGGCCTCCAGTAAAAACTTGTAACTGGGGGGGGGGGGGGGAAATCGCAAGAAATGTTACTCTAAAATGAGATACTGATAAAGTGAGTTTTGCAACAGGAAACATATCTAACAAATGTAAACTACCCTTTCTCTATGAGCACATCAAAACAGTCTAGTAATAACTAAATATTAACTATTGCTCAAAATTGAGCTATTTTATTGCTACTACTTGGTTTTCAACAATAGCATCCAACTGCACGTAAAAAATCTGAAGTAATGGACACGTTTCTTCTGTATTTCCCTGTTCTTACTTAACTCTTTGCATCAGTTTCTTTTGATAAGTAGCTTAGATAAGATTTATTTAGTCTCTTGAGATACGTAGTCATATTTTAAGTATTATTTGTGCAACTAAGTGCTTTATCGTAAGCGCACATACGAGCCTTTATGATAGTCTTTAGTTTGATTAACAGTTAACTTTCATTAAAGAGCTACCTGTGTAATAATTCTGATCAGTATAGCAAACGTTCTCTCCTTGAATGAACTGTTCAAGCAATTCTACGAAATGACTGTTCTAAATTATGCTTAAATTACTCTTATTACTTAATAAAAGACGCTATTTATAGTAAATACAAAAACAATAGAAATAATAATAATTCTTTGAATATCTATAACTCACGATTTCAATGATCTTGTTCAGTGTAATGATCCATGAAACATGTCTAAATTTCATGCGCATTATTAAATATTGTCTTCTGTTGCTGTTTACCATTGTACGATTCGTTGATTCTTTAAAACGATTTCACTACTTGTTAGAATGGGAAACAACTGCAAATCATCTGTAATTTAAAAAACGTTTTGTTTGTTTTAATACACAAGTTGTATAAGGAATGGAAAAGTTAATTCATGTTATGAAATTGATTCACTTTGGAAATAAAACTTCGTATTTTTTTTTCGTGACATAAAGTGTTACATTTTTCTCCAAAAATAAACAGAAATTTTCTAATATTGTCTTGTAATGTGACTATCAATGAAGAGGTAAAGGAATTTCAATTTAGTATCCATACGTAACACTCGATAGGTTTTACAAAACCGCGTATTAGCTTTTGCTCAATAACAAAAGCATACTTAATTGTTGATGAATATCTATACAAATTATCGTAATTAGACCTTCAAACTAACATAATTATTTGAAAAATAAAGAAATTTATAGGTGGAGTTAGATAGATATCAACTTTTCATCCTCTTCCACATCGGACTAAGCTGCTTCGTGAAAATGTATCATTAGCCCTACCCTTTTTAATCTCTTATTTAATGATCTATGTCAAAATTAGTGAATTCTTAAGTATGATTCAGTTCAAAGATAAAAGTGCTTGAATTTCCTCGAGTTATGAATAGTTCCTATATCAGCAGTGGCGGCGCAAGAGCAAAAGTAGACGTCGGCGATGCAGTTTTGCGAGGCCCTTTTAATCATAAAATATTTTCAGACAAATCATTGAATTCACGGAATGAATTTTTGTACTAACTATAGTTTCCAATTCACTTAATTGCTAGGACAAAAACGTTTCGTGACTAGTAGCGCAATCAAAAAGTTTTTTTGGTGGTGGGGGGAGGGGGCGGCACATTGAAAGAGGAAAAATGACCTGATAGAAAGGTGGGTCCGGGGGTCCTCCCCCGGAAAAATTTTAAAATTTTTAGTTTGAAACCGCCATTTTAGGCTCTCTTTGCTGATGTTAGGGGAAAAAACTTACAGAGGTCTCGGTGGAAATTTCTAGAAATTGAAGAGTTAAAAACGCAATTATAGGCCATTTTTATTGACTTAAAGGGTCAGAGAGTGTCCCAGATCGATTCTTTTGTTTAAAAAAAATAGGTCAAAATCAATCCCCTGCAAATTCTTGAAATCGAAGTTTCAAAAACAGAATATTAGACAAACTTTGATGATTTTACGGAAAGGGAGGGAGCTTTTCCCTCGAAAAATTTTGAAAATTATGCTTCTAAAAACTTTAGCAATATTTTATATTCAGGAGCCAGTCCACCTAAACTTTTTGTTGATGTAGTTTAAAAAACCTAATTGCTAATGATATAAAAGAAAGGCGGTATGGGGAGCCTTGCCCGAATATTTTCTGATATTCAAGCCTTAAAAATGCGATTCTAAGGCCATATTTTGTAATATTAGGTTCGGTAATTTTTGAAATTCAAGCTACAAAAACACACTTTTAAGCGATTTTCGATGTTGTTTAGTATTTGGGGGGCTTTAGCTTTAAGCTGGAAATATCGCGAAATTTAAGATCTCGAAACGAAATTTCAGATGCTCCATAATGCTATCGGTGCGCGCGTGTATGGAGGGGTGTGTGTTCGGAGGAGCAGCATTTTGAATATTTTCTAATTTTTCAACAAGAGAAAAAGAAAAGAAATAGAACGGGGTGGGGGGGGGGGATAGAGTTAACTGATCAATAATCTGTAGCTAGTGAATATTTTAAATTCAGGTTCCTACAGAATTGGGCCCCGCATTTGCTAAAGCTGGCTCTGTGCAGTCTCCGCTGCACGCACTATTTTGATTACTTTAGTGTCTGTTGCATTTAATAAGAGCTTCAATTGAAAACATGGAAATTTCTTAAAACTTTTGAGAATTTACTTCTGAGAATTTTGCGAGGCCCTATCCGCGCGAGGCCGTCGGCAGTCGCCGACGTCGCCGACGCCTAGCGCCGCCACTGTATATCAGTTACAAGCAAGTGCAACTTTAATTATTTCACTTTAAAGGTTGCATGTTTGTTTTTGTTTCGAAAACTATGTAACCACATTTACGGGTTTCTAATTACCTTTATGCGATTCAACTTGGCAAAATAAACTGGCATTAAAAATAAATACAAATAAAAGCAATGTTTGAGATCTTGATAGATGGAAATGAATTCGATTTTCTCAAATTAGCTTGTTTACCAAATCTACGTTAGTTATCGATTTGTTTTAGAAGTAATATACCCTATACCGTTATTACTTTCACAAGTCATAATTCTTGCTCCTTGAATAAACTTTTGAAGTTTTGCATCACAGTGCTTGTATACCATTCATTATTATATGCAACCACTCATAAATACCAAAACTTTTGAGGAGGATGAGATATTTTCCCCTGTTGGCTGTCATACTTTCTTCTTTTATCTATCTCCGTACATTTTTCACTGTTGAAATTTTAAAGAATCAGCAAGCATAGCCTTTATTTTTAGTGATCCTATGCATCAGCCCATAAAAGTTATATTTCCGACAACTTAGAACTTCATTAATCATTCCTCAAAAACAAATGAAATGTTACAAGAAAATATCCACAACTCACAACTCGCTGCGGTTTCCAGAGACTGCAGTTATATAAATAAATTGATTTTAACAGTAAGTTTCAGTCTTGATATTATGGAAAACAACTTAACAGAAAATAATCGACATTCCCATTGCGGTAGAAAAAAAAAAATCTGAACAAATTAATTTGAAACAAGGTGTTAACCTCCAAAAAGTTGCTCCTAAAATTTTGAATATACCGCCCACTGGCAATCAGTTAAGGTTCCAAATTTGTATTTACATGTGTGTGTGTGCGTAAGATTTAAAAAAAAAAGTAAATAAAAACTGCTCCTCCATTTCGGGCCCAGTTAGTTAAACACACAAGTTGCTCAACTGCTCCGTATTTTAAGGAGTTGCTCCGCAAAAATGTTGAAACTCCGCTGCTCCACAAAAAAGTTCTTTTGCTCCGCATTTCCCGCCCGAAAGTTTTCAAGCTTAAATTTTACTGTTTTATCATAATAAACATGTAAATATGGGAAATTAAAGATGTTTATACTCAAAGATTGAAATAGTGTTTAAAGCTGTTTTATTAACTTAAAAGTAATTATTTTTGTACTCGTCCTTAAAATGATTCATGAAAGCTATAAAACAGTTTTAGGTAAGTGGTTTTAGTTATTTTTATTGATTTTAATACAAAATACCCAATTGCTCCGAAAAATTTTAAATCGCTCCTTCAAATCACCACAGATGCTCCTCAAATTGTTTCTCTAAAGTTGGCATCCATGAAAAAATAATTTCTTCTTCTCTATTAAGAAAAAAGAAGTCCATCTGTCTAATCTTTCTAAAACACAAAGTTAATGAACTGAAATGCAATAATGGTTAAGTAAACACGTAAAATTGACAATAAAATTACAACATTATAGATCAACAAAAAATTGCGCGAAACCTTTAGGTTTACCACCCACGCCTGGAATAGGATCTAAAGAAACGATTCTCACTTTGTAGTGGACCAGCAAGTTGTTGGAACGTAAGGTATATGGGTAATGTCTTTTGAGCAATGTGCACTTGGCCGTTTTGGGTGTTTCAACCGCATCAATGAGTACTTCTTCTAATGGATGTTGATCGGTTAAAATTGGTTCGTTCGCTTATACCTGCGTTCAATTAGAAGATGGTCATGTGCTATACGGTATTTTCTTTTTCTTCTTCTGGGAAATTCAGGAGCAAGAATACGATCTTTTACAACTGAGTACTTTCTTTATAGAGCAAAGAAACAAGAGGGAGACTTAAGATCCATTCATCAAGTATTTAAGAAACAGTTATCGGATTCTGAGGCTAGAACTTTAGTACCATCGTCAAGCAAAATGTGGCTGAAGAGAGATCTATACACTTAAGCGCTTCGCATTTTTTTTCTCCGCTAAAAGAACGAACGAAGAAGTCAATTTTCAAACACTGATTTGAACTTTAGAAATGGCTATCGTTTCGTTTTAGAGATAATCGCTCGAAAAAGCTTTCTTAATGGTCAGTAATTGTAAAAAAGCTTACACTAAAAGCTGCAATCTTGAAGATATTCTGTATCATTTTGTGAATCGCTTCTTCTAGTGTTGTTTAAAACCTCTAAACATACAGATTTTTTTTTTTTTTTTTCAAATCGGTTATTTGGGAAATATTTTACGTTTCTAAATAAAAGTTATCCAAAATAAATGTAAAAACTATTTCCAGTGCACACAATTTTCAGGCCAATAATGCGCACTGCATGTGAATCAGTAGCTTAAAACCGAAAACTAATCCATTTTTCTTTAGGGGGGGGGGGGGTGTGGAGAGAAATCTACATGGTTCCTTACTTTTAATTTTTATTTATTTTCACCCAATAAACAAAACGTTTTTGTGCTTTTTATGCCAACCCAGTAAACAAGAAAAAAATATTTTATTATAGTTTAACACGGATTCAACGATTGCCAAGGGACTGGGGAAAATTATCGTTAAATCAAGGGTATCTCTAACTCGAGGAGCATATACATTCAATACAGTCAATCTGTACCAGATAAATTTATCAATAAATTGAGGAAATCGTTAAATCGGGTATCGCTAAATCGAAACTACACTGTATGTGAAAATTGTTGCAGGCAAATGTTTCGGGGTTAAAAGTCCCCTTTTGTCCATGCATAAAACTTAAAACTTCGCTATGTAGTTAATCCGAATTCGTAATGTCAATGGTAACAGATATGCATTGTATATTGGGGGTGCATCTCACTCATATCTCTACCATAGAATGGTTCACATCCCTATAACTTTTCTGCTTTGATAAACGGACGCCTTGTAATCCGAAAACACGTGTCTGCAACTTAGTTTTCAAATTGTGCTTTAACAACGCTGTTGTTTTTTTAATTTCTCTTCAAGAAAATGTTACAAAGAAAGAGAGATTTAATGTAGCCGCGTTAATAAGCTCAATATGCTAGGCTGTTAACAATTTTTAGGAATTATTTCACATTACAAGAAACTGAAAGGAGGATCAAAATTTGTACTTGAATTATTGTTGAAATGCAGAGATAAAATAACGTCTTCTTGTTGGTAAATTTACAGTATAACTTCGATTTTACGATACCCGATTTAACGATTTCCTCAGTTTAATGATGCATTTCACTGGTCCGAATTCGACTGCGTTGTATGTCTATAATCCTCGATTTAACGATATCCTTGATTTAACGATATTTGTTTTTTAGTTCCTTGATAATCGTTAAATCTGGGTTGCACTGTATTTGTACTCGATAACTTTTTTTTCTTCTGGCGAACGTATTTTCATATCTATTAAGTTGATTAGCATGTTGAATCCAGGTGGGAGTTGACCAATAAATATTTGTACACTAAAAAATTTAAATTAAAATTGAGTAAAGTTTAATGGTTACCAAATACACGTTTATGTGTTTCGTATATTTTATTTATTATGATTAAGGACTTTAAATGATTGGTTTCGTGCTGAATGTAAAATCTACAGTGTTACAAGCAATTTGCGTTTAAACACTTTTTAAAATTTTTGATTTACTTATGAGCACAACAGTATTGCTTATTTTTTAAACATTTTCGTGTTTTCTGTTGTGATTTTTTAAGCTAAAAACACAAGCTATAAAAACTTATTTTAGACAATAGGAATATAGGGCATATATGTAGGTAAATGTGAGGCAAAGTAAAACAGTTAAGAGATGACTGAGCTTTTTCAAAATGAATAAATTGGAAACTTGATTTAAAAATTGCAGTGCATAGAGGAAGAACATTGTATTTTATAATAACACTTGCATTGAAAGATTATTTTATTTTTTACTGTAAAATTGTTCCTCAAAAAATATAAAAAAGTAGATATTTTTCACTTTTTTTTATGGGCTAAGTGAAAAATGAAATATTTTTTTGAAATATTTTCCATTGTTAAAAATATTTTTTAACAAAAATTTATGAGCAAATAAAAGGATAATTGAATAAATGAAAAGATAATGAAACAATAAACTAAAGAATAAAAAAATTATTTAATTAATACACGAGAAAAGATAAATGAGTAAATAAAATAGTGAATGAATGAGAAAATAAGTGAATGAATGAATTAATAAGAGAATTATTAAATTAATGAATGTAAATAAATTCGTTAATCAATGAATAAGTAAGTGATGAGTGAAGTGATTTAGTAAATGATTGAATGAGTAACTGAAGTAATTTCACTTTATCCCATTAACTTTGCCCCGCATGCACTTGACTAATTGAGATAAATATTAAACATACAAATAGGCTAAATATTAACTAAATAAATACTGCACCGAATACTAGAAGGTTCCAATTGATGTTTAAAATGTTAATTACAAGAACTTTATCATTTGATTACATATATCTGGGTCATTTTATAGTGCAATATTTATTTTGTTAATATTAAGTTCATTTGTATTTCAAATATTTTGCTCATGTAGTCGATTACATGCAGGACAAAGTAGATGGAGCAAAGTGCTCGTTTACTAGCTTATTTCGTTTACTCACTCAATCATTTACAAAAACACTTACGTATACATTTATTAATTCATTCATTTGCATTCCTTCATTTAGTAATCACCTATTTATTCATTCATTCACTTATTTTCTGATCCATTCACACTTTAACTCACTCATTTTTCTTCACGCATTAATTAATTAATTAATTAAATAAATTATTCGTTTATTGTTTCATTTTCTTTTCATTTATTCATTAAAAATTTTATTTACAGATTCATTTGATCAAAAATACTTTTCATAATTAAATAGAAAGTATTTCATTAGAAAAATATTTCAATTTTTTACTTTGCTCCTTGAAAAAAAAAGCTAATATTTTCCACTTTTTATTGAAGGCTGAAATTTTACTGCCAAAAATAAAAAATAATGTTTCAATCAAAGTTTTACTATATAAAATGCTATTTTATTTCTTTGTACTGTAATTTTTAAATCAAATTTCCAATTTGTTCATTTTGAAAAGCTCAGTCATCTTAGCCATTTCACGTTTCGACACCTTCCCCTACTTAAAATTGTAAAAAATATTCAAAATACAAATTAGCCTAATATTTACTAAATAAATACTGTGCCGAATATTAGAAGGTCTCAACGAATATTTGAAACATTACTAACAAGAACTTTTTCGTTTTATAATAACAAAAATCATTTAAAACTTACATTAAAATATTACAATATGAGTACGATTTTTAAAAATTGTCTGTTTTATCACATGCTTTAATCTTCGGTAGCATTTTTTTCCTGACTGGAATAGATTACATGTACTACATAGTTAAAATATTACCAGATAGGTTGCGCTAAAAGCAGAGTAAATATTTCACCGTTTCAGTTTGTCCCACATTCCCCCAACGTGTTTCAAAGGTACTTCGAGCTTTTTTTTTTTCACAAAATCTAGGAGGCAAATCAGCAATAAATATTTGTATGACTTCATTGCTTTGCAGTAAAAGCTCTTCACGATGTACGGTTTCAATTTATAAACTTCTGTTTTATAATGTTGGATCTTTAACCGCATCAAACTACTTCTGAAAGAAATGCTCCGCATGGTAAGGTTATTAAAATTGAATTAGTGAGCTTCAGTGGCGTAGCGAAGGGGGGTTTTGGGGGTGAAAACACCTCCCAGAGCCATTGGTTTTAACATAAATGTAAGTTCTAATACAGTAGTTTATGCATATAAAAGGGTTGTTTTGATTTTGGAAAAAAAAAAAAAACCTTCAGAAGATATATTTGATCAAAAAAAAAAAACCCTTCAGAAGGAATTTTTGATCAAAAACCCCCTTCAGAAGATATTTTTCATCAAAACACATCCTCCAGAAGGTATTTCTGGCTGCGCTAGGGGTGAGCTTAACGTTATTCAGAGCTCAAACGGTATGATAAGAAGCTGAAATTCGGCCCTTCTTTCATTGTAAGTTACATGTCGTAGTTACATGTAAGTTACATGTAGTGTAGTTACTTTCATTGTAGACTTTCATTGTAAAAGTTTCATTGAAAGCTAAAATTTTTTGATCGAGCACGAAATTGCTTATCCAGTCCAGGGGTACCCCGATTGGATATTACGGGAGGTCCCTGTGTCATTCGAAAATTTTCCTTATTCCACAAATTTTGTGTGATGATACGCAAAATTATCATCATTCGACAATATTTGGAGTTTTTCGGTAAAATTTTCATTTTTCGGCAAAAATTTCCCGCTCGGCGAAGTTTGAAGTTGCATTCGAGTTCTATTCGTCGAATTGAGAATTTCCGCCCTCTCTTCTTTAAGTTAGGGGTTCATTCAACCATTCATTTATGCTTCATAAATGCACTGTGAAAATGGATAAGGATATTTCATTCAGTACGCGTACAGGGGCTCAACTACTGCACTTCATGGGATTCTATAATTTATGCATCTTCTATGTAGAAGAGAAAAGTAGTATTTGTTGCTATTTTCTATTTTCTTTAAGTGGCTTCTACAAATAACTAAAGTGTAACATAGTATAAAAATGACTAAAGCGTAATCTGTCAACCAGAGTAATATAACAAGAATAAAAATAATCAAGCACTTCTTTTCGAAGTTAAATTTATTTTGTTATTGTTGCTAAGTTTGATGGAAGTTTTCTTTTGAAGCAATAAAAGCACTTGAAGGTCTTTCTGTTTAAAAAACTTTCATTGTTCCGTGAAAATGAGTTGACCCTTTTTATGTGTAACAAGATCAAAACTATGAAAGATATACTCCTCCAGAAAAAAAAAATAAAATTACTTTCAGACAAAAGCAGAGGCAACTCGTTGAGCAAACCACCGGGATCCTCCCCCTGGTTACATCCTCTTTGTGCTTTCCTCAAAGCGGTGAAAGATGATGAATCATGTTACGCCATAAGTTCACAAGTACCCGCGATATCCCTCGAAAATTTCAGAGCAAATGTGATTGACGTCAGCTATAAAACGACTTGAGTCTAGAGAAGATTCATACATTGCATTCTCAACAACGGAGGATGTCGATTTTAAAGCGTGTGAAAAATTTTATTCGGCCTGAAAAACGAGGATTGACATGTTTTCGCCCATCTCCTATCTCGCGTTAAAATATTGACAACAAATTAGGGAGCTCCTTTAGAGAGGGTTTTGTGTTTTGAGTTTAAAAAGAAAGGAATTTCGAGCTCCGTTTCAAAATAAGAATGATACATAGTTCTGTTCTCCCCGCTTGAAGATATGGAGAGAGGCAAAGGTTTTGTAACCACTTGAGGGTTGAAAGATCTGTAATAGCACTTTTAAAGCCCTTAACGATCAGTTGTTGAGAAATGATGTGTCGGCGTGTGTAAAATAATATTTTCTTCTATATTCACTCGAAAAGAGGGAGTTTTTAAAGATTTGAAAGAATCGTGTGTGATAGGAACGAATTACAATCAGTACTGATAAAAGGCTTTCTTGTAAAACTTGGCTTTGTTGAAAATCATCGAAAAATAGTTTTGCGAAGTCAGATGTAAATGACGGGAGGCGTTAAAAATAGCATGAATAAGAGCTCAGAAAGTTGCGTTTATATAGTTAGTGTTATTCAAAATCATTGAAATGTAATTTTCAGGATGATAACATATATACACTAACTTCGATTTAACGATACCCGATTTAACGATTTCCTGAATTTAATGATACATTTCATTGGTGCGGATTTGACTGCATTGAATGTTCCTCAATTTAACAATATCATTGATTTAACGATAACTTCTTCCAGTTCTTTGACAATCGCTAAATCGAGGTTATGCTGTAATAAGATGAAGCAATAGTAGTTCCGATTGAAGTAGAGTTAGTTGCTAAATAATTAGTTGCTCTTATTGATTTTGGAGGCAATCAATATTACAGTATAATTTCGATTTAACGATACCCGATTTAACGATTTCCTGAATTTAATGATATATTTCACTGGTCCGGATTTGACTGCATTGAATATCGATAATCCTCGGTTTAACGATATTTTTTCAGTTCCTTGACAATCGTTAAATCCTGGTTGCACTGTATTATGGAATGACTTATGTAATGAGTTTCTAGGAGCTGTTCTTAAAGAGTTTGTTGCTATTCCAAATTATTGACTAATAATATTACGAAGAAATCTTTGCCTGATAAGAATAGTTTAATTCCTATAATATACGCAATTCGGGAATTGCTCTCACAGATCTTGATCCACTTAAAAATTATCGTGAAATAGTTTTGAGAATGAAACTTCAATGAACTTCACGTGTTTGAAGCTATTCTTAGAGAATATGATGGTGTTATTTAAAATCATTGACTAATCACTTACGAAGGAAGTCTGTGTCTGATAAGACTGCTTTAAATAGTCCCAAACAGAATTCAGAGCAGCCAAAATCCACTGACTGATTCTAATACCCTTTAAAAGCAATAAACTTTTTAATTAGAAAATTTCATGCAATCGAAACGAATCACAAATACAGTGATAGATATTGATTTATGAAAACACTTGTTTTTTTTGAGAAAAAGCCTTTTTAATACTCATTAAAGTTAGGGAAATGACATACATAATAAACGCTGTGTATGAAAATGATTTTCAGAAATGAAACTTCTGATCAAAAGTTGATAATTTCGTAAAATACATATTTTTGAAAATTGATTCTTGAAACATCCCATTTTGTTGGCTGCTCTAAAAGCTGTCACAAAGTATACGTTAAGCGTCATACGTAGAAAATACAAACGGCTTTATGTATTGAAGGCAAAACTTTTCCATCACACTTTTCACGATGGGTAAAGTTGTTTTCTAAAAAGATGACAGAGCCAACAATTGATGCCTAAAATGCAAAATATTTTGTTTCGGAAAGAGTAGATTCATTAAACAGTTGATGTCCAGTGCAACAGTAGAAAAGATCATACTGCCTTTATGACAAATATTTTGACAAAAAAAAAAAAAGGAACACCGGGAACTTCATTCAATTTTACTTAAAAACCTATCACAATTCAAAAGATGTTTAAGTGGAACGTGGATCAATCATTTTTGTGTATTTTTTAGAAAAGCGAGCCAAATTTTACATTGTTCACGGAGCTAATGATGATAAAAATGAAATACTCTCCAAAGCAAAATTCCTGATCAATATATATTTTAGTTCTTTTTGGGGATAATCCAGCCTCCATTGTGAATTAAGAGAAACACGTAAGGTGATTAATAGTTGAATCCTGAAGATTGTGTTAAAATGCATACCATGCGGAAAAAATAATAATTCATTAAAAAAAAAAGCCAATCTCAGTTTCTATAATTTTTTTAATTGTAATGTTGTCCTTATCTGTTCGACTGTTTCGCTCTTCAGTTTTAAAAATTATAATTAATTTTGCAACGCATATATAGAGTTCGTAAAACGTGCATACGCTTCTCTTTAACTTCGTGCCATTGAATCAGAAGCTTGACCCTGTATGAAAATGTTTCTTCGAGTGCTTGTAATACAGAGCTTCCCAAACCTATAGTTACCCAGTTATCCTGATGAGAGTAACCTATTCCATCAATTCAGTAGTATGATCTTTCAGATCTTCAAACTAGTAATTCAAGACTTTACAAGCCAACGACTACACAGCACAGACCTCAGCAAAGATTAAATGCACTGTGCACGCTTATTAATGACCTCAGAGTGCAATTTCTTTACGTTCCCCATCCTGATCAGAACCCCAGTCAAGAGTCTATTATTTTCATGTCCGTTCCCAAAATCACAATCACGTTTAAACATCAACTCCTCCCGAAACTGACGTATTTTCATTTCTATCCTCCCCACAATTTGAAACCACTCTGGTTCACCCCCACTGCCTCCTTCCCCCACGCGGAGATGTGTATTTGTTGCACAATCCCCATTTTTTTCAGACTCGAAGTTATCGGTATTTGGATCCACCTTAAAGAAAGCTATCATTAAGGCGGGCATGCGCAGAATGGCCATAAGAAGCCATTTATACATTCACTACGATAGGCTATAATTGGTAGGTTTAATAGCAAAGTGCTCGAAACTGTTGGCGTTAAGAGGAGACTGGCTGGGCCCTTTTGACTTACATAGAAGGATGTATATAAAATCATTACACCCTGAATTCTATGCTCAACAGTACCCATTATTGGCTGTCAGAAGAAATCGGTATGTTAATGGTGTATCGGTTTCCCCCGAAAAAATACGCCCACGGGCCCCGAAATCATGACATGAAATTCCACTCGTGTTTACACGGATTTCGTCCCCCACAGTTTTTTTTTTCTGTACATTCACAAGTTTCTTTAAAGAGGAGGATGAATGCATATTTAAAACAACAACAATGTTATAAAGTGAGTAAAACATAAATAATGTGTTTTTTTTTTTTTTTTTTTGTCAGTCACGAGATTCTTTTTACGCTAAAATGCCGTTTTTTTAATGTGCGGTTATTTGGTTTTGTGAAGATACGAAAAGACTCGATGGGTATACTGCGCCTATTGAAGTAAACTTATCATGGGAATAAACAGTTTTTAATTCTGTGCCTCATAGCAAGACCAACGTAAGTCACATACTCGCTACTTTACGCGAGAGGGGAAAAACGTTCGCTTGGTACACTCAAATGATTGTCTTTTGACACTGGTAAATTATTACAAAAGATTTTTGTTTTTGTTTTTTTAGAATTACGTTCATATATTCGATACGGAACAGGACTGTACCACATACAATCCACTAATAAACGGAAAATCGAAATTTTTAGACTGAGATAGAGAATCTACACGACCTGTACCACCATATTTCGAGGTTAATTAGTAGTCTAATGTCTATATGATTTCATTGAATCGAAAGGCTTATGTCCTCGAGAGATCTTGAAGATAAAAATCATGCTCTTTAATGGTATCGTGATATTTACACTAAGAGTCGTTCGGTTTTTCTTTTCCTCTCTCTTTCTTTTTATGTAGAAATAAGTATGCAAATTAACGATAGTTTGACACAATATTCACTGCTATTGCAGAAGATCTCAGGGTGGTGAAAGTATCTCCCTGGTGAATAGTAGGAGAATGTGCAGTAAAGTGAAATTGCGAGGCGAAGTGAAATTGTTAAATATTTTCAGTTTGTAGCGCCACCTATCTAGCAATATTTTAACTATGTTCCTAAACATGTAGTTGATTCAAAATAGGAATAGCACTAAAGATAAAGATATGCAAGTCATTTTCTTAATTAGATGAACATATTGTATTTTTTTGTGGTTGATCAAAAATAAATATTATTATGAAATGTTAGCAATTAGCACAATATGAAAGAAATGAGCAAATGATGCAATTAGCATTTTAAATATTAATTGAGATGTTCTGATATTCAGTGCAGCACTTATTTAGCTATATTAGGCATGTTTAGATTTTAAGAGCTTGAAACTGTTTGTCAAGTGCAAGCGTAGCAAAGTGAATAACTCATTTCATTTACTCATTCATTCAATCACTTACGTATTCATATTCATTAATCATTTACATTCCACATCATTCACTAACTCACTTACTTTCTTATTCATTCACGGTTTTATTCACTTATTGAGCTTTTCTGGCACATTAATTTCTTTATTCCTTTAATGTTTCATTATTTATTTATTCCTTTGCTTATTTATTCATTTGAAGAAAACTATTTTTAATAACCCAATAGAAATTGTTTCACTAGAAAAACATTTTATTTTTTGTAAAAAAAGAAAAAAAGAGAAACTTTTACACTCTTCTTTGAAGGGACAAATTTACTGGAAAAAAAGAAAAAAATAATAAAGAATTTTTATTATAAAATACATTGTGTACGCAAATGTTCGAAGCAATTTTTCAAAAGCCACAAAGCTTCATCATGTATATCGAATGATCTGATATGATCGTGAATTTTTAAAATTATTTTATTAATAACTATTTCATATTACATCGGTGATGGATGCATAAGTTAAACTTACTTTTAATTCTTAGAAACTGGAAAAGGGGGATGGGGGCAGAGCCCAACAATACCCCAAAATTACCTCTTGAATCCAAGCATAACCACTCAAGCTTTCCCCTTTCACCCATTAGTATTTGGAGATAACACTGCGCGGCAAAAAACACCTTCAATTCTGCTGTAATTATTGCAAATTCTTGCGTAAAATGACCCCCTGAATCCAAATATGACCACCATTTACCCCAATTACGACCTACCTTTCGGAAATTTCACCCCCCCCCCCCTTTTTTTTCAGTTTTCTAGTACATTTATAGCTATTATTTTTATTACTTCCTTTTATAAAAAAGGAAGTACTGTATTCACGAAAAAAATTTCACTCAGAAATCGACCTTAATTTCCATTTTACTCACCACCGAATGAATATTGAGTTTTTGTTTCGACTCGACCAAACGTGGATAAGTACCTAAGAACGTATAGACACGCGAAATATCCATAATGACGATTCGCGAGTTAATTACAACGAATTTTTCGTGACGTCTGTATGTAGGTACGTATGTAAGTGCGTATGTGCGTATGTATGTCGCATAACTCAGGAACGGTATGTCCTAGAAAGTTGAAATTTGGTACGTAGACTCCTAGTGGGGTCTAGTTGTGCACATCCCCTTTTAGTTGCATTCGGGTGTTTCTAAGTAGATCTTTTGCCCCTTTTTGGGGGGAAATCATTGTTAATTTCGATGTAAACTGAAGTGGTGTTATAACTTGGCGGACACTTGGTGATATATCGCCAGTCTTTTGGTCGCTAAGTTTTGTCACCAACTTGGCGACAAATTTTTCAATTTTTTTTTTATTTTTTTTTAAATCTGGTTTCAATTTGGCCACTGTTGGTGATATTTAGAGAGTTGATTATTGAATCACATTAAAATTGCCAGTAATGGGGAAATGAAATTAAGCTAGAGTAAAAGGAAGTCATGTGATTCACACATCAGCACGTTTGGAGGGAACATGAGCATTATATTAGCCATTAGCACTCTTCTAAGGAGCTAGAGAGGTGCAAAATTCAAAAGCATTAACATTTCGATCTAGTTGAGACACTCATGGGGGTATTCTCCCCTGAAATATTTTAATACTTTGCCGAAATATCTTCACAACCATAATTGTATAAGGTATTGATAAAATGCAAGTGATTACGAACTGTATCATTTACCCACAGAACTATACAGCAAACAAATACAAAAAAACATTCAATTTTATGAGCAAACAAATGCGACATCGATGCTTGCATTTATACCGAACATTCCTTACATTGACTAAACAAATTAGTGGTGCCACTTAAAGACCGTTTCATAACCAATAATAATTTGTCCTTTCTTACAAAAAAAAAATGAACTAAACAAAGGTAAATTGATTGTTTAAATAAATGTCCCTCTTGCATTAACATTAAAATATAGAAACCTGAACAATGCTTTGAACGTAAGGGCCCAAAATTGGAAGCGTGCAACACAAGTGCTACTGTCCGAATGTGTCTCCAAATCACTCAAGATTATGTCTCAGTGGCATGGTATTGAATCTGCTTAAGCAATAAAATTGAATAAGCACTCAGACAAGAAGAAAAATTATCCTTCTCTTAATAGGCAAGGAGATCTAATTTCCTCTGAATCATTTTGAAAGAAAATGAATAGGCGGAATGTCATGTTTTCCAACAGCGCCCAGCTTTCAAATAAAACAATCACACAATCATATCCAAGCGCACGACCGATAAATAACGGATGGTTTATGAAGCGGCGTAGCATTAAGGAAATATGCTGGAATCGTGCCTCAATTTATTTCTTCAATCCTTTAAAAGAAAAATAACGCGTTTCATGCCAAGCGATCATGATAATATAGGCTTTCTCATTAATCGCCTAACGCCTGAAAGTGCTTGAGATTTATATTTTTGTCTGCGCAACCTTATGACCTTTAATGTTCTTGTATTATCTATGGTATTTTCCTTACCTCGTCTAAATTCTCTGCAAGACATCTCATTCCTTTTCATGGATTCATTTGTTCATAAATGATAGCACGAAGAGTTAGAACTGCATTTGTCCTCATTTGGGGTAATCAAGATGGAGTAGCTTCAATTAGCCCTTCAAAACATCTTTCTTTGCAGTAGCTAGTCTCATAACGTTCAGTGGATTTAAAATATGTGTTTACATCGGAGCATAGCTGGACTTGAACAGCTACGTCACATCTGATTGTATAATTGTGACAGATATGCAGAAATTTGTTGATAGACTTTCATCACTGGAAAGGAATGCTTAAGATATTGCGCAGTCGTGAACTTAGAATAGCAGAGCGGAAGACAAACTTTATGGGGGAAGAAATTATAAAAATATTAGATTATGGAGTAAAAAAAATTGAAATTATTCTGATCTTTCGTTGTTCGCTTTATATCTAAAGTTGTTCTGTTTACATGACTAGAACCCAGCAGTTTTAAATTATAAAGCAAGTTTTGGACATCTAAGTAATTAACAGATACAGTCTGATTATTTCCCTGTTAGTAAATCTCTGATTGAACCCCATGTTTGGCATTTTTACTACAAATTTAACCAACCATCCCTCAGTTTAACTATTTGACAATAAAACAAAGGCTTCTGAAGTATACAAGCATTTTGAACTAGTAACCTAGAAATTGAAAAAACTTACATTTAGATGTATTTTAAATTATTCTATATATGAAATCAAAGATGTTAAAATATAAAAGTTTTTTCAACTGTTTTACAAGAAATCAATTGCGCAAATTATTTTTTTTTAATGTAAATTCAAGCACAAAATTGTATTTATTTATTTATCTTTTTATCTGCCATCTTCATCACTTTCGGTGTTAAAAAAATAATAAAAAAATGCGTGCTATTTTTATCTAGTGTGTGAGGAATTATGTAGTACATCTGATCTCTGCTATCTTAGCTTGTTTCTTAAAAAACTATAGCTACTCTGAGCAAATAAAATAAAACAATTCCGAAACACAGCAGAAAAATAAGTAAATAAATATATAAACTACTAGGAAAAAATTTAATTGGTATGTGCACTTTTCTTCACCACTTCACCTTTTAGCTTGAACCTTTAGCACTCCACAAGCTCAAGTGTATTGGCCGTTGATATAAACAAGCTCATGAACTACAAGTTATCGCCCAATAGAAGAAGCTTAGGCAGAACTGTAAGCAAAAACCAGAGTGCATTACGGCAAGCAGACAATACGACTGTAGTATCAATATCGCAACATACTGCCCCGAATAATAGAATATCCCGCGTATTAGAATATTTTTTCATGGCAAATTGGCTGCTCCATTAAATGGGCTCGACTGGACAGTGTTTACAGCTTTTCTTGCTATTTAGCAAGTATTATATCAACTCGCTCTCTCTGTAAGGTTTCAGTTTTTTAACAAATATTTCATCTACTTTCTGTGTTGTGGGATTTGTTTAACATTGACATCATCTTTTCTCTGGATACCGCAAAGGACAGGTGGCATTTTTTTAAAGAAATCTGCTTGTCTATTGATTTTTGAAACTCCCAATCTTTATAGTATTACATGAAATCAAAATCATCGAGTTATTTGTTTTTTATTCGATAAAAATTGAATACCACTTGCTTTTGAATTTCAAATCGAATGCATTAGGCTTTAAAGGATTAAACAAGTAAAGAAAAATAACCGCTAGTTTTGACCCAATAAGTATTATGCCAGTTCATGCTTTGTAAGAACTATTTTATTACTTTATCCCCCAATAATAATTGATGAAATATTTTTTTCTGTTTCTTGTGAAGGACAAATCACTTATTTAGCTCATTTAAAATACTTCCTCAAAATATTTTACGAGGTAAGATATCAATCTTCTCCGAGAAACAACTTTTATTTTATAGCCACCTAATTTGGCGATTTCCACAAACCACTATTTTTTCAGTAAGTTTTTTTTTCTTTTTTGTAAAATTGCATATTGCATGCATAAACCGCAAAAAATGTATATCTGCTTCTCTTGCTCATCGGACAAAAAATTTTTTAATAGTTAAATTAAAATCTTATTCTACACCAGTTCTTCCTCATTTCTGTATAACGTAATCTGAAGACTTTCATCATTTATTTTGTTTATAGAGTGGAATTTCGTTTCCACTTTTGAACCATATTCCACCTAAAGTCCCCGCCTGTGGGAGGAAAAAGACACATTATCTATATATTTTACTTCACCATTCCCTAACTTTTTAACATATAGTGTAAATCGATAGCTGAGTGTCCCACATGTCTGCACAGCCGCAAAAATAAAAAAATAAAAATAAAAATAAAAATCATTTTCCTCCTTATTTTAACTTTAAAGCTGAATAGAGAGATATTATAATTGTTACGTAATTCAACCAGTTTTGGGAAATGCTTGGAAACTGAAATGCATTTGTGCAAGTACTATAAAAGATGAGACAAGCGATAAATATTTTTTTAAAATTGGAGAAATCCATTGCGTTAAGGCCAAAATTTGTAAAAAAAATTCGTGAACATGTTTTTGAGTTACTAGAAGCTATTTCTTCAGTGCATGAAAATGTAGTTACCCAAAATAAGTTATTTTTGTGCCGAAGTTTATTTTCTTACTCCCTAAAGCTCTGAAACATGTGAATTCAATTTTTTCTTGAAAACCATCTAGTTACCGTAGACTGAAAAAAAAAAGAGCCATATTCCATCAAAAGAAGATGCCATTTTGTTGGCTACGAAACAAGTTGCATAATTTGGAGTTTATTTGCATAGTTTTGGTGTGCTTTGTTGCGTAATCTATGCGAAAATATAGTGCATAAAATAATGCACTGCTGCTTTGTAGTCATTAAATTAACATTATCTTTTGGTGCAATGTGCCCTCACAGTTCTTTAACTGCATTAGATGTCTTCAGTTGGATATTTGTACTTCCTTTGTTCTTACATTCCGAAGGGCTTCTTGTAATTGGAAAATGTATGCATCTATTTTGCTAATTAGCAGACTTAATAAAATCTGTAGTAAACTCACTCTGTAAGATTGCTACAGATTTTTAACCAATATTTCGTCCGCTTTCTGCGCTGGATTTCATTTAAAATTTGCTGTACAAACTTTGCGTGACGACCCTTCACTATTAACTAAAAAAAAAAACTAAAAGTTTAATTTTAAATTGGCAATAATATACTTTGTATTGAAAATAACATTCATATTAATTTTTTTAATCTAATGGTGTGGATTTATAAATATGGCAACATAATCAAACTGATGTTTTACATGTATCTTTAAAAAGAAGAAAAGTCATAGTATAAGCACGTATCTTTAAATTGTTTTTGAGCTGAAATAAAGAAATAAAAAAAGTCACTTAATGTTCAACCTTTTATCTTTTTTTTTTCTGAACTAAGATACTTAAATGTGACTGCTCATTAAATGTGGTTCTTTTTAACAAGATAACGAATCAACGTGGCGTGGGCCACTTAATGACTTGATTGAATGACATTTTAATTTAAAGGCACGTGGCTCAGAGTGTCATCTCTGTCATTTAAGGACATTGGCCTCCTCACTTGCAATTAATTGCCTCCAATCTCCCAATTAATTGCAACTTCCGTTCTCGGGCGAAATATGAAGTTTCCTGTTTCTGTCATCTATGGTGCAAGAAATAAGAATAACATTTATTTCGCTAAGATATATTAGTCTCAATTACTCCAAATTAGGGTTTATGGCAAGTCTTTAAAATGCTAAAGTGAGTATGTTGCCAATTCAAGTGAAATGTTTCGACACTTAAATAATTTTAATGATGCACTTTTTTTTTTCAATGCTTAATGTCCCTAAGAAACATGGCGAGGGGAGGGGGTCGCTTCTTTATTCCAATGCCTCCGATTAAAAAAATAAAAAAAAAATCAGTTAATTAAAAGAAAAAATCATGATTTGTACTGCAAAACATTTTTTTTTTTTTTTCAAAAAATGCCGTCATGAAAAAGGGAACAAATTTAAAACAGAGGCAAAACATAGAAGATAAATTCCAATGGGTATGCCAGTTAAGCTGAACGGTTTCAATAATTGTTAAGCAATATGAATTCTATGTTCTATTATTTTTCTTTTGGCGCTTAATTATAATTAACACAAGTAAATTGTAGACTAATGGCAGTGGCGCTCACAGATGTATTCTTTTGATTGCATGCATTGCCATTATGAAAGAACAGTAAAAAAATAATTATTCAATAAATAATAATCATTTATTAATGAAATAAATTAACTGAGAGCACAAGACTTTATATATTTATTTTTCGCATAAATCAAAAATGAAAACTGTATAGCGAATTCATCAGTTTTGAAGCTTCAAGTTAAAGGAAGGGAAAAAAAATATCATTTTTATCTGTAGTTATAAAATAAAATCATCATGGTTATAAAGTTTTCATTTAGAATCATCAGTCTGCTTCTATATTCTTACAAATAGTCTCAGAACAAAACCTAGGCTTTTTTTTTTTTTTTTTTTTTTTTTTTTTTTTTTTTTTTAATGGGACTTCCTCATGTGCGATGACGACGTAGCTTGAGTTCAGCAGTGAAGACTTTTTAAATGTATATTATGCACGGTACGGCTTAAGTGTTTTTTTGCCTTCTCGAGAAAGATCTCTCGCTTGTGCAATTCATTATAGAAAGAGTGCACGAAATTTTCTAAGTCTTTCAACATGAAGATAAAATTCATATTAGCAAGTATTATTCAAATGGTGAGGAATCATATTTCGATGTTAAAGTCTCCGCCCGGTAATAAAACATAAGTTCACTTTTGACCATGTGTGTTAAAAAAAAAAAAAAAAAAAATGGGGGAAAATAACCAATATCCTCAAGAACATACAATAAGAAACAAATGATTAGTTGAGTCCTGAGACCAAGAGGGTGTTTAATGATCGCATGGGTTTTGAAGGGTAAGGAAAAAAGAAAACAAGTTATATTTTTTTTTCATTTATCAGAACTGAAATTATTTCCTTTGTTTAAATTTTTTTTTGCGTGCAAAATACAAACGATTTTTATCAATCGAAAAAAGTAATCAAGAGAAATGAGGAGGAGAGGAGGGGATCCGAACCCCCTGGGCCCCTTCCTTGTGTGCGCCACTGACTATTGGACAATAGCATAAGGAAAAAAATGCTGTGTCCATTATATGTATTTTAATGTATTTTTATTTATTAAAGCATTTTATTTATATTTTATCTTTATTTTTATTTACTTGCTAATATTTTCCATTAAATAGAGAGCCGTTTATTATAATGGATATTATTTCAATTTATTTTAAGGGTTATCTTTCCAAAATATTAGCTTTTCTTTCTGAAAAAAAATAGTGTATGGTTTTAAAACTGGGTGAATACGTCCTACTTTAAAAAGAAAGAAAGAAATTCACGTACGCAAACACACACAAGCGATATGTTCTTTTGTTTTTGAATTAAATCATAAAAGTTAAAGAATATTTAAATTTAAATCCTTGGCATGAGTAAACGCATCTTTTCCCCGTTGAAAATATAATTAAAGCATCAATACAATTAAATACCACTGGAGGGAAGAAGTACTTTTTAATATATATATATATATATATATATATATATATATATATATATATATATATATATATATATATATATATATATAGGGGTAAGTGGTGTACCTCGGACATATGTGTACCTTGGACCTAGGCTGATTATAGCTCTGCTTATTAAAATATTTGAATAGCAACATGTGCAGTTAAAGTATTTGCCACTAGACATCTCATTGCATAGCTTTCTGTTTTGTTGAAAGCTCATCTGATGGAAGTATTATTAAAAAAAGAAATATACCATTCAAAAGTAAGTTTTTCCAGATACTTTTATGTATTTTTTATTATGAAACAAATATTGTTTATTCTGAAATGAAGGTCATGCATTATACAGTCATGTTCTAGCTATAACACCATGTGCTTGAAACAAAGTTAGGCTTAACTGTAACACGATGGTCAGCTATTTTGTTTTTTATTACCATGTAGTGTACCTCGAACCCAATACAAGTGGTGCACCTTGGACTGGTCCAAGGTACACACTTCTGCATAGTTATTGCGACTCCTAAAATTTCATGTTCTCCAGTTTGTTGGAATAGTTGGACGAGCACTCCCACTGGCCTTCATATTATCAAATATAATCAATGATTTTAAGGTCACTGGCTTACATATACTGAAGGAAAATATTTCTTATGATTTTGATTTCCTCCTATCAAATGTCACTGATCTCTCAATGCAAAAGTAACATGAAAATAACACACAAAATGATTTTACTGGTGTGTCAACATCAGAAGCTAGTATTTCTTTGCCAGGCCTTGTCATTCCTGAAGAAAAAAGGTATATCCAAAGGCACTACCGAGAAAACAATTTCATAGGAGGAGACCTAAAAGAAAGTCTTGTATTTTGACCGACACACCCGAGAAAGAGAGTTTTGAAATAGAAAAGTAAAGCAAACTAAGACAGTTAAACCCCCTACCAAGCCAGGTAAAAGAAAACTTTATTATTCCTCAGAGTCTGAACTTGAGAATACCAAAGATTTATATAAGGGTACCGATATTTCAGATCATCATTTTAATGAACTAAAAGATCCACATAACGTCAATATTCAGATTGGTGTTTTTGTATTGGTGAAATTCTCTGGCAAGAAAACTATCAAATATTTTCTTGCAGAGATTATTTCTATTGCTGATGATGGATATGAAGTGTAATATCTGAAAAAAAAAAGATCCAAACTGTTAGAAGTTCACCAGAGAAGATCCTACCCTTCATGAAGTTAACAAAAAGGATATCATATTCAAGCTACCACACCCAATACCAATTGGTGGATCTGAAAGGCAGCTCGAGAAGTTAACATCTGGAATTGACTTATCCTATTACAATCTTATAGTTAGAAATAAGTGTAGCTTAAAAAAAAAATCTTTATTCTGGTTTTCAGAAGCTAGAGTGTCTTGTTATTTTATTAAAAAAGTTAACCGTAATCAGATAATAAGATCTAAATTTCTAATTATCTTTGAAACAAATAAAAAATGTATTTCTAAAATTATGTGTGGTTTACTGATTGATAAATAGTGAAGTTCTTACTGAAAATCATGTTTTCTTTACTTGTTAATCATTCATTGGTCCAAGGTACACCATCCCAAGACCCAAGATACACTACTGGGGGTGTACCTCGGTACTAATTGCATTCTTCTGTTTTTTCTTAAAAATGTAATTGAAATAAGTTGAATAAATTTTTAAGAAATTTATATGTTGTGTAAAAAATCATAAAGTTTTAACTAAAGGTATTTGGATTTGGATCTGGCGAATAATTATTAAATTAAAAATTGAAAAGTGAAAATAGGTCCGAGGTACCCCACCTTCCCCTACACATAAGAAATAGAATGCCTTAAAAATGTAGAAAAAAAAGCTTGAAGGTGAGATGATAACCTTCTGAAAATGATGAATTGCACAGGAATCCACCCAAAACCGGAAAATTAGTAACTGAGATGTAAAATCTTAAAGGACAGAAAGCAGTGCCTAACTTCAAATATTTATAGGAAGTAGTTACTTAGTGACTGTCTATAAATGATGTCACACTTTTTTCAACATTTTTAACTGCCCTCCACCCCTTTATCACAAAATGTCACACTTCACCTTACCTGCTCCCGGCCCTTAAAAACATGTGGCGCTGCTTTTCGAAACATATTCTTTAAAAATACGCGGTGTCCCACTTTTTGATATCCCACCCTTCCCTTTGTTACAAACTCACAATTTCATGAACCACCTCCCCCCTCTCAAAGCGTGAAAACATCTGCAGAAAGCCACTTTAGTACAACTGGCGACTAGAGGTATTAAGTTTACAGAGTTTCAACAGATGATCGAAGTTATCATGAGATTTCTACATTCAAAAACCCTCACTGCATTAGAACGTATCCAGAAAATGCAGCTAGCTCATTCGGTGTCGCGTGCGTATCGTGCCTGCTTGCAATAAAACGAACTATTTTCATCTAGTACACCATTTGTACTAGTTATGTCCAATAAATGCATTCTATTATGTTATTTCTAATCCTAAAATTCTGCTATCATATTCCTTTGACGTAGTTGGCTGTGAGTTATTGTGTGTGCAATCATCACTCTTTGAGGTGTAATATATTTTTATTCAAACAGGTATTTAAAATTTCTAGACTTGATTAAATTTAGTGGGATAATAGAGCTACGTTTTGTGACCTATGCTGCTAAACTAAGCAGTAATTATACAGTTTATTGTTTAAAAAAAAAAAGACATTAGACTGTACTCAAAATTGAAGTCGGGGAACTGAATAACACAATGAAAGTTCTACTAACAACGAATGTTCAACTTTTTAAAATAAATTATTTAAAACCACACAATTACTTGCAATTATCATTTGTGAATGGCATTTCAGAAATTCATGAAGTTTTCATGAAACTCAGATTCATCTGTTCTGCCTTCCAATGCTCTATCAATAAAAAAAAAAACCTTGCTATAGTTCAAAAAAAAAAAAAAAAAAAAAAAAAACATAAGTTTCAAGATTTAGGAGAATTCGACGTCTGACTAGTTTTGAATTGTTAAAAAAAGTAATGCAAATTCCGCTAAATTCAAAATCTTCATTTTTCATATGGTAAGGTTTTGACTTTGGAAACCAAATTAATTTAATTCTAAAAAGTTTTAAAATGCAATCATCAGCTTAGAAGCAGTTGCTGAAGAATATAATTATTTTGGAAAGAATACTTTTTTTCAACATTTGAAACTTTGCCTTTATAATATGTTGATTAAAAACTGTTATTTTATGAAATTGTAAATCAACGGTATTGTAATGAAACTAAATTTCAGTTCAATATTAGCTAATCTTTCTTTAATTTCAGTTGAAATAAACTTCCTTTGAAATTTCAGCTTCCAGAACCTTTATGTTGAAGGTAAGTGATATTGTTTTGTGCATTAATATTTTTAAAGATAATGAGTTTACTTCTTTAAATTTGAAAAAAAAAAATAAAATAAAACCTCGTACAGATTTTTTATTTTGTTTTTGAAATTCAAAATTTGTATTTTTTTCAAAGTTGATATTATCCGTCAGAGATTTCAAATTCCCTTTTTTCATCTGCTGAATTTGTCCTATTGCACCAGTAAAATATTTTCTTGACTGATAAATTCTAACGCTGTCGTGTTTTTAGTATTTATAGTGACTCTCATGGTTCAAATAATGAAATTGAACGTCTAATAAACTAACTTGTTCATAATAAATTCCCGAAAGCTTTATTAACGTCTATGTAAACAAATTACTTGATGGTTTGAGTGATTAATATCAAAACCGTACCCACAGTGTTTCAAAATTTCCAAAATTTAGTAAAGCCCCATTCTGTAAAAGGATTAGAATGATGCTTGAACTATGGGGGGGGGGGGGGCTATAGTCAACCTGGAACGGATTAGATGGACGTAATCGTATTCGATTCATTAGAATTTTGTTTTCGTTCATATGGTTCTTTTCATTGTTTGTTCATGTGATTTAGTGAATTTCTCTCAGTTAGGTTAAGATGATACACTTACTATTTAGCAAAAAAGGAAATGAATGCTTCAAGTCGAATGCTCGTGTTAAAATCTGAAAAAGTTCAGGTCAATTATCTTTTGTCTTTTCATGCAGGAACTAAGACAAAGAAGAATTTGAAGCTTTTTGTTCTTAAGAAAAAGTTTTTGCTAACATAAGATTAACTGCAAAACAATAGATTGAGGAGACAACTATTCCTTAAAGAAAAAAAAATATAGTTAAAAATGTGAATGTGGGTAAGAGCAACAGTACACGAAACATTTAAAAACTTTAATTGATTAGAAAACTTAAAAAGATGATTTGAGAATTAGTAAAAATATCTTTCTGCATGGTCTACTATGCCAGTCTTCACTTCTGAAGGATATGACTGTAGAATGCAGAAGTAACGAAATCAGTGAAATAAATGAAGCAGATACATATTAATAAATCCTTTTTTTTTTTACCCTGCACGAATGAAACAAACTTTTAATACTATATTAACTCCGTACATATTTTTTTTCACCTGGAAAAATGCATCTTGATTAAACGGCTTAACGTTTGAGAAAATCAGGTTAAACGTGGTCACGTTGTGTATGTAAAACAAAGTGTGTGTGCCTTTATGTAACAATAAACTTGAAATTGAAAGATTTTTTAAGCAAGAAATCAGTCTGAAAATCCCTCTTAAAATCCCGCATCAACACAAAGAAATTCGAACGAAACATTGAAGGCATAATATCTTATATCATTGGCGTTCAAACATCCTTCAAAATAGCAGCTATTTCTGTGCGTCGTATTTTAAATTATCTGAGAACTTCTTACAATCCCTAATCCTTTCAAAACGCAGACTATAATTACGACCGATATCAGACCATGCTGAAAATAAATGATACCTGATCTGTTCTAAAAGCAATTAATTACAAATTCATTTTAATATCTGAAAAGCGATCTCCAATCGTATCTGCGGACAAGCACAAACAGAATTACAATTCAAGGCATAGATCATTTATTAAGGTTGGGCTTGAGAGCAGTTATATACATACACGTTATGATGGGGTGGTAACTGGAAGGTGGCGGGAACTTAATCATCGGGTGGGACCGATCTGAGAGCCTATCCTAAGATGACGAAATAGACCTCTAATGATGATTGGTAGATGATCAGGCGTTATCTCGATAGAAATAATTAACACTCGTGGTCACGATCTCAGACGACGGCACAAATCTTCTTAGTACATATTTAAAGCCTTCCGTGGTTTTTGACGATTAGCATTTCAGCTCTTAAGTTAGGAATTTCTTGTCATTGACTAATAGTGATTGCCTTGGATAAGTAGCTGGAACATTCACAATTTCCGGAAAAACTTGGGTAATGATATTTAAGTTACCTGTTTAAGACAAGGAACTGGTATTTTTCGTTAATTTTCTGAGGTCTTCTTTGTAAGAGGGAATATCGCTAAATGGAACTGGGAGGGGTGTGAGATTTATGTGAAGATCTGAAAAAAGAAAAGATAATGAGTTGCGATAAAATTGCATAGGATACATAAACTTAGGTAATGTATTATTAAGTTCTAATGGTTAAATTCTCCGATCTAGATCGTTGGACTTTTAAGAGTAAATGGTGGGTGAGTCACTCTAAGCAATTTCCGCTGTTTGCTCTAAATCATGAATGTTTTGTTCGTTGATAAACAACGTGCACGTGAAAGCATAATTTCAAGTAATTTGAGTTGCATGCTCGGAATTATTTTGCTAAAACTTTTCGAATCAAATTTTCGCTTAATGCATTGATTTTTTTTTCTTTTTTGGTATTTCAAGAAACTGTCCGTTATCGAATATAAGGAATTAACTTGCTATGCATTTTTCCATTTGCCCAAAATTCGGTTCGCCCTGTTCTTTAATTAAAGATTTGCCAAATTAGCACAAAAACGTGGTTCAAGCTTAATTTGTCGTTTTTTAGCACTTTTAGCACTATATACTCGTAATGAAGATTTAATAAGTTTCAAAATTGCGTTTGAAATGTCATTGACATTTTATGTCGTTTCTCAAAGCTCCACCCATAATTGAATGTAATATACGTCTTAAATATGAAATCACAACGACCTGAACTTTTAAACGCTGATTTTACATTACCTTTAAAACTGAACGATTCGATTTTTACACAAATGTTAGTAGGGAGATAAGGCCGGTTCTGCCCCAAGAGGCGGCTCTGCGGCTCATAGCCGCCTCCCACTCCCCCTCTGACCTTGGGGATGACCTTGGGCTGCCCCTCCACTTCCTCCGACTTTGGGGTTGACCTTGGGTTGCGCCTCGAACTTGAAGAAGGTTACGGGGGTTTTTCGCGCGTTTTTAGATATTTTCCCGCGTTTTTGGACTTTGTCGTTTTTCTAGTCATAGAAGACTAGGAGGTTTTTCACTTTTTGAATGGCAACGTCAAAGTTTTGGTTGTTATGACAACCAGAGTTTTTTAGTTTTCAGTTGGCAACACTTGTTGCTATGTTTTAACTTATGCGGTGTTTAACGTTCATGGCGCCATCTATTGAGAGGTTGATTTTTTTATTTCCGGACTTTTGAATATTTCTGCGAATTTAATTATTTTTATTTTTACAGAATGTGGCGGCCGGGAATCGAACACCCAAACTTTGAGTTAGCAAAAACGTATGCTAACCACTATGCTATATTTTTCATTACTCTTTCAGTCTTAATGTGAATCTGTACCATGACAACGAATATTACAATTAAATTAATTTTAAAACCATCAGTTAATTTACTCTTTAGTACTAATCATGGCATATCATTAACTGAATTTCAGCTCATAATTGAAACTATCATCATCATTATTATTATTATTATTTTTCATAATTACAATGTTTTCACTTAAGTAAAGATTTATTTAAATACTACCCATTCGAGATTTTAGATTTATTTCAATGCTTTGTGGACATGAAATATATTTTAAACTTTGATTTTCTTTTTCATGCATTTCAAACTTTATCCTTTTTATTTTTTCTAACTTGTTAAATTTTCTTAACTAATTTCTTTTTTCTTTGTCAAATTTACAAATAATTTTTCTAACTTGTAAAAATTTCGAAGAAATAATTTTCTTAACTAATTTTTTTTTTTAACTTTCATACAACAAAATATTTTTTCTTATTTGTTAAATTTTCTAAGAAATAATAAACTTAAATATTCTTTCATACATTTTGAACTTTAACGTTTTTTTCCTGTCATTTAGCACTTTGATTTTTTTCACTATTTTAGCGTTTTTCAATTATTTTCAGTCTTTAACTATTTTCTTAGCTTTTTAGTCTTTAACTAATTTCAAGCATTTCAGACTTAGATTATTTTTTCGTGATTTCGATTTTTTTAGTATATTTTAGAGTTTGATCATTTTCTCGCTTGTTTTTACTTTATCGTTTTTTTTCCGATATTTTTAAACTTAGAAATTTTTCACAAGTAGTGACTGGAATCGAACCTTCAAATTTTTCGAAACATTATCATGTCTACAATTTTTGCAATCATGTCAAACTTGCAATCAATTTACTCTTAGTAGTAATTAACACTTATCATTAACAAATTTTTACGGATTTTAAAAAATCAACTTAATTAATTTTTTCCAGTAAGCAAATTTCGCACTCAAGTTACATTTCATCACTGCATATACGTTTCAAGAGTTTCATTGAATTTATCACATTCCATTTAATTAACTCTAATAATTACTTTTTCATTAATACTTAACTTAATCATTTTATCATACATTTATTCCAGTTACAAAATTATGCTTAAAAGTTATTTATTTTTCTTAGCACAAGAGATTTTAACATGTTCCTACTAAAATGCTTTTCACTCCAGTTTGAGTTTACTAAAATAGCAACTCATTTACGATTTAGATTCATTTAATCGTCTTTGATTCTTTTTCATTATTATTATTTTACATTATCACATACGTTATTATTTTTATACATTTATCCATTTAATTTTCCAAAATCTACAATCAATTTACTCTTCGTATTAATTACTGCATAACATTAACAAATTTTCATAGAATTTAAAAATCATCTTATGTAATTTTTTCAGTAGATAAATTTCCCACTCAAGTTACATTTCATCACTACATATGCTTTTCAAGAGTTTCATTTAATTTATCGCATTTCATTTAATTAACTCTAATAATTATTTTTTATCATCGTTATTTAAGTTAATCATATTTTCCTTTATTTATTTTTCATGCAAACACTCTTGATGGAATAAAACAAAATTTTCAACTTTCATGAATTAAATCCCCTCTGACTATTTTATTTTACTTTACCATACTTTACTATTTTACTTACTGCGTTTTACTATTTATCATTCATTACAGCTTTTCCAAAATATTACTTTACAACCAACTAATTTCATTAACAGAATTTTCATTACAATTTATAAATTTCACTTTTATTTAATTATTTTTACCTACGCTAAAATAAAACACATCACATAAAAAAGTTAAACATCAATGAAGAACCCGAGAAATGTTAAAATTATAAGTCAAGTATCAAAACTTCATGTCAACAAATTTTAAAAATAGACTTACCGAAAAATAACTTCTACTGAAATTAATTTCAAAACTTGGCATCAATTTACTCTTAGCATTAATAAACACTTATCATTAAGAAATTTTCATGGATTTTAAAAATCAACTTATTTAATTTTTTCCAGTAAGCAAATTTCGCACTCAAGTAACATTTCATCACTTTATATGCTTTTCAAGAGTTTCATTTAATTTATCACATTTTATTTAATCAACTCTATTAATTATTTTTGATTAGTATTTAACTTAGTCATTTTATTGCATAGTGTTTTACTTTATTATTATTATTTTTTTTTTTCATGCAAGCACTCTTGTTAGAATAAAACAAAATTTTCAACCTTCATGAATTAGAATCACTTTGGCTATTTCATTTTCCCAATAATATTTTACTTTAACAACTAATTTCTTTAACAAAATCGATATCATTTATTTTAGTCTTTATCCTTTTCGAACGATACATTCAAATGGACAGCTATACGTTAAATTAAGAAACTTAATCTAAATTTTGACAAATTAAGTTATAGCTAAATACTGACTAAAATTAAGTACAAAAGACTAACCTTTTTGAGGTGAAATCCCTCAAGTACCAGCTATCGCGAAGTTATTTAAAAACAGTGAATGAAATTGTAATAAGTGGATTGTTAATTATAACTCAATCTCACAAAATTACAATTACACGCATGTTTTATTTGAAATCACTGCATACGGCTGGCTGCCCATCGTCGATTTGCAGTATGCATGCCGTGATATCGCAAATCAACTCGGCTGTTGAAAAAACTACCGTAATGCTACAGCACTTCGGATCGTCCACACACACATCGAGACGAATTGAGAAAATGACTTTATCAATATTGCTATCTACCCCTTTACCGATAACAGATAACAAACCCCACGTGCTAGTATTATTCACCACCTGGCCTACGTCTTTCAAGTGATGTCACTGTTTCTGACCAAATAAAATTAGTTCACGTTTCTCAAATATCAAGCACATAGATCGGCAATAGCCTGATGTCTGGTTTTCCAAACAAAATTTTAGATTTTAATTCGTAGTTTCGAATTAATTTCTTTTTCATTTCAAACTTATAAAAAAAAAAAATTTCCAGCTTGTAAGAATATTTCTTTCAAAAACAGATTTTTGATTCAAAACAGTATTTTTTCAAACTTGTAATATTTTTCTACTTAGAAAATGAAATCAAAAGTTTTTGTTTTCTTTAATCATATAAAATGTTTTTTAAGAAATAATTTCTCAAACTTGTAATATTTTTCCACTAATTAAAAAAAAAATCAATTTTTTTTTTTCAATCATATAAAAACTAAATTTTTATTCTTACAACAATAAATTTTTCCGCAAAAATATTTTTTTTCAAATCAAAATAATAATAATAATAATATTTTTGTAACATATTGTTTTTTTTTTTCCTTTCAATCTTTTTTTTTTTTTTTTCCTTTCAATCTTTTTTTTTTTTTTTCAAAAATTTTCAAACTTACAAAATAAAATTTTTTTAACTGAATCTTCAAACGAAATGATTTAATTAAATTTAAAACTCAATATCACTTTACTCTTAGTATTAATAACCAATAGCACTTAACCATTTACTCTTTGCACTCTAAGTATTAATTAACACACACGCATTACAAATAATAATAATAATGTTTAAGATACTTACAAATCATCCACTCAAGCTTTCAAATATCCATCTAGCATGTTATTGTTCATTCGTGTGAGGGAACTTGTAATAAAACTTTACTTATCAACCGAAATTATAAGCGAAAATATCGCATTTTTTTTTTAGCACTTAATATAATCCTACAATTAACAAATTGGTTTTAACTTTGAATTTAAGAAAAATAAAAACTATTACACACTTAGTAACATATCTATCGATGTATATTATTTCATGACAAATCACAAATAGGTGAGGATCTTTTATCGATCATGTGACCAACTAAGTTAAGAAAGAGCGTTCTTATCTCATATGAGAATTTATAAGTCTTTAATATTTCTCTTTAATGTAAGTGTATTGATACGTACGAGTTTGTGTATGTGAATATAACTGTGTATTGTTTTCAAACCATTGTCATGTTTAAGCTTTACGGTTCTAATTTTGACTTTCCACTTAGCATTATTTGAAGTCCTTCGCATGCATTAAACTATAGAAATATTACAAAAATTATATTTTCATTCAGTCTTAATTACAAAACCATACAATAAGATGAAGACAACACCGATAGTATAAAGATTACTTACAATAAAGTGCATATAAAAAATATATGTAAGAGTGATTTCAAAGTATAATCCATCAACCATATTCAACAACTCAATCAAAACACAAGTCTCTTTTAAAATGATAAACACAATTTATTCACACACACAGTAAAAGACAATTAAAAAAACTTTCATCCTTAAGTAAAACTCTTCAAAACTTTCAAGCGTATTTTTAACATCGATTGCATCAAATAAATCAGACACATGACATTTTTAACATGGACTATCAACATTCAAAGTAACGAAGTCACGAGTCAAGTTTTCCCAATTAACATTAAAAAGAACCCGTTCGAAAAAAGTGTCGAACTTTCGACCCCTTGTTAATGATTCACATTCATGCACTCTCATGTAAAAAATGAATCCATTTTTACAATCCACACATTCTTTTTTAGAAAGGTAGTTTATGTTGCATATGAGCTCATCAAATAGTCACTTACGTAGAGAATCAGCCAGTTTACGAACTTCTTGCGATGTATATGTGCTGATTTTATCACATCGACAATCACAGGGATATTTTTTCTCAATTTCCGAAAGGATGTACTCTTTTAGAGTATAAGTCATAAGTTTGTCTTTGACACTACGTGAGATACAAGGGGACGCGTAGCACAATTTGTCAATCTAGCTTTCCAAAAGTAGAACTCTATCAGGCATCAACTGGAACACTTCTCGTTTCAGTTTGAACAATCTTTGCACACTAACACAGATGTTACCATTCGCACTCGACTCTCCTTTTTTATAACAAAAGCGAAATCACGGTCTTCGATTAATTTTTGATTTATATTTTTACGTAGGCTTGAAATAAGTGATCTCCACACATCTGGTTCTAAGGAAATACCATCCATAGTTGGTCGAAAAATACCATCTTTCCCACACGTATATCTTCTAATATGCACGCGTGTACGTTTCCGAAAAGTATTCACCTAAAGTGAAAATACAATCACCCAAGTGTATCATATCATCAGGCTGTGGAGAAGCCTCAATGTTCATTTTCATGTTCGTTGCATCCCATCTGTTCATCTTCGGGCTTCAAAGTTTCAGAATGATTTTCACCAGCGTTAGTCATTCTTAACTCTCATAGGATTAGGAGTCACAATACTAAAACAACTTCCTGTGAACTTAAAAAATAAATCAAACTAGGTTTTAACACTAGCTGGTGAAGAAAAATCCTAAGTACATAGAATAAAATTTCACGATCTCTTTCAAAGCTCAGAATCACCCTGAAAATGATTCTCCAAACATCCACTATAAACCAATGAATATCCACTTTAACCAATGAGAAGTGTACATAAATCTCTTGCTACTGACGTCATAGAATATCACATGAACTTTTGAGCAGAATTGTGTTGTTTTACAGAGTATTCAGATTTTTAGAAAATGCCAACACTTTGACTTCCAAATTCATCCTGACCTACTACGAGTAATTTTAAGATGGTAGCAGGTTTTCACATCACATCGAATGCCCATGACGGTTTCGCATCTCATGCAAATTGACATGATCAATTACACGTGATTGATCATGTCATGCGTGAGATGCGAAACCGTCATCGGCATTCGATGTGATGTGAAAACCTGCTACCATCTTAAAATTACTCGTAGTAGGTCAGGATGAATTTGGAAGTCAAAGTGTTGGCATTTTCTAAAAATCTGAATACTCTGTAAAACAACACAATTCTGCTCAAAAGTTCATGTGATATTCTATGACGTCAGTAGCAAGAGATTTATGTACACTTCTCATTGGTTAAAGTGGATATTCATTGGTTTATAGTGGATGTTTGGAGAATCATTTTCAGGGTGATTCTGAGCTTTGAAAGAGATCGTGAAATTTTATTCTATGTACTTAGGATTTTTCTTCACCAGCTAGTGTTAAAACCTAGTTTGATTTATTTTTTAAGTTCACAGGAAGTTGTTTTAGTATTGTGACTCCTAATCCTATGAGAGTTAAGAATGACTAACGCTGGTGAAAATCATTCTGAAACTTTGAAGCCCGAAGATGAACAGATGGGATGCAACGAACATGAAAATGAACATTGAGGCTTCTCCACAGCCTGATGATATGATACACTTGGGTGATTGTATTTTCACTTTAGGTGAATACTTTTCGGAAACGTACACGCGTGCATATTAGAAGATATACGTGTGGGAAAGATGGTATTTTTCGACCAACTATGGATGGTATTTCCTTAGAACCAGATGTGTGGAGATCACTTATTTCAAGCCTACGTAAAAATATAAATCAAAAATTAATCGAAGACCGTGATTTCGCTTTTGTTATAAAAAAGGAGAGTCGAGTGCGAATGGTAACATCTGTGTTAGTGTGCAAAGATTGTTCAAACTGAAACGAGAAGTGTTCCAGTTGATGCCTGATAGAGTTCTACTTTTGGAAAGCTAGATTGACAAATTGTGCTACGCGTCCCCTTGTATCTCACGTAGTGTCAAAGACAAACTTATGACTTATACTCTAAAAGAGTACATCCTTTCGGAAATTGAGAAAAAATATCCCTGTGATTGTCGATGTGATAAAATCAGCACATATACATCGCAAGAAGTTCGTAAACTGGCTGATTCTCTACGTAAGTGACTATTTGATGAGCTCATATGCAACATAAACTACCTTTCTAAAAAAGAATGTGTGGATTGTAAAAATGGATTCATTTTTTACATGAGAGTGCATGAATGTGAATCATTAACAAGGGGTCGAAAGTTCGACACTTTTTTCGAACGGGTTCTTTTTAATGTTAATTGGGAAAACTTGACTCGTGACTTCGTTACTTTGAATGTTGATAGTCCATGTTAAAAATGTCATGTGTCTGATTTATTTGATGCAATCGATGTTAAAAATACGCTTGAAAGTTTTGAAGAGTTTTACTTAAGGATGAAAGTTTTTTTAATTGTCTTTTACTGTGTGTGTGAATAAATTGTGTTTATCATTTTAAAAGAGACTTGTGTTTTGATTGAGTTGTTGAATATGGTTGATGGATTATACTTTGAAATCACTCTTACATATATTTTTTATATGCACTTTATTGTAAGTAATCTTTATACTATCGGTGTTGTCTTCATCTTATTGTATGGTTTTGTAATTAAGACTGAATGAAAATATAATTTTTGTAATATTTCTATAGTTTAATGCATGCGAAGGACTTCAAATAATGCTAAGTGGAAAGTCAAAATTAGAACCGTAAAGCTTAAACATGACAATGGTTTGAAAACAATACACAGTTATATTCACATACACAAACTCGTACGTATCAATACACTTACATTAAAGAGAAATATTAAAGACTTATAAATTCTCATATGAGATAAGAACGCTCTTTCTTAACTTAGTTGGTCACATGATCGATAAAAGATCCTCACCTATTTGTGATTTGTCATGAAATAATATACATCGATAGATATGTTACTAAGTGTGTAATAGTTTTTATTTTTCTTAAATTCAAAGTTAAAACCAATTTGTTAATTGTAGGATTATATTAAGTGCTAAAAAAAAATGCGATATTTTCGCTTATAATTTCGGTTGATAAGTAAAGTTTTATTACAAGTTCCCTCACACGAATGAACAATAACATGCTAGATGGATATTTGAAAGCTTGAGTGGATGATTTGTAAGTATCTTAAACATTATTATTATTATTTGTAATGCGTGTGTGTTAATTAATACTTAGAGTGCAAAGAGTAAATGGTTAAGTGCTATTGGTTATTAATACTAAGAGTAAAGTGATATTGAGTTTTAAATTTAATTAAATCATTTCGTTTGAAGATTCAGTTGAAAAAATTTTATTTTGTAAGTTTGAAAATTTTTGAAAAAAAAAAAAAAAAAAGATTGAAAGGAAAAAAAAAAAAAGATTGAAAGGAAAAAAAAAAACAATATGTTACAAAAATATTATTATTATTATTATTTTGATTTGAAAAAAAATATTTTTGCGGAAAAATTTATTGTTGTAAGAATAAAAATTTATTTTTTATATGATTGAAAAAAAAAATTGATTTTTTTTTTAATTAGTGGAAAAATATTACAAGTTTGAGAAATTATTTCTTAAAAAACATTTTATATGATTAAAGAAAACAAAAATTTTTGATTTCATTTTCTAAGTAGAAAAATATTACAAGTTTGAAAAAATACTGTTTTGAATCAAAAATCTGTTTTTGAAAGAAATATTCTTACAAGCTGGAAATTTTTTTTTTTTATAAGTTTGAAATGAAAAAGAAATTAATTCGAAACTACGAATTAAAATCTAAAATTTTGTTTGGAAAACCAGACATCAGGCTATTGCCGATCTATGTGCTTGATATTTGAGAAACGTGAACTAATTTTATTTGGTCAGAAATAGTGACATCACTTGAAAGACGTAGGCCAGGTGGTGAATAATACTAGCACGTGGGGTTTGTTATCTGTTATCGGTAAAGGGGTAGATAGCAATATTGATAAAGTCATTTTCTCAATTCGTCTCGATGTGTGTGTGGACGATCCGAAGTGCTGTAGCATTACGGTAGTTTTTTCAACAGCCGAGTTGATTTGCGATATCACGGCATGCATACTGCAAATCGACGATGGGCAGCCAGCCGTATGCAGTGATTTCAAATAAAACATGCGTGTAATTGTAATTTTGTGAGATTGAGTTATAATTAACAATCCACTTATTACAATTTCATTCACTGTTTTTAAATAACTTCGCGATAGCTGGTACTTGAGGGATTTCACCTCAAAAAGGTTAGTCTTTTGTACTTAATTTTAGTCAGTATTTAGCTATAACTTAATTTGTCAAAATTTAGATTAAGTTTCTTAATTTAACGTATAGCTGTCCATTTGAATGTATCGTTCGAAAAGGATAAAGACTAAAATAAATGATATCGATTTTGTTAAAGAAATTAGTTGTTAAAGTAAAATATTATTGGGAAAATGAAATAGCCAAAGTGATTCTAATTCATGAAGGTTGAAAATTTTGTTTTATTCTAACAAGAGTGCTTGCATGAAAAAAAAAAAATAATAATAAAGTAAAACACTATGCAATAAAATGACTAAGTTAAATACTAATCAAAAATAATTAATAGAGTTGATTAAATAAAATGTGATAAATTAAATGAAACTCTTGAAAAGCATATAAAGTGATGAAATGTTACTTGAGTGCGAAATTTGCTTACTGGAAAAAATTAAATAAGTTGATTTTTAAAATCCATGAAAATTTCTTAATGATAAGTGTTTATTAATGCTAAGAGTAAATTGATGCCAAGTTTTGAAATTAATTTCAGTAGAAGTTATTTTTCGGTAAGTCTATTTTTAAAATTTGTTGACATGAAGTTTTGATACTTGACTTATAATTTTAACATTTCTCGGGTTCTTCATTGATGTTTAACTTTTTTATGTGATGTGTTTTATTTTAGCGTAGGTAAAAATAATTAAATAAAAGTGAAATTTATAAATTGTAATGAAAATTCTGTTAATGAAATTAGTTGGTTGTAAAGTAATATTTTGGAAAAGCTGTAATGAATGATAAATAGTAAAACGCAGTAAGTAAAATAGTAAAGTATGGTAAAGTAAAATAAAATAGTCAGAGGGGATTTAATTCATGAAAGTTGAAAATTTTGTTTTATTCCATCAAGAGTGTTTGCATGAAAAATAAATAAAGGAAAATATGATTAACTTAAATAACGATGATAAAAAATAATTATTAGAGTTAATTAAATGAAATGCGATAAATTAAATGAAACTCTTGAAAAGCATATGTAGTGATGAAATGTAACTTGAGTGGGAAATTTATCTACTGAAAAAATTACATAAGATGATTTTTAAATTCTATGAAAATTTGTTAATGTTATGCAGTAATTAATACGAAGAGTAAATTGATTGTAGATTTTGGAAAATTAAATGGATAAATGTATAAAAATAATAACGTATGTGATAATGTAAAATAATAATAATGAAAAAGAATCAAAGACGATTAAATGAATCTAAATCGTAAATGAGTTGCTATTTTAGTAAACTCAAACTGGAGTGAAAAGCATTTTAGTAGGAACATGTTAAAATCTCTTGTGCTAAGAAAAATAAATAACTTTTAAGCATAATTTTGTAACTGGAATAAATGTATGATAAAATGATTAAGTTAAGTATTAATGAAAAAGTAATTATTAGAGTTAATTAAATGGAATGTGATAAATTCAATGAAACTCTTGAAACGTATATGCAGTGATGAAATGTAACTTGAGTGCGAAATTTGCTTACTGGAAAAAATTAATTAAGTTGATTTTTTAAAATCCGTAAAAATTTGTTAATGATAAGTGCTAATTACTACTAAGAGTAAATTGATTGCAAGTTTGACATGATTGCAAAAATTGTAGACATGATAATGTTTCGAAAAATTTGAAGGTTCGATTCCAGTCACTACTTGTGAAAAATTTCTAAGTTTAAAAATATCGGAAAAAAACGATAAAGTAAAAACAAGCGAGAAAATGATCAAACTCTAAAATATACTAAAAAAATCGAAATCACGAAAAAATAATCTAAGTCTGAAATGCTTGAAATTAGTTAAAGACTAAAAAGCTAAGAAAATAGTTAAAGACTGAAAATAATTGAAAAACGCTAAAATAGTGAAAAAAATCAAAGTGCTAAATGACAGGAAAAAAACGTTAAAGTTCAAAATGTATGAAAGAATATTTAAGTTTATTATTTCTTAGAAAATTTAACAAATAAGAAAAAATATTTTGTTGTATGAAAGTTAAAAAAAAAAATTAGTTAAGAAAATTATTTCTTCGAAATTTTTACAAGTTAGAAAAATTATTTGTAAATTTGACAAAGAAAAAAGAAATTAGTTAAGAAAATTTAACAAGTTAGAAAAAATAAAAAGGATAAAGTTTGAAATGCATGAAAAAGAAAATCAAAGTTTAAAATATATTTCATGTCCACAAAGCATTGAAATAAATCTAAAATCTCGAATGGGTTGTATTTAAATAAATCTTTACTTAAGTGAAAACATTGTAATTATGAAAAATAATAATAATAATAATGATGATGATAGTTTCAATTATGAGCTGAAATTCAGTTAATGATATGCCATGATTAGTACTAAAGAGTAAATTAACTGATGGTTTTAAAATTAATTTAATTGTAATATTCGTTGTCATGGTACAGATTCACATTAAGACTGAAAGAGTAATGAAAAATATAGCATAGTGGTTAGCATACGTTTTTGCTAACTCAAAGTTTGGGTGTTCGGTTCCCGGCCGCCACATTCTGTAAAAATAAAAATAATTAAATTCGCAGAAATATTCAAAAGTCCGGAAATAAAAAAATCAACCTCTCAATAGATGGCGCCATGAACGTTAAACACCGCATAAGTTAAAACATAGCAACAAGTGTTGCCAACTGAAAACTAAAAAACTCTGGTTGTCATAACAACCAAAACTTTGACGTTGCCATTCAAAAAGTGAAAAACCTCCTAGTCTTCTATGACTAGAAAAACGACAAAGTCCAAAAACGCGGGAAAATATCTAAAAACGCGCGAAAAACCCCCGTAACCTTCTTCAAGTTCGAGGCGCAACCCAAGGTCAACCCCAAGGTCGGAGGAAGTGGAGGGGCAGCCCAAGGTCATCCCCAAGGTCAGAGGGGGAGTGGGAGGCGGCTATGAGCCGCAGAGCCGCCTCTTGGGGCAGAACCGGCCTTATCTCCCTACTAATGTTTTTAGCTTTCAACTGGTTTGAAACTATTACTCAGATCCAAAATACGATCTAATGACCTTTGAACGTTATAGATAGTTGAACAACTACTTCATAAGCACTCTTGCTCAAAAGCAAATTCATATTATATTTTCCTACGCTGAAAAATAAGTTTTCTTTTTAAATTTCTAATTCTACAGTGTATAAAAAGTTCCTGACTTACTGACACCATGTTTCCAGTATTTCGACCGCAAAATTTTACAGTAAAAAAAAAATTAATAAAACAGCAACCTATTTGTGCTGCGGTCGTTTACTTTTTCGGCATAATTTGCTGTAAAACTTTCTCTGTACCGTAAGTACTCCATTTTAATGTAAAATTAACAACAAAAACTTTCTGAATTCTGAAGTTTTCAAATAAGTACTGTATAGGCGCCTTCTTTTTCTTCTTTTTTTTTATAGTGCACACTTTCCTCTCAAAATAGTAAAACCACAGCATATGTTTTTACGAAACAATATGTGGCACAAATTATTAACTTCCTTTGGAGCAATACACACAAACACCCGAATTTAAACTCTTTAGAGCTTATCAAATGTACAAACCGTATAAAAAATGGTTAATTTCTAATCCTAATAAATTTTCTACAAAATTTCATTGAATACTTCAGTCGGACAGTAATCAATGGAGTTTCATGTCAGTAAAACTTTGGAAAAATTATAAGATTATCGCTGGACAATTCTATGTGGTGAAACTTCATGCACAGTAGAGTCTGATTATCCGAACTCCAACTAAGCAAACTGTCCAATCATCCATACATAATAGGAGAGGTGGCCCAAAGCGGGTAGGCCTTCGTATGCCTAATGCCTCCCCCCCATGGTGTGTAAGCGGCGATGCATGTGCATGTCGTGTTTACATGAACATCCCCGACTTTTAATCAGTCCCAGCGAAGCAGCAGTGAAGCGGTATGGCACAACCAGGTTTAAAATAAAAAAATGATACATTTCTTTTAAAAAAATGAAGTTTTGTAACTTGTGATTAGTCGAAGACCAACTTATTTTTTTAAATGTCAATAATATTGTGTTATTCTGACACCATTCAGCTACAAACTACGATTGTCATTTCGTTTGTCTCTTTTTTAAATTTAAAGTTATAATTATTGAAATAAAAAACGTGTCTTCGGGCAAAGCGGATATAGAATTTAATCATATATTTATTTAAAATTTCTAGACTCGCGTGCTGACTTAGAATTTTTATTTCAATAGGATAAGAGTATAACTTTAAAAAGTTATTTTTTAGAATGGCAATTAATTAGTCTATTAATTTAATCAGTTATTTCTTTATGTTTTATTTACAAATGTGCTGACTTTAAATTGGATAAGTACAACTGTTTTATTTTTTTTTATATAATGGCAGGTAGCTAGTCAACTATTTTTACCATTTATAACTTCATATTTGATTGGCAAATGTACCAAACCACAATTAGTTAAGCTTACCCACTTTGGGCTCCCTGGTACAGCAAAGCGGGTTTTTCAAATGTTTGTAAAGTTTGATAATAAATAAATATTGGGATTTGAAATAACACAAAAATCACTTTTTATTTTGAAGTTAAAGTACCTTGCTAGGAAATAAAACCGAAATTGTTGCGATATAAATCTAAAAACTAATTTTCGAGCGTTCTTCGAAAACTTACCCGCTTTGGGTCACATTCTCCTATTCCTCTCACTTTAAGATTGAAAGTGGATGGATATCCGATCACATGAACTCTAATTACATGAACTGTCCAATTCTCCATACATAACATTCCTTTTACTTTAAGATTGAACGTAGGTGTCCGGTTTTCCGAACTCTAATTAAATGCTTCGTATTATCCAAAAATACTCTGTCTCATTTTTTACAACAGAGCATGCAAAATCTAAAATATTCCTCAAGTTTATTTAAATAATAAACTCGTGGGAGAAGGTTGGAAATCTAGGTCAAGACAACAGAATTGTATCAGCTTTATCCTGGACTTGATAGAAAAAGAATGTGGACACACACACTGTATTTTATCTATACCTACTGGCTGCTAGTAGCTAAAACGTAAATTTTTAACTTAAAATACACATTTTAACTGTTTTCTCGCCGTCAGAAGCATCACTGAAGTTGCTTGTCCAATTATCTATACTTTTACTTACTAGTAACTCTACCCAAGTGTGAATCACTGATTGGAATAAAACTTTGCATATCGATAGAGCACTTAAAAATATTGAACCCTTGTTTTTTTTTTTTTTCGGCAACAATTTAACGGGGTGATGAAATTCACCCCTAAGTGATGGATAACTGTGATATTAGAGGGTACAATATATTCCTTTACTTTAAATTTTAATAACAAAAATTCAAATAATGATTGAAAATTAGTAAAATCTAAACATTAAAGTTTATGTGTTTCGGGATTTATCTAAAAATACTATTAATAAGGGCAAACCATACTTTACAGTACTACCAATACACCCCGTCACGGTGAATGACCCCGAAACTAAAATCTGTAGTAAGAAAGTCATGTAATAGTATATTAATAGAAAGTTCTACTTTTTAGCTTTACAATGGTTTTTGGTTTTTTTATTTTACTATGATTAAGAGAGAAGTTAGTGATTTGTAAGAACAAACTTATCACTTTTTTCACACATTTTGAGTTTTTTTTCAGGCCTATATTTCGAACAATTTTCAAAATAGAAATCTAAAAATTAGCAGGATACTTATCTTGTCAAATGTGTCCTTCTTGTCACATTGTATTGAAATCGGAAATGGTGAATTCAAGTAGGTGATTTATCTGGTATGGAATGGGGTCGTTTCCAAAATTTTAAAAGTATTTTTTTTTTCTGAAAGAGCATGCTTAAAAAACATAGAATGTGACTATTTTTTAAATATTTTCTTTAAGTTTAATATTTTTAAAAAATTACTTAAATCGGTGCTCTTTCATCGTTTAACGCTTCTTCGGATGACATCACAAATGATGAAATGCCATTCAGTATTGCCATTTTTACGGTCCAAAATATTTAATTCGCATCTTTACTCACGTGTATTGGCAACGATGTGGTTGATAGCAAGCGTAGAGCGCAATTGTAATTCGCTTCTTGATTATCATAACGTGGAAACGCGGTACAAAGATGCGCCAAAATGCATCATTTGTGACGTCATAAAGACCACGCCTTGTTTGAAGAATCGGACATTTTAAAAAAATAATTAAAAAATAACTGTTGGGAAAATGAAAGTATTTTCTGAGTCCATGTTTTTTTTTTTTTTTTTTTGCTTATTCTATCAATTTCAGTGACAAAAAATACTACTTTTGACTGAAGGAAACAATCCCATTGCTTATAGACGACTAGCCGCACGACGGGGTAAGATTGCGAGAGATGGTCTACCCCTATAAATAGTATTTTCAGAAAAATCCTAAAACACCTTTGTTTACTTTTTTTTCTAATTTTCAATCATTATTTGAATATTTGTAATTTGCATTTAAAATAAAAGAATATATTGTGCCCTCTAATATCTCAATTATCCAATACAACGGGGTAAATTTCACCCCGTTAAAGGTGCCCGTTGCTGATATATATATATAAAAAAAAAAACACGGGCTCAATAGTTTTAATTGTTCTATTGATATGCAAAGTTTTGTTCCAATCTGCACTGTTATAACTAGGGGTTCCAGACGAGTGAAAATATTCCCTCTAAGGTGAAAGCATAGTGCCTGAAGGTGCAATGCAGGCTAGAAAATAGAGCAGAGGAGCCGAAACAGTATGCAATCGCAAAAAAACTCACTGCGCATGCGCTTTTGCCTTAGACATACATTCAACCGCCTCAATATGGCGGACAAGTGATGATTGCGTTTGTGTCTTTCACATTGAATGAAGTACACTATTGGATTAAAACACAACTTTTCTAGGATTAATTATCCGAAATTACAAGTACTTTTGATCGTATTACTTTTGATCACTTTGTAGCTTTTAGGGCTTTCAAATATAGTTAAGTGTTTAAAAGTGCATTTATTGCTTTTCAGTTACCGTTACTGTCTTTTAGTTTCAGTTAACCGTTACTATCGGGAAATTTCCATCATTCAAAACGCTACTAAAAATATCTATCATTATTTTCTTGAGTACTCGATAAGCAGCTTTTATTAATCACCAAAAAAAAAAAAAAAACCTGCTATAACAGGGCTGTTCAAGTGGCGGGCCGCCAACACATATTGTACGGCCCCCAACTTCTTATTCAGCATATTTCTTTTTTCTACATTTATTGGTATCAAGAAGCATCCGAGACTACCCTTCTTGGTCAAGCCGGGGTCACCGAAATTTCCTCTTGATCGCCCTTTTATACTCTTTTCACTGTTTTGAGAGAAAAAGGTACAGGATATCTACAGGTCAAAGTCAAGCAGTCCACCCTGCACGCTAGTGTTCAAACGAATTCCTAGAAATAGTATTGCCTCGCGTTGACGAAGGGAGACAGGAAGGGAAGAGAGAAACATTTCAGATAAGCAAAACCTGCCTGCAATTGGTTAAACAACATACCCCCCCCCCTCACTGATTTTACAGCCTTTGTTGATTTTGAAAAAGAAATTGAGAATGTGCTCTCGTAGCTTCCATGTTTGGGAGCATATATTTACGCGAAAGTACTTCTTCGACAATGAACTTTATCAAGAATCGTCACAGGAGCTCTCTCTCCGACAGTTCATTGATAGACCTTCTTCTGCTGGCAACGAAAAACATCGAGGTTGGCATTCCTGCCCTTGTAAAGAAGGCGGATCTGTCTCAATTTTCCCATTAAAATTTAAGCAAATTATTTTATAATCCTCCTGTTTCATTATTTTATAATTACCTCTTATACATTAAGAATTACTATTAATTGGTATTGTATAAGAGGTAAGAACTCTTTGTTCAAATTTTTCAAACTGCGGCCCGCCAGGTGATCAGTGACGGGAGTTCTGGCCCGTGGGCTCTTTGCAGTTGGACATCCCTGTGCTATAAGATTATCAATAATCAACAAGTGAGAATCTTAATAAAAATGATTCTTGTGCTTCGTAGATTATAACAGAAAGCTAGCGAAAAAAAATCTCTCTCAAGCTCTTTTTTTTTTTTTTTTTTGCTTTTTCATTCAAGTATTAGAATCATTTCCTGTTAGCTGTTACTGTCTCGATAGCGTTAGAAATTTCTTTTGGTTTTTTAACTGTCGAAGAACTTCATGTGCATTTTATTTTGTTACTCTTGATTAACGTTTATGAAACGATTTTGTTTTTCCGTAACTGTAATATCCCTTAATATTTTTGGCTCTTCATGTAAATAATCCATAAGTACAGCTATGCTTCATTTTCGGAATGCGTCATGTTTTAGTAAATGTATAATTTCTCACGTTATTTAAATAATTACTCGTCTTTAAACTATAACGATTAGTGACAGATCTTTGATACCAAGTAAAGGGGTAGATATTTATATCTTTATTAATTCTTAACATTACTTTTTGTAAAAATAAAAAAAAACTCATCAGAAATCTGAATTTTTCACATGTTTTTAACGGGCCCCAGAGTTATTATTAATATTATTTATTTTATGAATTTTTAAGAAAACGATCAAGATTTCACTGGTTCGCAAAGTTTTTCATTTGCTTTTACCGCGCCCGTGGGTCAAAAGAGGTTGAGAAACACTGAGTTAGAGCAATGAGCACTTCTTAACTATGTTGAAAACTCTAAAATATGATCAAATGCTGTAATTACATGTTTTAATCATTTCCAGCATCGAGTTCAATGTGAAAAATGTCCAAAACGTAAAATATCATAAATCAAAACAAAACTTCAAAAAAAAAAAAAAAAAAGAAACACAACTGTATTCAAAAACGCATACAATACGGGGGAGGGGGAGGAGGATCTATAGTAAGGGTGCCATTTCTCTCTCCAAAGGTTCCTTTTTTTTCACTCCGGTTGTCCATTTTTTAAAAGGTGTGCCTGTTTTTAACCCTATTTAGAGGTGCGATTTCGGCTCCGTATTGAGTGCCGCTGGTGAACAAGCGTTTCTCCCCTGAAAGGTGCCGAATGCATCCTGTAGTTTTAACAGTGTGTGATTCACACTTGGGTAGGGTGACTTGTTAGCCAACTAGGGGCTGTCCCGGCTAGTGTTCTTTTGGAGGAACACTAGTTCCAACAGAGTTGCATAATCGACCTCTTGTGTTATGACAGTTAATCTACTTTCATCAAAATACCTTTTTTTCATCCTATCTGATTGCCTTTAGTATACACTAGAATAATTTTCTTGTACCTAGGCGGCTTGGAAGTGTTAGAATTTTGATCTTTCTTCAAAACAGCGAAATGCACATCTAAACTAAGCGTACAACAAATAGGGTCGCGTTTTTGAAAGCTGTTTACAATCTTATGGCCCTTCCCGATAATAACCTTAAACACAACCTGTCATGTCATCTTTTTTTTACTTTCCGAATCTGAAACACTGTTCTCAAACCCACTATTTGTTCTCGCGTTTGCTCAACCGTATCCAACTTTACTTTCCAGTTAGTGCTACAGCTTCGCAGGAAGATCAAGATGAAACTTTTCGGGGTTGTTTTTCTCCACGAATAAATCCGTAATTTAAGAAAGATCTTTTTATGTTTCGCACTCATCATGCTTTTTTCCTTTAAACAGCGGAGGAATTGAGACATTGTAAGCACATTGTTATTTTTCTGAAGCATTATTTTCGAACTGTATGGAAAGGAGGCAGTTTAAAAGCATATTCATGAAAGTAAATCCGCTTTTGATGTGAAAAAAGGCAATTGTAGTTCGTAATTGTGAGCTTAGTTGTTTTATAGCAGTCATTTATCGGGAAAATACTGAAGTAGAAATTTCAATAAAACCGGTTTTTTTAGCTAAATTCCTTTTGTCTTAAGAGAAATTTAAAAACATGTTTAATGCTATTTTGGTTATGCCATCAGAATGAATCATTTTTTTTTTGGATATATTTGTTGAAATTGTAGAATAGCTCTTTTCTTTTCTTTTTTTTTTTTTTAAATTTTTTTTTTTTTTTTTGTACTGCCTGCAACAACAATCCAATAATTTTTATGAAAAGGTTTGATGCTAAATTCATGTTATGTCCAATTCATAGCCTAGTAACCGACATCACCTGCAATCCTAAATACGAATTCTGCATCAACAGGTAATATAGAAATGCTACACGCATCACATTTTAACATAAAAAGAGTTTTCAATTCTTTAAGTGATTTTTTGACTAGTAAATCTATCGTAGTTAGAAAATAAAATGTTGGTTATGCTAACATTGTCAAAAATTTTATTAATCAGTAAAACATTCCACTGGAAAATGCATGTAAAATGAATGCATTGGTACATTGTTTTTTTTTTTTTGTTTTTTTTTCATTTCAATGCCCGTATATTTTGCTAATGCGTTGATACAAGAACTCATCAAAAGAGACGCAAAGTGAAAGACATAAAAATGAAATTGATTTTTTTTTTCCTTAGAGCAGCTTAAAAGCTAAATGAATAGAATTAGACAGCTCAGAGCATGGAAAAAAAATACACAAAAGTTTTTTAAGTGGAATGTTTGATCTATAAAATTTCCTTCAAGTTTGTTTCTATAATTTGAAAATGTACCGCTAATATTTTCCTTTACATTGCGCTTATATTCTAACATTTATTTTAAATTCCAATTTAAATAAAGGCATCAATTTTGATATCAAGATAATTTTTGAAAGCAATACCTTTACAGCTGGACTCGCTCAACTTAAATGAAGCTGGTCTAAAAATGTCTGAAAATGGAGTTCAATACTTTACACTGGAAAATTTTCATATAGCCCGCTCGGCAACAAATGTGACACACCTCAAAAAAATGTAAAAAAAAAAGTAAAAAAAAAACAGAATATAAGAAATAATTAATGATTTCAAATCTGAATTGAATGATATTTCTTGACACAAATTCACACTAAGTCAGTTTACATAACAGGCGCGGGATGCTGTATAGACGATTTAATCAATTGTTACACATCATTAAAATTTCATAATTTAGAAGAAAAACTTTCGAACATTTAGTATCAGACTATAAACATCAACGGTTAAACAGTATATGTTTTGGTCGTATTTGAGAATAATTCAACCTACCTGGTAGCATATCCTGATAACCATCCTTTCGAAAGTTGAGTCAATTAAGTTACCTAGTGTGAAGGAGGCTTAAATCTCAACACAGATTTTTTTTCAGAAATGTGTATTGAAAAGAGAGAGAGAAAGACAAGTACGATGTATAGCTTTTACAGATGCACAGCTGCAGATAAACTTAATCAGAGACACCAGTAAACTCCCGATTATCGGTGGTCCTCCCCCCCCCCTTTTTTTTTTTTTTTTTTGAAACTTGTGATTGTGTTGTTGTTTGCTTTTAGATTTTACATATATTTTTTATACTCAATGTTAGTAGATGCAATGTAGCAATGTTTTTAGTTATAATTTGAATGAATGTGTGAGTGTCATTAATATTTTTTATCTAGTGCATGCACTAAGTATCGTTTTTTACCTATTATTCGGATTATCCGCGGTTTCGCTTATCCGCAGTTACCGTGCCACCCTATTCAGCGGATAATCGGGAGTTTACTGTATAAGAATAAATTATGCTATCAATTTCAAGCTTTTGGTTAAGACTTTCAAAAATAGTTCAAGAGAGAGAGACGCATAAGAGATGTGAATTGATGAAAGATAATTCATGGTATGACGTAACCAGACTTTAAAACATAACAACATAGTTTTATGAAGCTTGGGATATTTTAATGAACAAACGAAAGCGTTATGGTATTTATATGATTTCTCAGAATTTTATATAGTTACAGCGATTATTATCTTAATAGAAAAACCAATTAAAAAGTAAAAAAGGAAATGTGTATTGATATGAAATTTTAAGACTAAATGAAGGGAAAACATCTGCAAAGTATAAGAATAATATTTTAAAATGCACTTCGTTCAGGCGTTTTCAAATAAACTTCAAAAACTCAAAAACGAATTACAATGATTTACACCATTGTCATTCTAACCACATCATATAATTTGTCAAAAATATAACAAAAGAAAAAGAAGTTTTATAAATAGTTACGAAAATGTGATGAACCGAATCCTAGAATGAATTACACCACTTTCATTCTAACCACTTCATATAAGTGACAAAAATATGATTAATAATAATCGTTTTATAAATAAGTATGAAAATTTGATGAACCGAAACTGGGCTGGAATGACTTCAATACTCTCATTGTAACCACATCGTATTTAGTTTCATAAATATGACCAATAATAGTCGCTTTATAAACAGCTGCGAAAATTTAATGAACCGATGCATGATTTTTCCATTCCGTTCATAAAAATGTCTTCCAAAATTTGATTAAAAGCTCGTATGGTGCACAGTGAATGCATTAGAGTTCAAGCCGGATTAAAAACTAATTTTTGTTCGTGAGAACTGTTTTGAGACCACTTTATGCACCCGTAGCAATTTTCATTACAATGTCCTCAGCAATAAAAAGCTGCCCAAGAGGGTGTTCCCTGCCCGCAGGTCGTAATTTGCTCTCTCAACTCGTGCTGGAAGTGAAAATAACTCAGTGCCGGGAATAGTGATTGAAAACAAGTGAAAGTGTTAAATTACGGAGCGTACCTACTACAAACATGTCTTCGCATCCATTTGAGCATCCTTTAGCGAGCGATAAAATTCTCTCCTATCATTGTGTGTTGGTCGATCACGTCGTTTGATGGCTTTTTTTTGTCTGCACTGGATAGCTTTTTATCAGGAAATAAAATCGCCCAGCTTTCAAAGGCGCAACCGCACGAAAAAATGAAAAACGCCAACGGTGAGACGAAAGAAACCGAGTCCATGATAGTAGTTTCGGCTTGTTATTACCACATCCTATGGCCATTAGGAAAATCCATTGACAACATCATCCATTTACATATGTCCGAGTGGAAAAGGCTTTAACCATAAGCTTTGTAACACTCCCGGCATTTCATTTTCATAAATGGTTCAGAAGTGCCCAGCCCTTTTTCATTTCTACTTATTTCATTCTTATCCTCCATTTTTTATTGGTTCGAACATGCAATCTTCTAGAAGTGGGTATTGCAAGGAATCGAGACACGGCGCGGGTGACTTTGAGGTATTTGCAATTGCTTTTGCGTAAAGCTGAAGCCCTGGTTGATGCTTTTTCAATTTTTACTTAATCACTGACGGACTACAGTTTTTTTTTTTCAGTTTGTGAAGAAATATCGTCGCCTGTCTGCAGTGCAACGATGGGTGATGCATAATGTAGTAACTGATTTTTTTTTAAATTATCAATCATTTAATTCTTAAATTTTACTTTCATGCTGCTGCATAGCTTTCAAACTCGATTTTCTTCAGTGGGGTTTAACTTTAGGCTGAATAAAATAGAGTGGACCAAAGTAAAGTTGTAAAATGTCGGAATTCAAGGCTCAGGGGCTATTAATTAATTTAACATGTGATAAGTGTAAATAAAACCTTTGTTGTACTAAGAATAAGAATTGTTTTCTACTCTTTCACGTGCTTTAAATTGTCAGTAAATCGCTTTCACAACCGTACAGTGAAAACATTTCCAACTGCATATTTTGCATGTACGACAAAGCTTAAAAAAAAGTGTCTTCACAAACCTCATTTTGTCTTCCCTATTCCAAACTCACACGGACAATATTTGAAGTCATGAAACACAGGGATCAGTGTTGTAATTATTACACCAAAAAGGCAAGTAGGGTCCATAGATGGGCAATATCGTTCTTTTTAATGATCATCAGAGGACCGTTCGCTCTTTTGATCCGTTCATTTAACACGTTCATTTAAAAATGTTGCATCAAGGGATCTCACTGCAAGACTGACGTGCATTCGAAATGTTTCTCTAGATGTCTAGATCAGCAATATTCTTTTAAGGGAAAAACCACTAAAATTGCCTGAAAGTGAGAAAATATGCCGATGAAAAATCAATCAAATATATTTTATTTAGGTTCATGTATAAAGCCGATTCTATATCAATAGACTATATGTAACGAAAAAAGTAACAACAAAAATATCGATAGATCAGCCGGGTTACCAGATAATTTAATTTCAAAAAAAGTATTCACCAGAATATTAGGGAGCTTCGAAATTATTCCACAGCATCCTTGGGAAAACATCCAAAATAAATGAAAAAATTAAGATAATAAAACGCATCACGTATTAAAAATGAGGAAAAAGTAAGCAATAATAATCCCTATAAAAATTTTAAGGATACAGAACATAAAATTAGAGACTTAGAAATCGCCAAGTTAGTTAAAAAGAAAGCCAAATTAATATGGATGGTAGTTAATAGGGATGTTATAGACAGAAGACAAAATGATAGCCAGGAAAGAGATGAAAGGAATTTCAAAAATAGTTTTGGCGACCGAAAGTGTGAGAAGGATTTTAACAGGTGCGTGGGATAGGAAGTGGAAAGTCCAAACATCCTCTTAGTAGTCTATAAACAATTTACACAAAATACATATTACTAATGGACACATTGAAAAAATTCAAATGAACTACAACGGTTAAAGAAAAATAAGGAATAAAGCAGTAAGTAAAAATGGTGCGTTGAGAAGTAGGGAGTTTGAAGATGATTGTTAATGCAATTAAAAAAAAAAAAAAAAAAAAAACGCGAATTTATTACAAGTGTATCAATAAAATGTTCCAAACTGTTCACTGCTCAAAAGAATGGTCGTTCATTTTAAAGATCCGTTCTTTTTGTCTCGTTCGTTCATGAACGACACATCTCTAGTAGGGACAAATTGAAGGCGTATAAGACTTGATGAATGCAAAAAAAAAAAAAAAAAGTCTACAAGGAACTTCAGAAAACAAACATAACCTTTTTTCTGACCTACGGTTTTACAACTTTTCTTCCTCAATTCAACTGCTAGAGAGCTCTGCGAACTCTTACGTTATCAGAAATTCTCCATTCCTAACATCAAGTAAACTTCAACGTCGCAAGATTAGTTGATGGTTGATGCGAGAAAGACGGAGAACGTTTTCCTTATCTTTAGCGAGGGTGTGAGAAAATCACTTCTTGTATAGCGTATCTAGAAAATGACTGTTATATTCTTCTCTTTCCAAAAAAAATAAAAAATACTAACATTTACAGTTTAAAACTTACGTTAAGATAGCGTATACAGTATGAGAAGGACTGCGCAATTTTATTATACCAATAGAAAAGGTAAAAAATACAATATAACAATTGAATTGTTTCCGAAATTTTAGAAGTATTTTTTTCTGAAAGAACATACTTACAAACATAGGAGTTAACTATTTTTTTAAATAATTTGACAAAGTTAAAGATTTTTTAACAATTATTTTCTTCGGTGCGCAGATTGAAATTCTTTTTTTACGCTTCTGCACATGACATCACAAGCGATGAAATGCCATTCACTGATGTCATTAGCGCACAGTGCAAATCATCATGTCCTGGCAACGCGGTTGACAGCAATGCCTAAACATTTAGGGAGCCAAGGAGTAGCGCGCCAAAGTACAATACTTGTGACGTCATAAAGACCACGCCTTATTTCCAAACTCGGACATTTAAAAATAATAACAAAAAATAACTGTTGGGAAAATAAAAGTTTTTTTCTGGTTCCAATTTCAGTGACTAAAAATAGTACTTTTAACTGAAGGTGACTTCCCCACTACGCTCCCTCCCCCCCCCCCCCCGTGCCTCGATGGGAGGATACTGGAGGTCGCTGTGACCTACAAAAAATGTCCTTATTCGGCAATTTTTGCCTGATGATTCGGCAAAACTATCATCATTCGGTAAAATTTGGAGTTCTATTCAGCAAAATTATTATCCTTCTGCGAAATTCGGAGTTCATTTCGACAAAATTATTATCACTCGGCGAAATTTGGAGTTCCTTTTGGCAAAGCTCGGAGTTCAATTTGGCAAATTGAGAATTTCCGTTTTCCCAAAAATTCAAATTCGAGGCCCCTAATTATAATTGCTATTGTAATAAGTAATTTGTTCTTCACTTATTTATGTTATTTGTTATTATTGCCTAAGAAACCAAAGTCAAAAAAAAAAAAAAAAGTGAGACGCATCTGAATAATTGCTTCCTTGGAAAAAATTTTGGATACTTTCAGTGCACCATTTAGTTTTCTGTAAAAAGATAAAAGCATTTTAAAAAATAATAATCAAATATTGGGAGTTAGTCCCATTTCTGCACCATGTTGAATTTAAATGTATAAAAAATAAAATCTTCTCTAATATTATTATTATTATTATTTCTATTATTGTTGCTATTGTTCTTCTTATTCGCCTGCGTAAACATTGATCACCATAAGCTTTGACACAATATGTAATTGACCTAAATAAACTTTTCATAGCAAAAGCATTGGAAAATTTGTGATCTAAATTTATCACTTTGATGATATCTGCAAATGGAAAACTATTCTTATGTTACGAACATTGGGGAGAAAATATATTCAAGCACAATTTTTTTTTTCTTCTCGCTGATAAGACATAAAAGCATATAAAATGGTAAACTTTTTGTAAATTCGTGCTTCATATTTATCATTCAGATTTCTAGAGAAGAAAGAAAAACATATTTTGTAGTAGGAATATTCAAAGAAAATTCAAACATTAAATTCAGGCTACTTCTGGGGTCACACTGCAATTTCAATATAACAAATAAAAAGAATATTTTACAATTATAATAATGACAACAGTAACAATAATAATTATTATTTATTACTCTCTAAAGTAGGCATCTTTTAAATTTTAGTTTAGTTTGAAAATCGAAGAAAATCTGAAACACTGAAAGTATGAGTGTGTTCTAAATCGTATGCCTGAAAGTATTATATACGTTACAATAAATAATCAGGTTAGATTTGAAATATGTACAAATATTAAAAAGAGAAAAATATTTTGGATGCTCGTCTATATACCTTAAAGCTTTTTGAAAATTTTCACCCAACGTTGCGAAAAGTGGTTTTGCACTTCGCAAATATTTCATGAAACTATGTATGTTGAGATAAATGTTGAGGTTGGGTAAAGATCTCAGTGCAGCACATTCTACTTAATCCTTAAATATATTGAAAACTTTTCCAAATATTTTAAAGCGGAAATAAGATTCTCTAAGAAGCTCGAAAATAAGATTCAACATACGAATAATTTCGCAATTGATTCGGAAGGGAGAAAATTCGAGTTAAATAAGGCTAATTTCATGCTTCCCAGGCAAAGCTCATCAGGGGCGGATCCAGAAATTTTTGCAAGGGGGGGTCAAGTCTTAATGGCCAGCGCTATAGCACCGACATAAAAGTATCAATTAAGCCAATCGCCCCAAAGGTGATGGAGCACCGCCCACTCCCCGCGCAAATGAGATCAAAACCATTTCTAACTGTCCCTTCTACTCCAATTTTTCCAATGGCGCAGCCGGCGCCAAAGATTATATTATATTCTTTCAAATTTTCATCAAAAGTCATATTACTTTTGGTAGAGAAGTGAACACGTTACCCCAAAAGCTTTGAATATGTAAGATTAAGGTTTATATAGTAGTTGGAAAAGCATAAACAATACGCAAATACACACATGTGGTTTGAGATGGAAGTGTGCTCTGAAAAAACGTTTAACTCATTAGAAATGACTGTAATTCTGAAAAGGAACAAAAAATCAAAATAGCAATTGCCCAGTAAATGAAACCAGTCAATCCTCTGAGTTTCGATGCGCTAAGAAAAAATACCTAACAGAACCAAGCAAAAAAAAAAAAAAAAAAAAAAAAAAAATAGTTAACTTTAATTCCACTACATTTTTGGATCTAAAAAATTGAAGTAATAGTAATCATAACAAAATTTTTGTCACAGGGGGTCATCTGACCCTTTGACCCTCCCTTGAATCCGCCCCTGAAGCTAATTGAATATTAGTTAATTGCCACACGTTAATTCACATCCAGTAAACATTTCGCAGTCACATAAGTATTTCGACCAATAAATAAATAAATACAAAATAATAATAATTGATGGGTTTATCTTCCAGCCGAGCATTACAAATAGCCATTTTTATGTCAAAAAGCTTCCTCCCAACTTCAAAACTAAAAAATCTACTTCAGATATCTCATATCGCATCCATCTTGCCAAAAAGGCGTTAACTTTGAATGCAGAACTACGTCAGACAAGTCGCTGATTGGTTCTTCAGCGTTTTTTAAAAGATTGTTAAGGTTATTCACAAGTGTTGTGTGATATTAATCACTGCAGCTACACGCCCCCGCAGGATATACAGAGAATGAAATATGGATGCGGCTCATGAGTTAACGGATTGACCGTGAAAAACGAGTGAAAGTTACAGATGACTTTTATCAGGCGATTTATTTCCTCTTTTGAGGTTAAGATTTGACTGAAAATGTAATTCGCAGAGGGCAACATGCAAAAGCGTTGCTGGATAGTAAAACATAAAGTATCATCGGATGAAACTAAAAACATTCATTTCATTTCCTTTTTCAAAATTCCCTAAATACTGCATTTGGACCAGTCCAAAAGTGATACGTCGGAAGAAGTTATAAGATTTTTTTTTTTTCTTGCATTACTCTATCGAAGCTCATCAGATAGCTGTGAGAGACAAGTTTACCTTGATATTACACTTGTAAAAAAAGATTCATTTTTTCAGTTTTCTCAAAAAACGTAAAATACTTTTCTGCCGTGGGCCGGTAAACGGGATGTTGGGATGATGTAGTAGGAAAATTATAGAATTATATATATATAAACGCTTTTTTCGCACTTTTTTTCATCGAAAATCGAATTTGCAAGCTTGTAGAATAAAGCTAACGTACAATAGATAACAAAAATGAAAAAAGAAAAAGAAAAGAAAAGAGAAAAGTTTGCAGTTACTGGTTTTTACCTACCCACGGTAGAATACATGAATATTTATAGCGCAGCACTGGGCCTCCGATATTTTTCAAGTTAAATATAGTAAAAAACATTAAGTGGTGCAAAATTAGCCCATGTGGTTAAAATTTATTCTAAATGATCTTCATACTTACACACATACTTTTCATTTATTAAAAGTCTACTTTAGGGCATTAAAAAAGTTACGATTTTATTTTACCCATCTATACTTCATTTCTCCAAAAATTCCCATGAGCATTTTAAAGGGGTAGGAAAAAAACATTTTCCGTTGCCTTTAAAGTAACCCGCATCATAAGAAAAACATCATAACGTTCCTCGCTGAACTCTTCACCATTTCATAACTCATCTACATTTTAAAACTTTGATATATATGAAGAATTGAACCGAAGTTCCCTTTTTTCCCTGATCGGTTTAAGGCTCACTCCGAAGAACCATCCTTATTTCACTCCTTACTTTCCGCCGCGAATACACTAAGCACGGCTTCTTTTCAATATTTCGTCATGCTTTTCCTACCTAATTTTGACAAAGTGGCGTTAAAATGCCGCTAAGGATCTTGTAAAAAACATCAGTGCGATCATTAATATAACTTCTGTCCCATCAACTGCTGAACGGTTTGATAGCACCGTTTATCCACATTATCGGGAAAGTTTATCCAGCGGGAACATTCTGCAGAAATGGTGCATGGGAAGCCTTATGAAAGATGAAAGCTTGAATATTAAAATTTATTTAAGCGGTGAGCTTCGGGGGAAAAGACGTATTTTCGGGGAAAGATAGATGAAATAAGGACGTAATTTCAAGCCCCTTTCGAGTGACATTCATTAATTTAAGTAAATGGACGGCATTGGTGACTGTTGGAAAATGACGTGTATGTTTGACTTAATCTACAGCCCTCCAACTAATTAAATTTTTGTTGAGTGAGAACGAATGTTCGTATTTATGTGTGCATCATTTTCTTAAGGCGTCAGTTTTCATTCATTTCTTGAATGATGTTACTGTATCCACTTAATGTTACGGGCGAAGCCAATTACATTGATTTAAAAATTGGATTTTGATTAAACTGTTCACTTTCTAGTGCTTTTCAAACATGATTAAATGTAAGGTTATATTTTTGGATTAGTATCAACTGGATTTTGATTGCTTGATTGTCATTACTTTATTAAAAATTGAATATTTACTGCAGTGCTGAAATAGGTTGTGTCAGTACGTTAGAAAATTATTTGATATTGTTTCACCTCAAAAAGTACTTCCAGATTAGTGACAATGCTGCTCATTCGAGCCTTTTTGCTTAAAACCGTATTAATTAATTTGTTTACTTATTTAAATATTCGCGTCGTTTTATTCCAGAATTGTTTAACTATATTCTGCTTTATTTATTTCTACCTAATACAGCTATGTTTCAAATTAATTATGTTGCAGCGAGCTCAAAGGACATGCAAAAGCATTTCATATTGCCCGGAATTCTTTTTAAGCCAGAAGACTACACTTTTTCAGATTCTTTTTTAATTAAAGGGTTATACAACTACAAAAGAGTTTCGTTTATCAGTACAAAGACGGTAGCGTTTATATAATGAATGAGTAAAGGAATTATTAGTTGCAACATTAACTATCCGACCAGCGGCACAGCAAGGGTGTGTAGCAGTGGATTTTAGGGGGGAAATCCAGGGAGCAAGCCTCCCCCTCCCCCCAAAAAAAACAGGATAAATTGTTTTAACTATTTCATTTTTAATTGACTTCTCTACAACAAAGAAATTTATTTTATATTTATTTAAAAAGAACACGAAACTCACAAAGCATATTTAAACAAAAACGCATTTTCGTTTACTAAAAACGTAATACTGGAGTCAGGGGAAAGAGCTGCAGAATCCATTTAACTCACTGGTTTCGAATTCAAAGGAACGTGATATCACGATTCGTTCATTTTAATTACTATTTATTTATTTATTTATTTTGATGCAACCAATAATTAAAGACCTAAATAATGACATAACAACAAAACCATGTGAGATAGAAAAGTGAAATAAGTTGTATGTCACACCAGTTCTTTAATTTTTTATACACCGGTTTTCAAAAATTCAGAGAGAAATGTAGTGTTTTGTATGAGAAAGGACTCCCCTACTTTGAAATGACTTAACAGCAAAACCGTGTGAGATAGAAAGGTGAAACAAGAGGTATGTTACACCAGCAAGTCTGGAATTATTTATACACTGCTGTTCAGAAATAGTTCGAAAATAGGACACCAGAGAGCGCTGTAATCAAATGTTTTTACTTGGTGTATGAAAGTGTGCTTATTGAACAAAGATCAAATCTCATTGCCCTGCCCGCATTGATCACATTGGTTCGATATGGCTACCTTTCATAGCTGTAACATTATGCAACCGAATGGTCATATTACGCTGTGAAAGAAGGCCATATCGAACACATTGCAATGCGATTTGACCTCTGTTCAATGAGCATTTTCACACACTAATCACAAAACATTTCACTACTACGCTCTCTGAGTTTTTGAACTGTTTTTGAAAACTGGCGGATAAAAAATTCCAGAGTCCTGGTGCAACATGGGTCATTCCACGCCAAATCAACCAGCTTCTGAAATTGATCCATTATTGATTTCTACAAAATTAACAGGTTTGAGTCGACCCTCGTGATGATAGAAAAAAAAATAGTTTTTTTAGATTTTTTGTCCATTAGTTTTTTGGTGAGGACTCCCCCTTCCCCTCCCCCCAATAGTACTCAAAAAATGGCAAAAGTGACACTTCGGAAGTTACAAAAATTAGTTTTTCTCAGCTCCTATAGGAGCTAGAGTGTCTACCATCTTAAAACCCTTTTATTAGACTTTCACAAGATATGTCACTTGACAAGGTTATGTGACACTATTATTATTTCAAGGTCATGCAAATCATTATTTGACCTTGAATATTTTAAAAAGTTGAATTTTTAAAAATCTGAAAAAAAAAATACATTTTTTGATTACTTATGTGGTCTTCACGTGGTAAAGACGTGGTAGTTTCAGAATGGGACAGCAATGGGATCATATTGAAAATTAATTAAGAAATATTTCGATTCGGCAGAATAATGCAATTTTCCCAATATGCGGTTGTTAATTAAAAAGGAATAATTTTCAGTACGATCCCATTGTTGTCCCATTCTAAAATTTTTATCACATATGAACTACATTAGTAGCAAAATAAAAAAAGATTTAATTAAAAAAAAAATCTACGTTTTAAAATATTCAAGGTTAAATAACGATTTGCATGATCATGAAATTGTAATGTCACATAACCTTGCCAAGTGACATATCACGTGAAAGCCTAAAAAGAGCTTTAAAATGACACCTAGTACGACACTCTACCTCCTATAGAAGTTGAGAAAAAAAATAATATTTTTAACTATCGAAATGCCACTTTTTAACTTTTCGAGTACTTTGTGAGGTCTCACACAAAAACCTAATGGTTAAAAAAAATCTAAAAAAACTTTTTTTTTTTTCGATCATCACGCGGGTCGACTCAAACCCGTAAATTTTATAGAAATCGACGATATGTCTATTTCAGAGGGTCGTTGATTTGTTGTGGAATGACCCACATACAAGTTGTTTCACCTTTCTATCTCACACGGTTTTGCTGTTATGTCATTTCAAAATAGGGATGTTCTTTTTATTAACACTCTGTATTTCGTTTAACTTCACATTTTATCTAGCATAAAATAAAGATAACGTACTTTGGTAGGAAACTAACTTAAATAAATAAATAATTAATTTAACAGATTTTGCAATTTTTTTTAATACTGGACACCTGTTTCTCAAATTTTAATATTGAAACCGTCGCATCTATCTCAGCCCCCCTCCCCCTTCCCAAAAAATAGAAGTCGTTAGTCGCATTTTGTGACCAATAATTTTGATTTGTCACCTAAGTTTCCAACCGAATAGGTGCCAAATTTGAAGCCTCAAGTTTTGGATCACATTCAAGTTTTTCTTTCCTGACTCATTGTGATTAAGACCCGTAATTGTGGCGAAGGATAAATTTGTAGCAATTTTCAAAAGCAATCAATTTTGTCTTAAAAAATCATTTTCTTTTATTTATTTTGCAAATATGTTACCGGCAGTGCGTTTAATAAAAAAAAAATGTATTTGGATACTATATTTGATTCATTAAAAAGGGCTTCTAGATTCGCTTTGAAACGTAGAAGCTTATAATGGGCACCATCATGACGCCTAGATTTAAAGGATTTTTTCGAACGCTGTACGCAATCATACTTATTTGAAACTCCTCTTTAATCTACCACAGTCGGACCTCTATGTAACGAACCTCTATTTAACAAATTTCGCGATTTAGCGAATTTTTCTTTTTTCCCTACTAAAATGAAGTCAAAAACCTCTATTTACCGCATAATGTTTTTTTTTTTTTTTTTTTTGTTAATTTGAGTTAGAAATTATTGGATTGTTTTCCAATTGTTATCCATACTGTCCCGAAACAGAAAAAGACTTTTCTTAGAATCAACAATTTTTGGCGGCGAGGGGGCAACCAACGAATATTGATTCTGGCGCAGAAAGCGATAGTGAAACTCACATTAAAACTTACTTTTTGAAATGCTTTACATGACATAGAAACTGTAAAAACATATCTCATGCAACAGACTGCACATGACATAGTATTTTCATCTCTCCGTAAAGTAGAAAGATAACTATTTCGAGTCAAGTATCAAGGAAATTGTCAAACATCTATTGCTCAGTAGTTTAAAATTTCAAATTGACTATTGTGTAATTAGTCGTGAAATGCTGAATAAAAAATGTACACTGTCTAATTATGGATATTTTTGCGCAGTTGCTAATTAGGGGATTTCTTTACTAATAATAAAGCTGAAAATCTCTCTGTCTGGATTGCAGTCCGGATCTCTGTGACGCGTATAGCGCCTTGACCGTTTCGCCAATTTTCATGAAATTTGGCACAAAATTAGTTTGTAGCCTGGGGTGTGCACCTCTAAGCGATTTTTCGAAAATTCGATTCTGTTCTTTTTTTTTATTCCAATTTTAAGAACATTTTCCGGAGCAAAATTATCATAAGATGGACCATGTAAATTACCAAGTTATCATAACGTGGAACCGTTTCATGGGCAAGCCAGTTGGCGAGAAATTCATCGCCTGTATTATTTGTAAATATACAGGCGAATCAACCGAAAGGCCTTTTAATTTTCTACTACGGGAAAAGCCGTGAGGGGGGTACTAGTAGATAATGTACAAGCGCAGTTTTTAAAAAAAAATTCACACCACGATATTACGGATAACCCCGATTTAACGTATAAAAGTATCGGTCCCGATGACTTCGTTAAATCGGGGTTCGATTGTATTAAGATGTTGAGTTTAAAAGTCACTAAAAAGCCATCCCAGAGAAAAATCTCCCCTCGGCCCTTAGTCCGGGACCTGTTGTCGCCGTAATTCAATCATATCCCCTGCAATCGTCAAGTGCTTAAACCCTCATTTCCGACCGCATTGAGCAGCCTACCATTTGAAGGGGTGTCGGCCCCTCAGCGGGAGGTGACACACTCTAGGTCATTCGGGGAGACTCAAGGGCTAATTACGCGCTCGGCTGCTTCTGTCTACGCTGGGGGGAGTGAGAGCTTTAATGCGATGGTTTTGTGAAATGAAGGGGAAATTCTCCGCTCTCTCCCTCTGTTTTGCTGAGTGGGATGTTGACTGAGGAAAACGCAGATAAATGGAGATGTTCAAACAAGAAATGATAAGAAGATGCTTTTTCGGCTTTACTTGTTCATCTTGTTTTTGTCTAAAAATTGCAAAATTGGAAGCATGCTTACTATCAGGGCTGTCCAACTGGCGGCCCGCCAACATATATTGTGCGGCTCGCATCGATGTTGACATTCCTGCCTTTGTAAAAAAGGCGGATGGGCCTCAGTTTTCCCATTAAAATGCAAGCCAATTGTTTTATAACTCTTCAGTTTCATTGTTTTATAATTAATAATTATTAATTGTTATAGTATAAGAGGTAAGAGGTTATTGTTCAATTTTTTCAAACTGCGGCCCGCCAGGTGATCAGTGACCGGAATTCTGGCCCATGGGCTCTTTGCGGTTGAACATCCCTTCTTACTATAAAGCTTTTTTCATAACTAAAAGAAAGTATGAATAGAGTATTTATTTATTTGGTACTATTATAATCGTTTTAAGAATTTTATTCATTCATTCATTTTTGAAAAAAAAAAATGTCATTTCGGGGGGGGGGGAGTAGTTTCGATTTTAAAACTGCGTTTTTTATTGCTTCATCTCAGCTTCTAAAAATATATTCAGAGGTGAATTCAACGGAGGGACTATGGTGCTGCAGGACTCAACTAGAGCTGGGCTAAATATTTTGATTTACTTTTAAATCACTCTACACACACACATATCCTTCCTCCTATATATCCTTCGTTTACTTCAGTGAAAGTTGGAGATATCAAGACGACATAAAATTTCTACGACCTTAGCCCCTCGTCCCCTTGAACAAATACCTGGATTTCCCCACTGAGAATATGCATACGTATGCCCAATTGCATAATGCACGACAATGTCTTCCGTTATGCATTCTATGCATGTTATATGTTTGAATGCATAGCAAATATCATAATCAAGGGATTCATATTGATAAAATAAACTTAATACTTTAATGACAGGCAAAGGCAACGATATCTGAAAGTAAGTAGTTTAATATGCTCAAGTACAATTCTCTACATAATATAAATGAAAATCTGATAAAAAAAACAAGATACAAAAATGAAAAAGCCATAAAAGTTAGTTCATTAATATTTCATACCTGCAATATATATAGTATACATATCTAATCTTTTTGTGGTTATTGGAATTTGTTTGCTTTCGGTGGACCTAAAATTATGAAAGGAGGAAAACTATTGATTTATAAAATACTGTATTGAAATGAATTTACTAGCAACAAATTCTTTACGTCAAAAGTACAAGTTAAATTTAATTTGACGTTCGTTCTTTTCAAACGTTTCAGCAGCGATTTGCTTCAGCGATCAGTTTGGACATCCTCCCTTGCTTTAGAGCAGCGCTTGTAGTAGCACGCTTGGGAATAATATCCAAGACTAACAAGTAAATCACTCGTAATGGAGTAGCGATGCTCCCCAAAGTGAACAAATCGATGCGGATGTGGTCCAAGTGGGCCAAAGATCGCAATTTACTTAATTGGACTGAAATCTCTATATTCTCCCTCAAGCGAGAATGGCTCGGGGACCCCCGATTAGAGATGTCGCGGTTGTCATCTTGATTGGATGAGCAAGATCAGCAGCTTTTGGTTGCTGTTAAGGTTTATTATGAAAAAGAAGTTTAATGTTCCTCCAACTGCAGATTTTTAAGATGTAGATTGCATTTTGGCAGGAAAGGAATGAAAGAAAAAAATATACTAAATAGTTGTACGTGAAATTAATAACCATCTAGTGATGAGAATAAATGAACAATGTATTGCACACTAGAATTTTTTAATCTTTAAGGAATAGGATAGAAAAAGTAAAATATTTCATCTTTTCAGGACATAAAGTAATTATTTGATATTTTTAATTCGTAGGTCTAATCGGTACTAAGGTGATTAGGTGATTTGAAATTTTTTTTAATTTCATATGCTTGTTGCTTTTTTCTCTCTTAAATATATTATTTTTTTAATGTTACTAAGATGTTTTCAAATCGTCAATTTAGTTTAAAATTCTGTAGCTGAAAATTATTGGCTGAAAATTCGTTTTTCTCACTAAACTAAATGTTATTCCTAGAGTGCTACCTGCCATAGAAATTGGTGATGGATTGAGTGGTCCAACGTAAGGACACAATTCCCTCAAGAAACCGTCACTTTTCTCCGAGAGTTTCCCTTTAGTTCATAAGCCGCAATGGTAAGTAAATTCTGATTTAAATTTGATATTGTAAATTAATTAGGGTAAAATCATGTACTGCGTGTGTTTACTCAAACCGTTGAACAAAGAAACCGTAAATCAACAAGTCTCTCGAATAAGATATTTTTAATGATTTTATTAAATGTATTTGTTGTTCTGGTCAGATTTATTTAAAGTTTGCTATTAGAGGCGTCAATGAATTTGGTTTCATTTTTTGGCTTTATACTGCTTCGTTAATGTAAAATACGTACGTACGCAAGAGTACTTTTTTTGTATAGAACACAAGAGCAATGATGATAAAACAGTGGTATTTTTTACTAAGAGTTTTTTTGTGCTGTTAAATGCTTCCGGCAAATAAAAAGTAAGCACTTAGAACGGGTTCTAGGTTGTTAAGTAGCTCAGTGGCCTTTCTAGTGATAACGATAAACCACTCATGCTCATGCGCATTTTTAAATACTTTATATTCGAATTTGATTTTGGTAACAAAAAACTCTTTTGCAGCTTTCGTTCAACAAAAAATAGTCCCCTCTTTGTTTATAATACATCATTATTCATTTGTCAGCTTTTAATTTTTACAAACTATATCCTGTTTATATGTTTGAGGCAGTGAGAAGCAAAGGATGTAAGTGGACATTTTTAAGTTTTGAGTAAAACTCGTTTAAGGGTAACATCCTAGGTAGGCTTTCATTGATTTTTTTTTTTTTTTTTTTTGAAATCATTCTGTATAGCAGCAACTACCAGGGCTACTAGTACCATCTCTTGCCCCAAAGCAGAGGAAAAGTTCACGCACCATGTGTACTGGTTTTCTCCAAATTTTCAATTTTGCCATTTATATCCCTTTGCTTCTCACTGCCTCATATCACGTTTTTACAAGTCGTTCTCAAGTTTCGAAAGATGTTCCATTGGTGCAACGTATTTTCACTAATTTCTACGAACTGAAGTTTACAAAAATCTCTTTTTTACGAGCTCGATATGTGCTAGAAAGTGAAAAAATTTCCCTTGCGATGTCTGTTTTAGGAATATCCATGCTTGCGACTGAAAGAAGACACTTTGTAAGGGTGGCTCTCAAAAGAACTGTTTTTTGCAAAAAAAAAAAAAAAAAGAGAATATATATATATATATATATATATATATATATATATATATATATATATATATATATATATATATATATATATATATATATATATATCTGTGTGTGTGTGTGTGTGTCATTTGTACTTTAAAACATTTTAGCTTTCTGATTTTACACTTTTTGCGATCCAAAACTGGACCACGTTCCGCCAGTTGTTGACTACTCGTCTAGAGCATTAAATATTTTTATAAAATAATGACGAAGGATATGTTTTATCTGTTGCAATGAAAATGGCATGCCGCTAAGTAAACTGAGGGGGAAAATATATCAAAAGTTAAGTTTGTTCACATTTAAATAGTGATAAAGAGTTTAAAAAATAAGACAAGCATTGTGGCCAAGACCTGGTTTACGATGACGCACACAAGGGTAGGGTCCAGGGGGTCTGGACCCCTCTTATCGCCATTGAGTTTTTTTGATTGATCTCAAGCACACAAAAATATTCCAAGCAACACAAAATAATGCCAAGCAACAACAATTTCACATTTAACAAATGAAATAAAATACTTCTCAAAGATATTTTCTCTTTTTCTTGCCCTACAAAATTGAATTGTATATTAACATAAATCGTTCTATAATGATTTTGCTTCGCAGTTTTTATTTTTAACTATGAGAAAAGTAAATACATTCATTCTTATACTTTCTGGTATTTTAACTACGTATTTCCTTTTCATAAATTTATTTTATTAATTAATGCTGAGTAATTATTAAACAAATTTTTATCGTTTTTTATTCCCTTACAACCGATAAAATCAAAAGAATATGTTTGGAAGCAGGTTGAAGTATGCTGCCGTGTGCAGGTAAACGGCAGTATCTGCAGAAATCAGTTTTCGAGATATTTAAAGAAATGTGTGGTGGATTCAATACTAACAATAGGGAAATGTTGGAATTAGTCACTTGTTCCGCACCTTCTTTTCAGCGGAAACCAAATAGGCGAGCTCTTACAATAAAGATAACGTACAATAGATGACAAAAGTGTAAAAAAATAAAAATGAAAAATTTGCTGTTACTGCCCTTTACCTGCACACGGCAGTATGATATGAGAATGGTGAACCTTTGCTTCTGGACCCTCCCCCCCTCCCTTTTAGAAATTCCTGCATGTGCCACTGCATGGTTATAATATTTCGCAACGGGGCTCATATTTCATGTGAGGGTCATGATATATCCACTATAATATTAAAATCTGTTCGCGTCCGTCTGTCTGTCTGTCTGTCTGAAGATCTATCTTCTCTAGAACCACTGCGAATCGGGAGTCAAACGAGATACCGATCAATTCGAAATTTTCCAAAGAAAAAAAAATAGGACCACTCTCGTAATTGTGCGACTTTAATTAGCAGAGATATTAATTAAAACGTTAATTAACATAACGTTATTCAGGAATTTTTATTTCTTTCCTGTTGCCATTTTGCATATGCGCGAGCAAGCAAAATTCTAATAATTGATTTGAAAGAGATTTTTTTGGCTGCTGTCCAAATCTTAAAACAACGTTTCCATCTAGAATTTCATTTTAAATTAGTTTAAAATTGGTTGCCCTATTCGGACATAGCCTTTATTTTATCGTCTGTCCTTTTTTTATTTTTTACATTCAACGTTCTTAACTCTCTTCAGCATATGAAAGTTGTTTCTTTAGCTATGTTTATTGATTGTAGTGTAAGTTTATTATTCACCGACCTCATATTTTGGTACATTTAGGATGTGCGACTAATTATGTTTATTTTGTTGGACTTTTTCCCGTCTCATGGGTGAGTTTTCGAATTGTAATAACTCTCTTTTTCCTTCCTGTTTCTATTTTTGAAATACAGTTTGTATCGTTAAAAGAACATGTTAAATTAAGATTGTTTGAATTTTTTTAAGTGAAACAGAGTTGAACAAAAATATTGTTTTTAAGGATTTTAACTAAAGCTTAATTCGAATCTGATGACTTGGTATTAAATTAATGCTAATCAGTATTTATTAAGTCTTGGTGCTTTAGTTTCACGTAAGCAACCAAAAAGTATGTGTCATTTTATGTAAAAAGCTGATCGTAATTGTACATACAAATGTTTCAAATATATCAGATTTAATTCAGTTTAAAGTGAGCACAGATTATAATTGATAATGCATGTATTTTTATCTTTTGTGCTAATTGAAAATACGCATAACTTGCATTATTGATAACTATGATTAACTTTAAAGAGATTTTTGCCAAAAATATGCTATACTGGTGTTTTGCAAACCTTGCATTACGCGTATTTATTTACTCCTTAGCGCTTTAGGAACTGATGTCAGACTAATGCAAAAACATCAATTGGACATCTCTTTCGTTTTTTACGTAGCCCGTGCAACGCCGGGCACGCTGCTAGTATATATATTAACACCTTAATAAGGAAAGTTTTAGCTATCATTAGTTGAAATTTACCATCTGACAGAAAACTTAATTTCATGGATGGAAACTACCAACTGTTTCTCCAGTAAAATCACTTAGTAAAATCTAAATTATTTTGCATAAAATAAATCTCTTTTTTTTCCATCCACAACCTTAACATATTAATCTGATGTCACTGAAATTTTTCGTTCGGGACAATTTAATAGGACTTTGAAAAAATACATATATAAATATTTCTGATCAGATTTAGAATATTAATGCAATTAAATGCGATCAGTCATGGTATGCGCATAATATTTTCATTTCTCTATTCGCATACAGAAACGCCTGCTTAGCATTGGATCAAAACATTGTTAAGTAAAAATGCAAATAGCGTCTTCCCAACTTACTTTTGATGAAAATAGGGGAAAAAACTCCGTTATTCAGAATTAGATGCATCGAAATTCTAATCCGATTCCAAGTTACAAAATAATGTTTCATATGTACTTTGTACTTTAATGTCCTGTAAAAGAATAGGAAGTAATTTTCTAAACGAGAAGCCTTCATTTCAATATGTACGGGCAATCTTTTGTGCACCCCTCTCTGAGAACAATATTTTGTCGGTCTTTCTCCAGGAATCAGCTTCGGAGGCGTTTTTCCACTTTCTCAATGAATTTCAATGAGATGAAGCTCAGGTGACATGTGAACGAAAGGTTCGAAGAGAAAAATGCCGAATTTGTGAAGGAAATTTTTATCGTCAGTTTCGTGCCTCTGGGAAATATACTTTGAAAAGTTTTCCGATCCTTACTTACGATAATGCATTTGAAATTCATATGAATGCAAATTATCAACTCTTTCATCGTTTAAGAAATGCGTTCTGATGCCATGCTTTGACATATATGTTTTACATAGAGGTGTTGAACGAATCTAATATTAAGAAGAATAAAATTGCTAGTGTCTCTGAAAGTGCAATCATGGGTGCGAGCATTTCGAGAGTAAAATCGCATATAATTATGTTGTGTATATGCATTAATTTCTTCACTAGTTTTCTTCTCTTCAATCGTGAGAGTGGAAAAGAAAGTTTGAAGAAGCATTTAAAATAATGGAATATAAATTAAAAGTAGTTTTTGCTTTCAATTCTGAAACTACACCTTTACGTTAATTACCTTATAACAAAATTGATGAATCTTTTGCATGTAAATCTTTAAAAAAAGACAGGTTTTTTTTTTCACGGTGTTAAAACATTCTTTGATATTTTTTAGAGGAGTGAAAGTCATTTTAAAGGAGTGAAATGTGCAAAAAAAAAAAAAGGAAGATAATAATCATGATCAATTCCATAAAAAAATAACTTAATAGTTATACAATATTAGTAAAATGGTGAGGAACGTTTACCATGACTATTAGTTGATTGCTATTAATCTGAAATTAACGCGTTTTGAGCACATGATTCGTGAATTATTTAATGCAATAGATGCTTGAGCACATTACTGTGGGTCATAAAATTCATTTGTTGCAACATTTATTCAAATACAGTATTTGCAAAAAAAAAAAAAAAAAATCATATTATGCTTGTCCGAGAATAATACATATATTTTGGAGAAAACTATTTACAAGCAATATTGTTTGCACACAATTATATTTTTCGAGCACAATAATATTCGACGTGATTATTATTTGAGCACAGTAACATTCGACGTGAATATTATTCGAGCACAATAACATTTGTCGAGAATAATATTTGAGCACAATAACATTCGTCATGAATAATATTTGCGCATAATAATATGTGAATTCAATATCATTTAAGTCCAACATTAGTATATTTTTAAATATAAAAGTTGCTTAAATCCAATTTATTATTTATTATTATTATTATTTTTTTTTTTTGGACCACAATATTTACTTGAGATATTTCTGTTTTGCTCCAATATTTGCACACGATATCCAACTTGAGCACAACATTTTGTTTTAATACACTACCTATTTAAGAGCACTATTTGCGTAAGCAAGAAATCAATTCAAAACCTGTGAGAACGAAATAAGAGCCATCTGGTTCACTACTAAAGGGATATGTCAATCGGTTCGGTAGGCACACGTGCCTTACACGCTCCGTAATCCATTATTTGTCGTCCATCACTGCGTAATGCAATCTATGCTTTGTACATGGCTATCACCAATCTACCATCCCAGTTCTGTCAAAGAGTTCACAACAGAATGAAATTTAATGAGTTGCAGAGGAGCATTGCGGCGTTAGATAAATTCGTCAAATACATGTTGGATTTTATCAGCTTTTAAAAACCGTCGTTCGTTTAAGTGCTTTGATGGGGATGCACTACACTCAGCTTCCGTTTGTTTTCCAGAAGAGTAAAATAATGTTAGAATCACCTTTAACCTGGAAGATGTTCAAAAAATAGTTTAAAAGAAATGTGAAGTCTGGTGTTTTCTATGGTCAACAAATGAAGAGTTCCTCATTGAGTGTTTTTTTCCTTCAGTTGCGAAGAAAGTAGCATATTTATTACACTTTACATACTACTATATTACCCTTTTACACATTCTGAGAACAGGATAATAAGATAATAATGAAAATATTTGAATCAACAAAATTGAATAGCAAGGAAAAAAGTTAAAAATATAGTGCAGCAGATGCATAACAGGAAAACGCAAATAAAAAACCATAACAGTTAAAAATAAATTGAGGAATGACATAAAATTCAAAGGCCAGATTGAAAACAAATCATAATCATTCGCAGATTTTCCAAGAAATTTGGTAAAATGCCTTAAAATTGAACGAAACCCCTCAAAAATAAATGAAACATTTAAAAAATAACAAAAGGAAAAAAAGAATACGTAGGAAAATTTAAGCAAGCAGTTTAAATCAGCAAAAAAAAAAAACTAGTTCCAGTTAGAAATTTCTGCAGAAGAGCTTCGATAATTGTTCAAACAATTTTAATTTAAAGAAAACAACTTATAAACATAGTAATAATAAATCAAACATAAAAAATGGGATAGTTTAAGGAAGTTAATGGAAGTAGTTAAAAACAAAGGACCTCTAATCCAAAAAATGGCTTTTGTATTAAAAGGAAGGCAATAGAGTTGGTTGGCAAGTAGCCCTATTTGATTTTTTCAGGAGGCCAAATATTTCTAAATTCGGACGTGGTTCTTAACTATCAAAATTGCGACCAGTTAAATAATTTTGAATTATGAAAGTTGTTTCATTAAGTTACCGAGTTTGACTTTACACTATAACGAAAAAAAATCCACCGTATTGATGAGTTTTGATTGAAGTTTAATCTATCGCTTCTCTGGTGACTCCTCTTATAGTAAACAAAGTATTAAAAAAGTCTCTATTGTTTTCACCAATGTTACTTAACAATTAGGCAAGCAAAACTAATCGAAGGCTGAAAGCAAAAAGTCGATTGAACAACGCATAAACCACATCGCACTCATCGTATTTCTCAACAGCGCAAAATGAGTGAAACTTCAGCATCTTTCTTCAAAGAAAATCGTTAATATAGATGGATCATCGATTTTAAATTGAGCATTTCAACATTTACGACATTTTCCGAGTATGAATATAAATATCGATTCAGAAAATCTTTAAAAAAATTCTTCATAGCTAATTTGTGTTAATAACTGCAAAACGTCTTTCCTCGAAAGCCATTATAAATCAGCCATCTATATTATAGGGTCTTTATTATTGAGCCAGGTGCTATTACATGTCTTTTACTCAACAACGAAATGTGCTTTTTAAACTCACGGCCTGTCTTCTGCAGTTTTTTTCAGTCGAAGAAACGTTGCCATAGGTTTTTTTTTATTATTATTATTTCCCCACCGTTGTAAGAATAATTATTTTTTACGCGCTATCCTCTAAGAAGCACGTATACTCGCTTAAGCTTTTCCGCTACGACTAAGACATTAAAATCTAAATTGTTTCCGAAATTGCAAGTCAGAAAAAAGCCATAATGAGTTTATTAGTAGTCGGGATGTTACGAAACGTTTTTTTAATCACTTTTTCAGCGGTAATTTTTACGCCTGCGGACTTTTTTAACATCGTTTTTTCAAGATTTTACGGGGCTGGGGATTTTTTTCATTGCATAATGACTGCCGTTAATTATGAATATTTAAACAGCGTCGAATTTTAATAGCGAATTCACTGCTTAAATCTAAAGTGTTATTTTTGTCTCGAAATAAGAAATAAACCTGAACGGACGAATCATTAAGTAACTCATACCAAAATAGGCACCTTCTATCAAAATTAAAGGCGTTACAAGGCCCTGAATAAAAATAATTATAAATTACTCATTCCCGCACGTTGGCGCTCGGCTACTAATAACTTTTGCAGTAATTAAAGGTTCGTGGAAAATTGCTCTCTAAGAACTACATTAACTAAAGAAGTTTGTAGTATTCATTTTATCATTTGCAGCTGAAACTATGTCTACTACACATAAAAAAGTTCATTTGCTTATTAAGAAGTTCATTTCTAGTTTTAGTTAAGTTTGTTCTCATTTATTTTTTTGAAAAGTATATTACATTTTTGTCATTAAAAGTGGATATATTTTATGCATATTTTATTATTTACTGGCAGTTTTGATCATAAAGGAGTGCATTAGTCTCCATTTAATGTTTTAATAATTGTCTTAGAAATAAAAATGCTTCATTACCGGAACTATTTATTTCAAAAAGAATTGTTAATATATTTCTAATATAAATACAAATAAATTTTAAAATTTAAATGGAATACAGTATTAGAATAAATATTAATCACGCATATCTCATTGTACAGAGTTGTGTATTGAGATTTATTATTAAACGAAAAGTTTGATTTGAAGCTTCCTTGCCAATCCTACTGTGTTAAGATATGTATTTAAAATGCAATATTTTTTGTTTCGGAATATTAAACATTCGCCAGGTCCTAGCGTAATATTTTACGCAACATTGTAACATTAAAAATTGTTAAATACTCGCCAGACTCTAGTGTAATATTTTACGTAACATTGAAACATTAAATATTGTAACAGGTACACTACACTTTTTCATTTGTTAATTTATTTTTGGTTTTATCTTAGGTTTATTTCTAGATTTGTTCTTTTTCTTTTAAATATTTATTTATAATATTAATCAGATCATCAATTTCTGTCCGTCAGATAACTTCTTATTGCATAGCATTTCTTGAATCTTTGGAGAAAAATTGTTAAATGTTCCCCATTCCCCACAAAAAAAAAAAAAAAAAAAAAGTTACCTATGGAAAAGAGATATTTATCAGCGTGACACTTCACACACTTTTACTCAATTGAAGACCGAAGAAAAAGTATTGGGCAATAAAATCTTTGAATTCATAAGTAACAAAAGTGTTTAAAAATAAAATCAACATTTTTTAAAAATAAATTGTTAATGCTCAAATTGTTATCTCAGAAACTTACAGAAGCGAAATGAAATTATAATCGTGGAGAAGGGAGTTTTCGTTTCTATTTATTTCTAATGTCTTTACTTTGAAATATTTTCATATTTCAAAAATATACGTCTGATGGCCAAAATGTACTTCATTAGAAGTAAAACTGGTTGTTATTTTCTGACAGTGCATAGAACACTTTCTACTATTATTATTATTAGAAAATATGACACAAGTAAATATGGATGCAAAGGTTACAATGTTAAATAAATCAATTTCTTTATTAAATTTAACTATTCCATCTTTGAGGCTTCGTATGACTGATATGGATTTCAGACTACATAATGGGATCTAAGTCGGGGACGGATTGCAAATGCCTAGGGGTTGGAGCTTCAGAAGGCCGGGACTAATTTAATAGCAAAATCGATTTGATGAAATTTGAACCAATTAGATTGAAAAATAGATTTTGATTGCTGTAATTGAACCATAAATATATTCATTTTAGACACCAATAATCATTCTTGTAGTACACATGAAAAAGGTGTTTTCATTGCTGAAGTTGCAAGTTTTAAATTTCGGGCAGGGGCCGACAGCATAGGCGCATAGAAGCCGGAATTTCGAACTTAAGCCTTGTTGTTCTACGGGAAGTTTTTACAAATGAGTCTAATGAACTTGGCATCGTGCTCACACCATGATGCAGTATTACGAGACGGGGATAAATCACAGGAACTTTTCTCATAAGCCACATTTCCAATCGTATTATGGTAATATGTGTGCATGTAAGGATTGTTATGAATCAAAATCCGCAGCTGGACTAAGTTCTGCGGGGCCATACTGCCGTGCTAAGAGCAAAAGTGGTATCTGTAGCTGAGTTCAAAATGAGAAATTACCCTTTAAAGTTGTGTGCCTCCATATATTTGATTCAGATGAAACTTTTTCAGAATTTTTTTAAAAATATTTTCCATCGACAATGACCATAAAACATTGTACTTGGGTAAAATATGTGGCAAAGAACAACCCGGTGACAATAACTCAATTTTGACAAAAAGTGCTGATACGACTTTTGTGCTTAGCACGGCAGTATAGGAGTTCGGATTTTCAATTTCTTCGGATTTTCACAAATAACCAAAAAAAAAAATAATTGTTTAGGAAAGTTGTATGTCATATAATGAAGTAAAGTAGTCACACAATATGTATGTACATAACATACTATGCAGTACATAAAGCTACAATATGAAATACGTAATTCAATAAAGGAAAAAGAGAAAATATTTGCAGAACGGTATGTACTCTGTGAAGTGCTATTATACTGAAATTAAACACAGAAAACTGAATGAAGTTCTGAAAAATTCGCGATATCACAATTTTTTTGTGTCAATAAAAATACTTATTGCCGAAATTTATTTTTTGCGTATTCCAATTTCCTTCGTAGCGTACTATGTTGCATGGTAAATATAATACTCCACATCTATTACATATGTAGAGGAATGTGGGGCAAAGTGAAACAGTTAAAATCACTTACTTTTTTCAAAATAAACAAGATTGTTCTCAAAAATTACGCTGCATAAAGAGAGAACAATATATATTTTTAATAAAACTTACATAGAAACATCATTTTTTATTTTTTGCAGCAAATTTGTACCTTTAAAAAAGGTGGAAATTTTTCACTTAATTTTTTCATGGGGCAAAGTGCAAAATTAAATATTTTTCAGATGAAATAATTTCTATTCGATTTTTGATCAAATAAATGAGTAAATAAAAGAATAAATAAATAATGAAAAGAAACTGAAACAATAAATAATTAAATAAATAAGTTTTCAATGAGAAAAAATAAATCGATTAGTATAATAGAGAATGAATAAGAATGTTAGTGAATGAATTAATTAACAAGGGACTTGTTAAATAAATGAATCTAAACGAAGCAATGAATAAATGAATACGTAAGTGATTTGCTAAAAAATTGAAAAAGTGATCTTTTTCACTTTGCTCCATCCACTTTGCCCCGAATGCACTTGACTAACTATACAAATCATTTAAAATACAAATAAGACTAATATTAAACAAATAAATACTGCACTGAATATTAGTAGGTCTTAATAAATATTTAAAATGTTAATAACCAAAACCTCATTATTTAATAATAGCAAAAACAATGTTTGACCTATAACAATATATTACAATATGAGTATCAATTTTTTAAAATTGTTTGCATTATCATTCTTTGATTTTCAGAAGCAATTTTTTCTTGGCAGGAATAGACTATATGTTACTATATACTTAAAAGGTTACTAGATAGGCGGCGCTAAAAGCAGAGTAAATATTTCACCATTTCACTTTGCCCTGCTGCGTTACTTTATCCCACATTCCCCTTACTTAATTTCATTTCTTCATACATTGTATCTAATTATTTATTTCACGAAATGTATATTTTCCTTAGCAGTTGTCGAGTAGTTCATTAGTAGTTTATTAGAACTTTATGGGAGTGCGTTTGGATTTAAGACGTTCTATGTAGTTACTTATTTATTTATTTTGAAATAAATACATAAATAAATGTAATCTGTTTACCATATTTTGTATTAATTTGTTTTTATTTTAAATACTGATAATAGTTGTGGCATGCAGATGTTTATCTAATCCAATGACGTAAGGGAATGTGTACGGCCCGACTAACTGAAAGTGAGGCCCTAGGCGCACAATAATTTGAAGATCCCCTGAAGACTGTATGGCAAAATGCAGTGGCTGATTCACAGGTTTCAGGGTGCATCAGAATGTATTTTTGGAGGTCTTTTTGTCTATCACTGAACTATGTTAATTACTCAGCATGCATCATGAACATTTATGAACCCCCTTCAGGACCCATTTGATCATGGAGCCTTGGGTGGTTTAAAAATTCATGTAAAAAAAAGATTATCCCCTCAATATTTTTAGATTTGTGGATAGTAATATACTGGAAGAGTTTTAGCTTCCTATTTCAACTGAAAGAGGGTGCTCAACACCTCCCCCAAACTTCATAAGTATGGGGAGGGGGATTCGAAATACATTGAACTAAAAAAACAATGCTACATATTATAATATATGCTAGTAATATGCACTTACATTGCTATAGAATAATTATTTACAAAAAAAAAAAAAAAAAAACATCTGGGAAAATTAAATGTTTCTAATTGTGTGGCATTTTTTATGCTACGGTCAATGTTAAATTAAGGGGTCACTGAGCACCCTCATTAAGTTTGAGTAAGAAGCTAAGACTTTTACAGCATAATACTACAGTAAAACCTGTAAAGTTGACCACCCTTGTAAGTTGACCAACTGTCTAAGTTGACCGCTTCTTTTCAGGCACGGAATTATCCCTTATCATATAAATCAACTTTCCTAAGTTGACCACCTGTTTAAGTTGACCACTAAAGTAGTGCACCGCAAGTGGTCAACTTACACAGGTTTCACTATTAGTAAGTCTAAAAAAAATAGGGGGTGTCCAGGACTCTAGCTGAAAAAAAGTTTTTTTTTAACCATCCTAATGGAGCCTCTTCCAATTGCAACAAGATAAATCTGGTACTAGCAAAATTTATAAAAATTCTCTGTTAAGGAAGATTTTTTCCTCTTCATAACTCAATATTTTTCAAAAAATAGCCTGAAAAGTTCATTGTTTGTATTTGTTTTAATACTATGCATAAGTCTTTAAAAATTGAGGCCCCTGTGGAAGATGGGGCCCCAGGCACAGTCCTAGTTGGCCTGTGTGGTAATCAGGCCCAGGGAATGTGCAAACACAATCGTTGTTGCGAGTAGTGAAATTCCCGAGTAGCCATCAAAAGAAAAGAGCTAACTCAATAAGAAACCCAAGATGCGAAGTAAATTAGACCATTTCTACAATCAATCGCGTCCTATTAGTTATGGGATAAAAGAAAGAAAAATCGCAGTGTCAGAAAAACATTTGCCATCATCTGGGACGCTGTTTGACAGCTTGGAATTCAACAGGTGACAGATGCATTTATTTCCGCTGCTTGGCGACGTTTCAGCTTGTGGGGGAGCCAACAAGACGAATCGGCAGGTTGTTGAAGTAATCTTGTCACTTTGGACACGGGTCCATGATCAGAAGACAGGCATCGCAATTTAAATTCAGCACTCAATGGCACACGAGATTGAATCTGACCGGGAAAATAAAAGTCGATAGGTAGATCTAAAATTGCTCTTTATGATGATGTGCTTTGCGAGTAGTTCTGGCAATCGGGAATTAATGCTTACTTTAATGTTTACCTACTTTGACCGCGCGAATTCATTATTGACAGGATGTTCCTACACTATGTGAAACTGAAAAAGTACATAAAGCGATTGAGCCGTAAAAACAAGTGCCTCATAAAAAGTCTGTAAAAGCATTAATTTTCAAGTTTTATTACAGAATTAGCTTTATCTCACATTAAAAAAAACAAAAAAAAACGCATCTATAGCATCCCACATAGAATGTATTAGTCTGAAGAACTGCATTTCCAATACTTTTTTCCTTTCTGAATTCTTTGTTATTTAGAAATATATTTTATTTTTAATAACAAATATGTATCTTAATGCTTTTGCTGATCGTATAGTGCTCCATAGAAACCTTAAGATAGGGGAGGATGGCCCAAAGCGGGTAGGCCTTCGTATGCCTCCCCATGGTGTGTAAGCGACGATGAATACGTATGTCGTATTTACCCGAACACCCCGAGTCATTATCAGTCCAAGCGAAGCAGCAGTGAAGCGGCATGGCGCAACCAGGCTTAAAATTAAAAAAAAAAGATACATTAAAAAAATGAAGTTTTGTAATTACTGATTATTCGAAGACCAGCTTTTATTTTTTTATCGTTAATAATATTACGTTATTCTGACACTATCCACCTATAAACTACGGTGGTCATTTCGTTTTTTTTAATTATTAATTTAAGGTTAAAATGATTGAAATAAAAAACTTGCTTTTGGGCAAAGCGGGTCGGGCAAATCGGGTATAGGATTTAATCATGTATTTATTTGTAATTTCTTGAGACATGTGCTGACTTAGATTTAATGAGTATATTAATTTAATGAGTTATTTCTTTGTTTGGTAAACAAATGACCTACTTTAAAGTGAAT